>NC_086342.1:6790826-7122217 GCF_032445375.1 Bacillus rossius redtenbacheri | reverse complement strand
AACAACTGCGCGCCAATCACGAACACAGTGCGAGAGTGTGAAGGTTTGCATTCTAGCTTGCGACCAAACGAATCCGCGAAATTTCCAGGTCTCTGGTCATGGGGAACGGGAACACCCTGACGAAACAAAAAGATAATTCTTTGCAACCTCTGGCACGTTTCCCATTTGTAAAATACAGGGAGTCCATGAAAGGATGTCCCAAATTTCAATGGTATATTATAACAGTTTAATTTAGACTATTTACAAATGATACTCAAATTAAAGGTAAACTAATATAGTTTTTTCTTACAAATGTTCAACATCTGCACCCTTTAGTTGTACGTCACACACCCAACATAAAGTCCAATTCTTCCCACACTTTGGTTAACAAGTCCGGAAGCAATAGCCTCTTCAATTCTGGATCTCAACTCCGGCAAATCGTTACGTAGCGGCAGAACATAGACATGATCTTTTATAAAGCCCCAAAGGAAAAAAAATTGCATGGCCTTATGTCAGGTGAACTTGGAGGCCAGCGAAAAAGAGATCTGCCGTCTTGACCATTACCACCAATCCAATGGACAGAGACTTCTACATTCAACCACTCTCGCGCAAAGAGATTTGAATGAGGAGGGGGCTTCATCCTGTTGGAAATACGAGTTTACAATTTCACCCTCTACTTATCGCCTTTTTTGCGTAGGTGGTGCTGCAAGTGAGAAAACATAGCAGTTCTCAAGCATGCGCTTATCTAAAATGGTTTGAGTTATTTCTTCAATTGTGACCTTCAACAAAAACTCTACAATGCTTACAGTTGATATTATTGTAAATTTATAACTGGGACATTCTTTCATGGACATACTGTATCTCTGGCTCCGCCCTGCCAGGAATCTAACTCTGGTCAACCTGGGTGGGAGCGCAGATAAGTGAATCTTACCACTCGACCACAATGGAGGACGGGGTATTAACGTTAAAAGAGTGGTTAGATCACTCGCCTCCCACCTGGTTCGATTCCCGTCAAGGACATTAAGCGTAATTTTTTTCTTTTTACACAAGTGGGGGATGGGAATGTAAACGACGTTGCCGTGAGCCAGTAGGTGTTCCACTATTCATTCATCGCTAATGATCTCAAACGTCGAGACAAAAAACTTTAATTCAGTGGTTCCATTCATGTCACATGGTGGTACATAGTAACTAAGAAGTAAACCGTTGACAAATGTTTTTTGCATAAACTTATGTAAATGAGCAGCCACCAAAGACGTAGATGGGGGGGGGGGAGGGGGGGGGGGGAATTGGTTTTAAAAAATGCCCAGGGGCCCAATTGTGTTTCCAGATTTTTTTTTTTTTACTGTCAGAGTTCATCCTGATAGTAGGACAAAAATTACAAGTCTTATCCATAAAATAATTAACTGGAAATCTTACAAGTTATGCAGTACATGCAGATCACTTAAACATGTATGACAGTGGTAACGTTTACAGTCTTTAGATTTTTTTTTAAAAGTTGTATATTCATTAAGTTCATTAAGTGGGGGTATGACAAAATATTTGCTCCTCCCCCCCCGGGCCATGAGTTTCTCTCAACTACCTTGTAAGTAAACTTTTACAGGCATAACAATGTACTCTTAATCTCTGCCATTCTTTTTTTCTTTTAGATGTTTCAGAGAACTATTAACCCCACACTAGGTTAAAATAGAAGTACCTAACAAGTTCAAATGCTTAGTGTTTTACAGACACCTCTTGTAGACACATTCCACTGGCATGATCAAGATTTTATCACACAGTGCATGATTGCTCAAATTGTTTCAGTTTATATTCTGAGCAAAATTCACCCACAACTCGTAACACAGGACAAAAAAAAAATCACCCTGTAAATAAAACAGTAATACATAATTTTAATGAATTTGGAACTTACTTTATTATTCATTATTAAAACACAGTAGAACCTTGATTAACTGGGATAAATGATGGGGGGGGGGGGGGGGGGAACGTCAGCAAGGATAAGCGAAAATCATGGATAATCAAATTCAAATGTATTTAGGTTATAGAGTACAGCAAAATTTTGCAAGTAATTTATACAAAACAAATGCACAACTATTAATGACACTAATTATTCATTTTTATATGTATGAAGTTATTTGTAATGTAATGACCTAAAAGGACACAGTTTTCATTGAAAAATATGAATTATATTTACAATTTGATAGGCATAGCTACGTGCTATTTAACGAATAACTTGCCTTAATCAACAAACCGGACTAATATTTCTTCTCAAGAGCAATTCTAGTCGGTTTCATTCTCCGTTCGTTTCTACTTTTAATACACAGTTTTTAGTTTCACTCCTTTCTTGTCCCTTCCCTAATGAAATACACTTTGTGGGCTTGGTTTTTAATTTTTAATTGAAAATACAGTTAACCGAATGCCCGTTTAATCGGGTCACGGATAATACTGCAATTCATTTTTAATAAAGTCAAAATTGTCTTTATTTTCAGAAATCTACACCCATGAGGCACAAATCGTCTACCTTCCTAAACCTCCCTCATTACGCCAGCAAGTTCATGGAGTTCTTTGTCACCCTGCTGAACGAAAAACTTAAATCAAGGATTAAGGTAGGAAAGTTTTACTAAAATTACTTTTACAGGCCGAAAACTTGTGCCCCACATCTAGTTTTACAAACTTATTAAAACATAGTCATTTATTTTACCATGTCTGATAGCAATAAGTTAGCAAATTAATAGGAAATTGTTTTGTAAGTAACAAGTGGATTTTTTTTTTCCAGTTGATATCAAATACTGAAGAGCTACAAAAGATTGTAAACATAAAAATTCTGCCAAAAGAATACGGTGGAGAAATGCCCCTGAGTGAAATGATAGGTAAGTGCCACTCAAGAAAACCACTTATAAACTGATTGTACCCAAGAGAATTTTTACAATATTTAATCAACTTACCCTACAATTACGCAGGGCTAAACATGAGGTGATACAGAATGTGAGTAAACTACTCGGCAGTTTTTCTTTTCTAAACCTGTAGAGAGTAAACTTATTCTCTGCTCGAGTTAACATGGCTAAGATTTTTGAAAGCATGGTTCTGACAGGCAAATGTTTTGAAATTTTTGAGACGAAACTTATTTGCAGCTGGTAGCGGAAGTTACGGCATCAAAGGGTAATTAATGAAGACTTGCGCGAATTATCATATTCTTATTCTTGCAACTCTTTGAACAGAGTATACAGTTTATTGTTTATAGTACGAATTACACGTTCCGCTATTGATGCTTTGACATCGCTAAACGTAGAATAATGTGTAATGTCAAACTTTAAGTTTCACTTCTAATTCGTGAGGCGGCCATTTTTTTTGCTTTTTTTTTTGTATTTGCTGTACAAACGTTTTTAATTATCTCAGCTGACGATTTTTCCCCCCCCGGATGGTTTTTCCCCAGACAAGTTTCTGCTGAAGCTGGAGGAGAGACGAGAGGCCATAAAGGCGCTGGACGAGATGGAGATGGAGGTCGACCAGAAAACCAAGTTCGTGACGGACCTGGAGGACGAACTGGCCGGCGTGGCGGGCAGCTTCCGGCAGCTGGAGGTCGACTGAGCGAGACCGCCGACCGAGCGCACGGAAACCTCTCTTCGGCACTCGCGCACGCACGCACTCATCACCCCCCCCCCCCCCCCTTTCACTCCCAGCCCGCACGTCGGAGTGACTGGCACGATCGTGCGTGAACAGCCGGCAGCCGCGAACTCCAATTGCAATTGGCAGCGAGATCAACTTTTCGAAACACCCGATACAACATTGCCCTTGTATTAGGGATGGGGGGTAAAAAAACTGTACCTGTACAGTAGTAGCAATTTCTTTAACTTTTCACAGAGAGAAAAAAAAAAATACTAACTAGCTAGGAAATAAACCGAAATATTCTCGAAATTTTTAGTTAATGAAGCTTAAATTCTCAATGAAAAAAAATTTGTTGGTCACATTTGCTGAACATTGTTGAAGTTTTGAACATTTTTATATACATTATTTTTATTTTTTTTTTTACTTTTTAAATGAGAACTGTTTTATCTTAGATTTTAAAGAAAAGTATCTACATACATATATTTAAAGCTGCTTTTATACGCAAAGCACTGTATGTATCTGGAAAATCATTACTTATCATAAGAATGCTTACAATTATTGTTGACTGAAATTTTTTTTATTCTTACATGTAAACCAAAATATTTTGTATGTTTGTATATTACAACAGTAGAAAATTTTGTTTGCTAAGCTAAAAATAAAGTACAAAAATTTGTGCGGAGTTCCTGCAACATCTAGAATATATGCTACATCTAGGTATGTAGCGAACTGACAAAAGTAGATGGTTCTTAGCTATTACAAGTGTATTTACTAATTCACTGAATTTAATCACAAGACACTTATAATTCATAAAGAATTATGTTTTTTATTTGTATTAATTTTTATTATACATACAAAAATACAGTTTGTATGTCCAATTTTATATCTTTAGTTTAAGTTTTTATATTTATGTATGTGAATTAAAACATCACAATGCTGGTGGTATAAAGTTACCAATACCCAAAATATTTCTAAACAAAAAGAAATTTTTGTGTATTAACTAGGTTAGTAGAATGAAATATATCATGAATCACTGTGTAGAGCAGATACTTAGCGGTGTATTTGTATTTTCCAGTGCTCAACACACTGAATATTTATTAATTTAACACAGCACTGTTTTACAACGGATGTGAAGTGACACTGTGATATATTGGGCTTTTTGCACAACTTGTTATAATGCTGATTACTATTTTATATTGTTTATTCAATTGTTTATAAATACATATATTGCAAGATTATTTACCTTGGATTTTTTTTTAAAAATAGTTTCAACCATTACTACAAACTTAATTAATAATAAATAACTATGCTTTTTAATGAACTGCTTATAACATAAGTATGGCATGCTTGGTTTTTTTAAATTTCATATTTAACGTCTGGTTGAAAGCGAGGTCATTAGAGATGGTAGCACGCCTTGCAGATAAGGGATTACATATACCGTAGATGATTGACGACCCGATATAAAGACTGACCTGGATTGTCCGATCAATAACAAATATATATTACTGCTACCCCTTTCAATCATTACTCCTAAAATGAATATCACTGGCCACCAGTGATGGAACCAGGATTTTGGTTTGGGAAGGGCTTAACCCAGAAAATTTAAAATACATAATATATCTACTTAAAATGGATTAAGTATTAGTGTTGAAAATTGTACTGTAGGTAGTGTAATACTAAGAAAGAATAATATCAAGTTTAATTTGAGATCTGTCAGGGGTGGACCAAGATGCATATTTTTAGGAAGATAAGATCCAATTAAAAAGACTACACATATTCAAAAACTTTTACTATAAATATAATCTTTCACAATGTACACAAGAAATTGAAGCTACATTGAGTTGTATGGTAGTACAGCGTATGGAAACAGTTTTATACATTCTTAGTTTCATTTTTTTAATAAAATATTTATCACAGAAAACTGAACAAAACAATTTACAAAGCACATGCAATGAATAACAAATAAAACCATATATAGATGGGCCGGTCGAATCCTAAAACCTTCATAATCATCAAAATATTAGTAATAAAAATGTGAGATTTTAATAAAAGATTCAAAGAAAAATACCTATTGGAAAAAAAGTAACAGGTAAATTCAGTGCTGACAACTATAAAGTTTATTAGGTCAATTTATTTTTCTTTCTTTTTAGCTATCCTAGTTCTGTGCCAAAAAATATTGTACTTTTATTTTTAATATGTAATTATGTAAATAAAATTACATTATACTTGATTTGTGAAACTTAACTTATGAAACAAGCATTTAAATTTGAATTTTTTAACACAATAGTAAATACATATTTTATATTTCTTTCAAATTACTTTATTTCTTATCTTCGAGACATAGATTTGGCTTTAAGGGAGATTCAATATATTTTTTTCCCCATTTGAATCCAACCCATAGTTTTATATATATAAATACGTACATTAAATAAGTAATATAATAACTTAATAAGGTGGAATCTATTCCAAAACTTTCAAAGGGCCAGGAAAATATATTAGAAAATACATAGAAGGAAGAGTAATAGGTGGAAAAAAATATACTGCTGAAGAATTTATGAGAAAACAGGAAAATGGCTTAAAACACAGGGAAATTTATAATTAAGAAGAGATATGACAAGTAAGCATACATGGGAGGAATAGTGTAAAAATATATTTTTGTAATGAATTATCAACACATTCAATTACAAAAAATATTGAATAGCATAAATATTCCAATGACTGGTCTTCCACCTAAAGAACTAAAAATAATTTTATATCTCTAAAATAAATTAATGCTTTCAAAAATTTTTGCCCTGCTCTTCTCAGACAAAATTAAAACACTTTAAAAATTAAAAAAATATAATATATATATAAACCCAAAACTTTAAGAAAAGTATTCCAATTCCATTTCCTTCAGCAACTCTCCTATTTATTGAGCTGGGGAAAATCGATTTATATGTTAATTGTTTTTTGGTCGAATCACGTCAGCAAACATACGCAACACTTGGTAGTAAGAACCCCCGCACATCCATCACAGCTGCACGTCTTGGAGTGCAGTCAATTACAACAGCAGACGCCTCAACATCTGCTTCATACGACAGTGCTTACGTGAAGGCCAGGTACACAAACACAGTGCAATAATCACGAAAATACTCGTCGTAGTATTCGTCAGTTACGCTTCGTGCCTCCCTTCCATCTGTAGGCACACAAAACGAAATTTACTAGGAGAAAGAATGATTACGATCAGAGTTTAACTATTAGAGAGTTATTGGCAGTTGCAAGGAAGGGGAAATTAGGGGGTAACTTTACTCTGGAATTACATATAAATTTGTGATATTTCAATGTTGGCTGATCTGTAACAACGCCTGGAACAAGTTACACAGGAAGCGACTCATGTTGGGATTGATGATGTAACAGTCGAAACCCCTTGTTAACATAAGTTTAATTTTAATACTACATTCAAACCTCAATAATACAAACCTGGAGGCACCTTAATTTTGTCACTTTGCAATAACGAGGTTTCCATTAACCAAACTCGTACTAAATTTAATTACAATTTTTTTTGCACAACATCTAAATCAAATTTAAATAAAAAAATTTTTTCTCATTTAGAACAAGCACATTACACCTAAAAAAAAAAAGAATATTTTCCAAGAAAACTTGCATAAAATTTTTTATTTTATTAAATTTTATTTTAAATGTTACACAATTTTTTTTTTTTTTTTTTTTACTTCAATCCTGTATTTTATAAAGTAAGTGTGATTCAGCTTCACAGAGAACAATATTTGCAACCTGATTCAACTTCATGAATATTTTTAACATTCGATTCTAAATTCACTTTGCATCATAAAACCAGGACTCGCACAGGCCTACAGACTTGCATATCGGGCACGACTGTACCGTCTACACTGATCCTGCTCTGTTCTAGAATGTGGTACGTCATTTACTTCATTTTTTTTGGAGATTGGAAAAATTTTACAAGCCCAATGACCTGCAGCAAAGACTTATAATTTAACACAACTATGCTTGCCCGAGCCAATCTCACTTGTTATTGGTTGCTATGACATTAAGAATACCTTAACTCTACTCTTGGTATAGCCAAAATATTATTTCTTTGTGTTACTTAAAGGCTTCTGAAACATAGTGGTGTAGGTTGAGAATTTTGCAGATTTATAATTTTAACATTTCAGAAGCAAAATATGTCACTAACTCGAAGCTACAAAATTTCTTGACCTACACCAATATGTTCTAAGCCCCTCACTATCTAGTGAAATTGCAGTTTAATCACTTGAGCTGCTCAAATGAACAAGAGTTTAAGGTATAGCTTGTCGAGAAATCCAAAAAAAAAATTGCAATGACTTACCTGGTACAAAGTCAGCACCTATCTCCCCGAACCCGAAAAACCCGACGAGCGGCGTGGAAGGAAAGTACTTCCTGAACAGGCTCGCCTCGACGTTGGGCTCGTTGTACATCGACTTGCCCCTTCCCACGCACGCAAACATCAAGCCAACCGTCTGCTTGGCGTCAATGTCTTTGGTGTCCCTTCGGAACTGGAAAAATGAAATAAATCATTAGTACACAAGTTACATTCTCACGAACAAAAATCACGTGACAACTTATAATTGAAATTCACTCAAGATATAAAAATACGATACATGGAATAACCAGAGTCTTAGACCACCTTTAAAAGACTGCTTGAATTCGTATATGAACTTACCGATCCAGCAAATAATTTTCTCATATATTTTCTGTAGGTTTCTACTTTCTACTAGAGATGTACGAACCTGCAAATTTTTAAGTCGAGTCGAGTCGAGTCGAATTTTACAATAATTAGTTTGAGTCGATTCGAGTCGAGTTTGTAGATCATAAATTCAAGTCGAGTCGATTCGAGTCTGAATTGTTATTTGAATCTTTGACACTTAAGTCGAGCTTGAATATTTGCACATTATTGCTAAGAGTCCTTAGATGGTTGTCTTGTTATATCATGGCCCACTTAATCAAATATATTTAAAATACAAGTATTAATAATAATAATTCATTTAGAATAAATTCTTAACTGATATAATACAATTCAATAATTGAGGTATTCTGTAGAGCATCATACTACTAGTTACATTACTAATCACAGTACATTAACTCATTATAAAAATTGAAAAATATGTTAATAGTTATAAAAAAACTGTTCCAATTGTGCAGTTAACTATTGACATGGTAAATTAAATCAATTTCAAAAAAGCAAAAAATGAAACTGTAAAAAATTAAAATATTGTACAGTAATCATTTTGATTATTTTATACCACCTATAAAAGAGAATATTAAAGACTGTGGTATCAGCCTACAAAACATAATGAAAATATATTCCTAGCAGTACATATTTAAAAATATTTTTATGGAAAGCATATAACTATAAGTAATATTTTAAGGTCACAGTCACAAATATTTAAAATACAATTCACATTATTTTTAATGTCACCTTAGTTTCAAAGTATTTATAATGTAACTGACCTCACCTAATCAACCATTTTAATTAATTAGGCATTCACGAACACACGGCTAAATAACAAAAATGGCGATGGTCGAATGATTACACACATCTTCTATAGCAAAATTAAGAACCGCAATATCTCCTAAAGTATTTGGAATTTCTTATCTCCGCCGGCTTTAATGAAAAGAGTAATTTAAAGAGCATATAATAAAAGTATTTTCAGATTTTAAAAATGTTTTTTCGCAAATACCGCTCAACTACATATTTACCTTATTTTGGACCGAACGAGTTAGCTGCGGCCTGCATCATTCACGAGTCAATAAAAAACAATGAATATAATTTAGGCTTGTTGGCGCAAAGGTTAGGTTAAGTTTCACACAATCATTAGAACATTTTTGAAAACTTTCACTTATGGGAAGTGTAAGGCCGTGCTACAATTGGCGCAACATTACAATAAACGTTCCCATAACAAATATAATACATTTAAAGATTATTGCTACAACACTAACGCCGTTACGTTGCCGGCCAATCGCAAGCTGGCACTTCCAACCATTCCATGCTTTTGTATTTGCATTGAATAGTTACACTTTATAAAATACTTTATACTTCATAATTAATTTTAACTTGCCACTTAACTTGGATAGCAAACAATTATACAAAATGCAATCTCGCCAAACGTAATAGTGTAAACAAACACGGAAAAAAAATTCATGTTCGCCAACCTACACTTCCTAAAATTAGTGGAGCCATTAGACAAAGTTTTTTTTAAAATGCCATTTCGTGATTGGTGGCGTATCAGTCCCAAACATGCGCTCTGTAACACAAATATAACGCTACAGTTAATTTATTATTGTAACGTTGCGCCGACTGTAGCACGTATTTACTAAAAAATGTCATATTTCTGCCGATATTATGATTATAAAATTTAATTCGTGTTTTGTTTATTAAAAATGTGTTCGTCTTCTTTGCTATGTGGTCACATCTGTTAAGTTGGCAATATGTAAAACTAAAATATAAATAATATGGCTGTCGTCATTGTTTGTAAGTACGTGTTTCGGTCTTACGTACGTAATTTTTAGTGTCTGCCAAAGTCACGTAAGGAGATATTAAGAATTGTAATTCAATTTTATTATATTTTATCATCGAGTTTTTCCCGAATTTCCTTTCGATTTTCGCCCCGTCGAGTAAAATAAACTGGAATGCCGAGCCGAGCCGAGCCGATGCTACTCGCTCGACTCGACTCGAATTTTCGAGTCTCGGCCCATCACTAGTTTCTACACACACAGGTAAAAACCATGAAATCGAATTACAGTAGTCTTGATTCACTTAGTTAATGTGGACCGCTGCTACCTCGGATAGGAATATCATGGATAACACAGATATAAGAAAATTGTCTTGCTTTTCAGTTTATCTGGACCAGGGGTCGGCAGACTTTCTAGCGAGATGAGCCAACTATTAAGCAAACAGATTCTCCAATCTTAAGAAGGCCGCAACACGTATTTTCTCTCTGTATCTACATTGAATTTTAAGATGAAAAAAAAAATAATTATTTTATTCACGAATTCAACAAAAAGTCTAAAAATGAAGAGTATTTCGGAAAAAAGAGAAAAAAAAGTAAATGTAAAATAATATGGTACTCATTAATATAGTTGTACTAATAAAATAAGAATACCTAATTATTTTAATTACCTACATAATTATTAAAATAAAAAAGCAACTGGCGAGTGTGGTGGCGGGCGTGCGATGGTAAGGTGCGAGCACTTAGGTTGAGGACATGCGTTGTGATTGGGCCGTTAGATTTTTTTTGGCATTTTTTTTTGGGCTGTGACAACGCAGTGAGTTGTAGAACTGTAAAATCACATGAAAAGAGCGGCAGTCTCCCGACCCCGGTCTAGTGGTATCATTTTTCAGGGTGACGTTATTTCAGCTTTCCTTCCGCGTAGATTCTTTCACGTCACTTCCATGATTTGCCCAACCAGTATGGAATCTTTTAGGTTAATTTTATTTTGGCTTTCAACAACAGTAAAATCATTTTCTACGTCCTAACTCTTATGTTTCTCAAGTCTCTGCTGGTAATGGCGCTCTAGTTCGGCTCAGATAATACGGACCCTTGGTTAATCAAGACTCTACTGTAACTTCACTTCTAAAAAAATCGCACAGGAATGTTCAATTTGCATGGCTTGACCAACAGAACTCACTTCTTGGAAATACTTCTCGGCTGCGGACGTCTTCATGACGTCGGACGGCAGGAGCATGGAGGCAGCGACCACGTTGGGGCCCGCCAGGGCCACGCCAGCTATCGTCCGACACGACATCGAGCACAGACCCCCGGCCAGAACAAACTCATTGGCCTGCCTGCAAGAACGAAGACCGTGACTGGACTGACCATTCGAGCGTGACTTTTGGTCTCACAACACTTGTCTGTTGCAAAAACAAAACATTTTGAGAGCAACACTTAAAAATTTACTTTACTGGTGTTTTTATTCTTTTACAGCACAGAAATGACTTTTGATCTCAAATGTGTGAACACGACACTTGTTTGTCGCAAAATAAAACATTTTGAGAGCAGCACTTAAGAGTTTACTTTACTGTGGTGTCAGCACAGAAATATCAAAGGACTAAGATGTGCTCTTGAAAATATATTGTTTTTGTTTTGTCTACATTTTTCTTGAATAAAGTTGGTTACTTAAAAATATCAAAACGTGGCAATCTTTTTTGGTTTTATGAATGCTCAATATTAGTATAATCCATGGTTGTTTTATAATTATTATTTAATGATGATACATATAGGGCCCAATTGATTAATCACTGAATCAGTTCAAACATTACAATTGTTAAATTATTATTTTATTTTGATCTTGTATTTTTATAAAGTACCTTTTTATACATCTTCGCCAAGAAAATATTTGCGATTCAATTCGATTTGATATTCTCTTTGCATCATAAAAACCGGTATTCACACAGACCTATCTGACAGTTCCACCACCCATCACTGAATTCATGTTTTAATGCTGAAACTGGGAAACTGATAACGAAAATGAACAAAATTAAATGCACAAAATTAAATGCCAATTTTTGTGGTCATTTCATAAAATTTAAGGAAAAGAATTCCATGATTTATCTTAGATTCCTTAGTTTAAAAGGTGGAATTTTAAGTATTTTAAGTATGTCACAATCTCAAATGCTCATTCATTTTGATAAGTGGTAACATTTGTTTGCACTTGCATAACATCTAAGTTTTTCTTATTCATGTAATACTGACTATTTATTATTCTTTTCAAAACTCAAACTCTTATACCAACACCCATCAAGTCAAGTGTATAACCACTACAAAACCTCAATCCATCAACCATCAAAGTTAAGTGCATTCCAGCTGTTGTAAAACTTTTTGTAGAAGTCTTCACACAATCGTTCCAGTCGAAGACTGCTAACAGAGTCAACTTAAACGTAGCCCGTCTTACACAGTTTGCAAATGACGACGTGAGACACGTACCTAGTTCCATATTTCAACCTCCTTCCTACTGACAGAAATCTTAAGTTATAAGTAGGGACACCTGTATTTCGCGATTTCATTTCATGTCAAAGTATTTCACAAAACACTGTAGCTTTTTCTAAGAGTCATGGCAAATTGTGAGGGTGCAGCAGTACGATGACCACATTCTCATTGGCCCCGTCAAGAGCGGGATGACACCTCTCACCGAACTCGGCCAATAATCGCAGGAGGAAAGCTACAGTATTTTGTGAAATACCTCGACACGAAATGTATTCGCGAAATACAGGTGTCCCTAGTTATAAGTCCGAAAGTGAGTGGATTCATCAAGGGGCACTGCTAGCCAGCTTCGTCACCTTCTCCGCACGGACAGCGCCAGACGCTTCATGTACGCGGAACAGCAGTCGCTGAACAGCAGCAGGCACTTGACGTCGTCCGTGGGGTCGATGGACGTCCGTGCTCGCACCTCTTCCGGAGTCAGGTCCACCTGCAAGACAACCAACCTGACTGAACTCGCGACACACCTCGCTGCGCGTTGTTTGCCACCAGAGACAGTTCGCTGCACACATCATCTGAGCACTTTGGGGATCGATCGATCTATCTCATCTATCTTATCTAATCTATCTATCCAATCTATCTATCTATCTATCTATCTACATATCTATCTATCTCTCTCTACCTATCTATCTCTCTCTCTCTACCTATCTATCTCTCTCTCTCTCTACCTATCTATCTCTCTTTCTCTACCTATCTATCTCTCTATCTCTCTCTCTCTTTTTAGTTCAAAACAAATATTGAATTGGAATGGCAGGAGTATGTGAATACGTAATATTTTCACAAATACTAGCACGTGGACTAGTGAAATGGCAATACATATTCACATGAATGGTTATAAATATTATATACTATACAAAAAAAAAATTCTGTTCCAATTATTTAAGGATTTTTTTTTTAATTAGTGGCTGCAAACTGCTTATTGTTAGCTTATTTCAAAATTATCAAAAAATTTCCAAATTGCAGATGGTCCTGCCCAGAGAATAAAAAAAAACCCGAAGGAGGGGAAGGGGCAGCAGGATTACGTTCGTCTTTTCTGTTTCACACTTATGATTTTTCAAAGCGAAAATGTGACGCTGACCAGTCAGATGGGATACCTGTGCTCCTGACCGAGCCTGTGACCAACGAACCAGTTGGAACCGGAGACAATGAAGCGGTAATTGGAGTCAACGTGACGACAGCTAGAGTCGACGAGGAAGTATGTTCAGCAGTGAAGACTTCGCTCGAGAAAATGCTTAACGCCCTAACCTAACAAAATACGTTATATGTGACTTGAGTATTTTTTTTTTTTTTTTTTTTTTTTTAATAAATACGTAAAATTTTAACTTAGTGTGTTCTTATTCATAGAGTTTTAACCCTTATCCGGAGACGTGGGGTCTCCGTGACCCCAGCAAAACTTTAACTTGCTGCCATCTATGTGCAGTTCAAGGCACTTGCTTGTGGTACCATCTACCTTTCGCTTGGATATCACATAGTCTCCTCCTGCAGTGTCAGATTTGTTTACGCTGTCTGGCGCTAGATATCAGGTCGCAAAGATAACTTGGGGTCGTAGTGGCACCACGTCACCAGTTATGTTTCTATCTCAGAAGTGATAAAATGGCTTCTAAACGAACATGTGTAAGTGTGGGCGATTTAGATTATGACGAAACTATTTCTAAGTGGTTGAAAGATATTTTTAGTGACTTAAGTGATCAAAGTGTGTGTGGAAAAGCAATGTGTGATGATTACAGAGCAAACAGTGACTTTTCGTACAAATTTAATTTTTTCAAATTTTTAATTTTTTTTATGTAAAAATGCCATTTTCAAAATATATAAGTATGCATGTGCTTTCTAGTTAGCTAGATTATATATTTTGTTGTGGTTTAAGCATTGGTTATGCAAGGAAAAAATTTTTGGGGGAAAAAAGTTATTTATTTATTTTTTTTTTTTTGGGAAAATTTATCTGTTGTAGATTTTATGAAAAAGTCTTATTATTCATAGAAGTTTTCTATATTTTGTTTGTTTACTATATCTATATTGAATAGCAAATAAAACTTTTAGGCTACCATCTGCTTTTTTTTAAAAAAAAAGCAATTATTACAAATATGCATTTTTTAGATTTATTTGAGCAAGCACCAATGGAAAAAATTGTATTTTATAATTCGTAAATAATTATTTAGTAATTTATTTTTTAATTAAATTAATAAGTATAAAAAATGCATTAAATAATTTTACATGGAACAAAAATAATTTCTAATCAGTTAATTTCTACAAAACATTTTGGGGTCTGAGGGGCACCACGTCACCAGATATGTCAAATATTTTCACGTCTCCGGCTAAGGGTTAAGTACCCTACATTTCAACCAGGGGCGCAACAACAGGGAGGGGGGGGGGGAAAGGTATTTCCCCCCCCCCCCTTTTCTGAAACCTTGAAGTGGGGGCAAACGGGGGGCAAAGAAAGTGCTGTGTAATCAAATTTTTAGATAATAAAACTGCTTAAATAGCACTATTTTCCACCTTGAAATACAAAATTTTCCCGGAGGAGGGACCCTCGGACTACCCCCCCCCCTTCCCCCCACGCTTCAATAGGGGGGGGGATCGATGATTCTTTATAAAAAAAAAGAAGGTAAATTGGCCCCCCCCCCCCCTTGGAAATTTAGTTGTTGCGCCCCTGATTTTAACCCAAAACCACACCGGAGACACACTTAACCCAGGACCTTTTAGCACACAAGCCAGGAGTTGCGTTATCAATCAAAACACACCGACCACCGTGATTACCTCGTCGACTTGCGCCAGGACGTGTCCGGGGATCTTGAAGGTCCGGCAGGCCACGCCCGGCACGCTGGGCAGCAGCAGGGCGGATATGCCGCCCTTCCGGCCGCGCCCTTCCAGCTCGCGCGCCTCCAAGGAGCCAGCGGGGGAGCCCACGATGCCGGAGCCCTGAACCTCCACCACCGCGCACGCCGGGCCCACGTGCTTGCGCAGGCACGCCACCACTGGTCCACAAGGAAAAAAATACTTTGTACCAACTAAGGCGAGAAAAAAGTACTAGATTATAATTTGTTATGGTTTTTTAACAAATACAGGAAGTTATCATGAAATTGCAATGCTCTAACTTAAATATATCACACACCAAACACACACACACACATCCATAGTTTTTTTTTTAAAAAATAATCACGCTTAATAATAAAAACATATTGGAGCTACTGTAATAATATATTATATTAAAGAAAAAAAGTACTAGATCTGTAATTGACCACTGAAAAAACTTATAAAAGTACTAGATCTAGTACGAAAGTACTAACTGTGGACATCCGGGAGGAGCACATCCGTGTACCACAAACCACAGCACGTGGTCTGCAGACTAGGCAACGACGAAAAGGTGCAAAAAAGGTTCAGCAAACCACATTTCGAAGCAGCACCGGGTTTATTAAACCAGGCAAGGCACAGCAAAGCATTTGCTTGCATTTTCGACAGCCATATTTAAAGAGAAGTGCTCCGAAAACTTCAAGACGCAGATGTTAACGTGAATAGTAGCACAGGGTGTTCTTTTCATTATAATCACACAGTGAAAAAAAAAAAAAAAAAAAAAAAAAATTAAATAAATTATTGAATATCCCTTATGTTTTCATGATATAAATGAATTATCAAAAGAAGCTTAAAAAATGACTAAACGTTCTATAAATATTACAAAACTATCTACATAAAAAAACTTTTAAATGTATTAACATAATTCCAAAAATTTTTTACAACCACCAGACAATTTTCTTTAATTTGTTGGCTAACTTAAAAAAAAAAAAAGCAGTACTACCAACATGTCAACATAATTGAGTTTTCAAAGTAAGGGGTAAAATGATGAATTCGAAACAAACGTAGTGTCTACAAAAATAATGCCAGTTAAGCTAAAAATAGTAAAAAATAATGTAAAATTTATTGATAAAAATACCCTTTTATCATTTGTGTGTAATATAATGAAGGAATTCAACAAAATTCCATGAAAATGTGTCAAAATGCATAATAAATAGCTGTTTTCAATCTAAAATGCCAAAATTAGCATTTTTACAGTTGAAAATGCCAAAATTAGCATTAAAACTATTTCTATTTTTTCAAGTTTCTACTAATACGGCACTGGCATAACGAGAAGGTGGGGGAAAATCCGTCCTGTTTCCCGACTGCGACACAGTTGCGTCTGGCCCGTCGGCTGGAACCATTTCGCAGCTGGCAACACCAGGGCTACTTACAAATTATTGACTGCAAATGATTTCTATGTCCTACGTGTAATGCACTAACATTATATTTGGACCCACTACGTGAGAATTAATAAGGAATGCATGGCATCAAAGAACTTCAATGATACTAATATAAAATATAATATGCAATTCCTTTCCACATCTACCATATTTCAAAATTAAATTAAATGGAAAAACCCTGAGATAAAATAAAAACAAACCTATTATTATATTATATTTAAACTAGTTTAAAAAAAAAAGGTAAACAAACAGGTAACATTAAAAAGAAAATAAAAAAAATTCTTACACACTATAATAAATTTAGTTTCTTTCAAACAATGAAAATGTGCTTAGGAAAAAAAAAATTTAATTGACATCCATAAACAAACTATATTTTAAAAGAATTGCTACACATTGCTTATCAACACCAAACTTAAATTAATGGCATTTGAGTGATTCACCTTAACTAGTGGGAGGAGGGGATACCAAATTGGTTGGCAGGGGCACAACAACAGGGGGGGGGGGGGGGGGCAAGGGTATTTTGCCCCCCCCCCCCCTCTGAAACCTTGAAGTGGGGGCAAACGGGGGCAAAGAAAGTGCTGTGTAATCAATTTTTAGATAATAAAACTGCTTAAATAGCACCATTTTCCACCCGGACCCCCCGCTTCAATAGGGGGGATCGATGATTCTTTATAAAAAGGTATATTGGCCCCCCTTTGGAAATTTAGTTGTTGCGCCCCTGTTGGTTGGTATTCTTAAACTAAAATTCAAAAAAGTCACATAACACCAGCAAAAAAAAAAACAAACAATAAAAACTTTAATTTACTCACAACTTTTCTTCATTTTCATGAGGAACACCAAGCACAGCCGCGGATCACCGGCCAACTGTGTCCTCAGGAAGGTCTCCAAGGCCGGGTACGTGGACGCCAACACCCACTCCGCCTTCATGCGCGACTGCAGCACGATCTTGGCGACGGAGTTCCAGGTGCTGGGGAAAAAATGTACCTGCATTTAAGGTCCACACTGAATTACTGTGACCGTTACCTGCAATTGGCTAACACCTTTGAATATATATACCGTATAGAAGTCGCCAGCCCAGGTTAAAATTTCTAATACGGTTTGAGGTAGTTGGTTAATTCACCGCCGCAATCGCCACCATCTCTAGGGCATCGACTTGTGGTGGTCCCTAGCGGACAAGTGTCGAACTCTTCAAACACCCCTTCCCCCTCCCGTTGAACGACCTCGAGCTGCAGTGAATGATAGGTGCGGGGTGCGGGGAATGACAGCAGGCGACAGCGCTGCGCTCTAACGTGTAAATAACAACCTCAGACGATACAGGGCGTTACGGCAGCGCACTGCAGCGGTGAAAGTTAGTTCCCGAGCTGCTCATCATACGCTCCTGAAAAACGTAAAGTAAATCCTATCCACTCGCGACTTCTATACAGTATATGTATTCAAAGCTAACACTCACCCTTGGGGTCAAAGTCAAGTGAAGATTCTGAAGTACACCGTTAGTAGGGACAAGATTTTGTGGTGAATTATTATTATTATTACAGAATTGAAATAACATAGAAAGGTATGTCATTTCACCATACAATTTAAAAAAATGCACGTTAATAAACCATATAGCACTAGAAAGAAAATAATTAACTTCAACAAAATTTTACATAAAACAAAATCACTTATTTTTAATCCTTGTTATCCAATGACTGTCATATACTGTAATTTACCCGAGATAAAAATGACTGAATATACTGAAAACACAGACCTTTAGAAACGAGTTTATAAAAAATAATTTATGCAGTGCAAATAACAATTCAAACACATACCAACAACATACCACACCACAAAACAAACAACCCCCCCCCCCCCCAACCCAGCAAAAACATCCCACACAACAAATCATACACACACACACACACACCACCACCAACAGAAAATGCACTTCACAAAACAATCACTCACACACACACACACACACCACCAACAACAAAAAAACAACAACAAACCCCAAATAATAAACACACCATCAACACCAAAAATAACAACCCAGACCACAAAACAAACACACATAACAGACACACACCATCACAATCAACTATCCACACCACAAAATAAAACACTCACACACACACACACACCACAACTACCAACAAAACGATAACCCCTACACCACAAAACAAACACACAAACACATATTCCAACATTCACACCACAACAACAACCTACACCAGAATAACAAACACACATCACATCACATCCTGTATCCTGTGGTGTGTGATGCTTGCTGCTAATAGTTTAGTACGTCGAAAGATCCTGGACATAAACAAAAGTTTGTGATTAAAAAAAAAAGAATTATGATCGTTAGTTGAATATTTTGTTTGTACTGCAATGTTTTGTTTTATTTCAGGATCTCTCAATGTACTAAATTAAAACAGCCAGCATCGTGTACCACAGACTCCATATATGAAGGAATGGTGCCACCCGGACAGGGGCGTAGCCAGGGGGGTGGGGGTTTAGGGGTTATACCCCCCTCCCTAGCTACAAATCTTTAATTAATTTCTTATTCATCACTCAAACAAATTTCATATTAAAAATTAATAAAATATTTACCATTACAATATTTAAATTTAAGTACCGAAGTTAAACTGCTAAAAATAGCACTATTTTACACCTTAAAAATCCAAATTTTCCCGGGGGGAGGACCCCAGGACCTCCCCGCTTTAATATGGGGGGGGGGGGGGCATGCTTCTTAACACCCCCCATACACAAATCCTGGCTACGCCACTGCACCAGGACGAAGGGATGAACTCTGATACGTGATACGGAACACTGTACGACGGACGGACGGACGGACGGGCGCCGAGCGAGAGTCCCCGGGACCGGCACGGACCTGCAGACCTGGGCGGCGGACCGCACGTCCTCCCGCGGCAAGTGGCCCAGGATGGTCCGCACCACCTCGTACTGCGAGAAGATCATGTGCGTCCCGCTGTCCCGACGCGCGCGCCTCGTCTGGAACAGTTCGGGAGAAGAGGGAACCCCCCTCCGTGAGACAATCAGGGATCACCCACTAACGAACAAAAAACTACTCAACCCGATGATTAAAGGAAAACGTCAATACTCTACTTCTAAAACATTGCTGATGATCATTTGCTATGCAATGGGCTAGATGCTTCTGCTAAAAAGAAATCTAAGTTTATTTCCTTATACCAAACAATTTAATAATTCTTTGGTTCCATTCTGATGTTATGTCTCGCTGACACCATTTAAGACGAATGAATACATGTGAATGTCGGAGACCCTGGGGAAAGAATATCTGCCACACCTACGGTTAAAATCCATCCCAAAATTTGCCTAGAGTGATTTTGGAAAACCACGAAGAACCGAACTGAACGACTGGGCTGGGACGAGAACACAAGTGTTCCCACGTGCGAGTGCATTTTTTTTTTTTCCTATTCACCGCCTTTGACCTATTGAACCAGGCTACATTCCACTGACTGTTTATTTAGGATTGTGTTGTCGCATTCACCCACAATTGACCAGAGACGAGATTTTATGGTTTTATTTTTTGTCCAATCTCACTTTTAAAATGTAGGATTTCTGTGATATTATTTTTATTTTTAAAAGTTGTTTTGTAATACTTACTCAACCAAAATAGTGGTAAAATTTATATGCTACATTTTTACGATAAAATAATTTGTGTTATATTCGTCTAAATAAGATATATTCGGAACAATAAAATTAAATTAGCGAGCATTTGTGGTTTCAAAGTGATTCAATAAAAGATGCACAATAAAAAAAATTAAATTAATTTTTCTGATCCATGCACCTTGGTATAAATTTTGTCTGGAAATAATGATATTCCTTGAATTTCAATCATTAAAAACATTTTTTATAATTTCCATTAAGTTTTGGTTAAATGCTACTTAATTCCATGATTTTAATTGAATTTTGGTGCTATATGGTGTATAAAACCTGCATTTCGGAGTTATACAGTGCTATGATATGCTTTCCTGTGTTATTTCGATTTTATTGCAATTCACAGAGTAATCAGGTCCCTAACAATGACAATTAATTCCAATTCTTTAGAGACTGAAAATTAAAGGTAGACCTTAAGTTTTGGTTTCTAAGTGTTCGCTACTAGCTTTATGTCCCCCCCCCCCCCCCCCCTCCTTGAATGTGTAACAAATTGTTCGTCAAAGTTTACCAATTCCCCACTCAGAAAAAGTTGAGGTTCAGCCACCATAGAGCACCACGGTGATCTCATAATAGCACATCCTACATGTGCTGGAGTCTCCTTCGCGAGATCTGGCCTTTGTACATAAGAAAATTCATCACAGACTAGCTTAACACAGTCACAACTTTAACGAAGAAAAATATACCGATATGAACCAGTTTCGTGAAGATAATAAAGCTCAACCGACGTCGAGGGCGATCGGGACGTGTACTAGTACAGTCGGCACATCATACTGTACCTTCTGGCTGCTAGCTTCATCAGCAGGCGGGGATCTCTGACGCTTCCCAGGAGCTGCTCTGCCTTCCGCTCCGACGTCACTCGACTCCACCTCACTGCGTGCGAAAAGAGCACTGCTGTTACCTTCTGTTCCGCACTTGGTCACTCGACGGCCCGCCCCCAAGCTGGAGTACACAGCAGCGGTGCGGTACCCACACACAGCGGTGGTGGAGAGTGAAGGGTGGGTGGAGGGAAGGTGGAGAGGCACTGATAGCGATGTAAAGGGAGAGAGTTCTAACAGCACCAACAGAGCTGACGAAGGAAATGGGGCGGGAGAGCCTAGAGGACGGATGGCAGAAGGGAGAGGCTAGTTAGGATGTACCAAGTGCTGGGTGGGGAGATCTGGGGATACAAGTTGCGACGGGGAAGCCTAGAAGTAGGAGGGATAACACTGGTAAAGGCTTTAAGGAGTGAAGAAAGACAAAAAGGGGAAAGAGAATTCTATGATTTTGAGAATGATAGGGGAATGGAATGTATTGTAGGAGCAGTGCGTGTTGGCTAGAAGTGTAACGCAGTTCAGGAGAAAAGTGAGAGGGAAATAGGGGGAATGCTCGCCACCAGGTTTCCACTCATTTGCAGCAGAAATCAATAACAATATACAGAACGTCTACAAATACCCAGTGAAACAATTACACAACATTTTCATGACCTTCTAATAAAGATTTTTCCACAAGTTTTTTCCCCCCAAAGGTTTTTGAAAAAAATATATACAAACAATATCAAACATGCACAAATACAATAAGAAATTTCTGCAGTTTGCAGGAATGTAATAATTTTTATGTTAGAAAGCTAAAACATTTTCAGATAATTTCCACATACATGTGGGTATGAACTTAAGTGAGGTGTCAAAAAACAAAAAGTTAGAAAAATATGTTGGAAATTAAAGTTTCGCGACTTCCAGCACCACTGCTATTTATTTAAAGACTTTATAGGGACCAGTCCTTCAGTTGCTTTACTGTTTCATGACTTTCATGATCTGTAGTCACCCTGATTTAGTCTTGCAGGGTTACACATGTTTCACTGGTATTGTTTGCCATGGGAAAAGCACACAAGACTACTACGAAGGTAGGCTAAGTTTCTTGTGGCATCGTTTGCCAAGAAATGAGCACCCTAGACTCCTGCAGTTAACGTTAAAGATGCGACTCTATACATTTCCCTCAATGACTTATCTCTTCCAAGGCTATGTACTGTGAGACAATATAAACTGGTTCTCACATTATTAGGTACTTTGTCAATATCAGGTTTACTATTGGTTCAAGAGTCTCGCACTTATAAAACTATGGCCAAACTTCAGATATAGCATGAACATAGAAATTTTTGGAGTAAAGCCTGTTACGAAACCAATCCACAAATTTTCTGGCCCATTGCCAATTAAATAAAATTGTATGCACGAGTTTGCGGAGAAGTACAGATCATAAACAAACTTATTGCAATATTGTAACCAAGAAAAAAACTATTTCAATGTTTAATTCAACTTTTTGCAAAAAATTCCTACATTTAAAATTATTATAAAGGGATAAAATGACAAATGAATTAACATGTGATTGATGGGCAAAAAGAGGAATCAAAATTTAAAATTTGTTAGAGAAGAAGCTTTATAAATGAAAAAAAGGTTGTTTTTTTTTCTTTTTTAACATGTTAGTTAATGTGATGGACTGTAACCCTAGAATTTTGAATATCCAAAGTAATTTATGTAATACCTTAAAAATTCTCCCCCCCCCCCTTTTTTTTTTTTTTTTAAGAAAATTATCATTGGTTGGATACGGTAAGTGGCATTTAAAAATAGTACAAAAAATATATATTTTTAAAGGGTTTGTTAAGTTAGTGAGATTTAAAATAATTAATAAACTGTTTCAACAGTTGGTTCAGTTAGTAAAAACCCCGCCACAATCAAAATTAGGATTTTCTCAAGCACAAAACTGTTGAACTCCGTGTAATACCTTAGTCTGCTCTATGAAGTGTCTTGTAAACAATAATTGCATGAATGTAAAGCTCAATTGTGTCTGCAGAGGTGCCCACCCCCCCTAAACACTATGACTCACCCCCCCCCCCCCCAAACTAATGATGTGACCGCCCCCCGAAATTTTTTATGCCATTTTCTCAATGATTTACTCAATTATTTTATAATATAATTTTTTAGTATTATATTTTATCACATTTTGCATTAATTAAAACTGATTTTTTAATAATAATAATTTTGGTCATATCAGGTAATATTTCCATCCTGAACCGACAGATGCCAAACTGCTTTTGTTGAGGAAAGTGCGCGGTTGCCAATTTGATTTACAAGATCCCTTTCAATTATCAAAGCTCCAGAAACGTATTTTCATATTAGAAGCTATAATTATGTAAATAATATATACATTTTTCTCGTATTTTAACCCCCCCCCCCCCCCGCCCCCCCCCCCTGAAATTTTAATGACGCAGTCTGCGTCGTTACCCACCCTTGTGGGCACCCCTGGTGTCTGTATAGATAGTTCATAGTATATAACATAGTACAAGTGAGTGAATTTTAACTATGTGAACTACGGTGACTAATGTGAATAGGACTAGAAATAACAGATTGATTTAATTGATTTAATGTTCAACAAACTCTGCTAATTAATACTTATTTTAATTGTTTAACATAATATCTATTATTAGAAATTTGTAATATAACTTTTATGCTAGCTAATGTATATATTGAACATATATTAGAAATAGTGTATGTAATAATATACATGTATTTCATAAATTTTGTAACCATGTTGACAAGCCCTATATTCAGAGAGCCACTGCTCATCAACTGAGTCTATTGGGCGCTAAGAAAATAAAATAAAAATAAATAAAAATTCAATCTAGCTACAATTGTACATTATGAGCATTAAAACAAGCCCAATCAGAGTTTGCTGTGGGTTTAACTCTTGCTTAATACTATGTTCATGCTAAAACTGTGATGTTTCTGACCAATCTGAAACTCTGAAGGACTAATAACTCACATATCCATCGTTTTCAGGGTCTTCCAAAAAGGAGAAACTTTTTAATAACCAACTTTAATATTCAAAAACATTAAACAATTAACGATTTTACACGCACACAAGTTTGGGCACTACGATATAAAATATGTCACAGATCAGTCGTCCATGAAGAACCTTTTTATTTTCTTTGTGTACATTTACGATTTGATAGAATCAGATTTGAGGATAAACACATTAGTAGCCAGAATTCTCAGTACCAAAAGCTACTTTTCGATATTCATTCATTGTAAATACTATACTGTACTGCTGCAATCCTTTTGTAAACGTTTTTGTCGACTATAAGCAGTCGCTGGATATCGATTTATGATCGAGTATTGATACTGTTAGTGTTAGTCGACTCTATGGCAATGCAGTACGATAGAATATAGTCTTTGATTTTTCTATTTATATACACTTAATGCTGAAATCGAAATGTTGGTGTCAAGAGTTGGGTTGCTATCAAAATGTGTTAGGTTACTGAATCGTCGTAATCTTAACTTTAACAATCAATTAAAGAACAATAGCCATGCGTAAGTATTGAATTGAAACAACCTCACCACTTTCGACTTAACCACCTTTTCCCTCAAATTCGCTCAACCTTGTTCTTGGACCTTATACCTAAAAGAGTGCTCACTCTTTCCTCCTCAAAACTCTTTGAAGCTTGTTCCAATTTTCTTACATTTCCCGGTTAAAAAGAAGACCTCTGTATACTGTCTATCAACTCATCCCAACCTCCCCCCTCTCAATCTAATTCTGAATTACTACCCGCCCCCTACCCTGTAGCGTTTGCCAATCAAAGTCTGCAATCAGACAGCCTGTGCGTCCATTCATCGTCATCACTTTCGTAACCCATCTTGCTGCTCTCCATGGCCCCAAATGGTACAGCTTTATTATTTAAGTACCTGACATCTTGTATCTATGTCAAAGTTCCAGTAATTGTTCTGTACCACACAGCCAAGTCAATCCTGTGATCTTGATGGCATGATCTTGTATGCATTAATAATGTGGTACATGATGGTTCCTTTTTTAAAATTTAGTAGGTCGAAAGGTCATGGGTAAACAAAAACTTGAATATTGCTGTACAAATAAATAATATCAGGTTTTATGGAAATTTTTTTCTAAGTATTTAACTTAAAATCATAATTGTAATATCACAGGTTTTTGTTATGTGCCGTATCTTTTGATGTGCTAAATTAAAACAGCAAGAATCATGTACCATAGGATCAATGTATACAGACAAGATCATGCCATTGGGATCAAGGGATTTACTTGGATATGTTATACGGAACTTTTACCTTAGTTCCTTTATAACTCTAGCATTTTAATTTGCCTTAACGTCTCCATCAACAGCATGTATAGGTTAAAATATTTTTATATGAATTGCACATTGTTGAAGAGGTATTTTGTCCCTTACACTCCAGTTATTCATGAGACACTAAAGTTTTTTTAAAAATCTGGCTGGCAATAGGAATTGAATTTGGTAATATTTTAGTTTACTTAATGATGGAAAAACAAGGGATAAAATGCTTCAGGTAGACTGGTGTGCTTAGTCGAAAAGTCAACAGTAATCATTTACATAAACATGTAAGAGGCAAAGCAAGTAAGTGCCTTCTTGCTCACGGCTTTGTATAACTTTTCAGTCAACCAAACATTTGTTCTTTCAAATCCTCATTGCTCTACGGATTAATAAATTACAATAAACATTAGGCATATTAATTAATTTTTTCTTTATTACTTTACTAAATTAAATAATTAATGTTATACACTCAGAATCAACTTAATTTTTTTTATTTGATAGAATTTGTACTTAACCAATCATATTTATAATATCACTCCAGTCCTTTTATTATTTTATTTCTATTATTTACAAGCAAATTTAAGGTAATTTTTATTGCACTAATTAAGTATAACTATAACGCACGTACGTAAGTACATGTACCCATTTTTTTTTGTAACTGAGCGTATGTATGCAAGACACTTGTTTTTCTGTGTGTATCTTAAAACATTTACTTCATTAGTAGTTTAACAACCAAGAAACCTGTTTTCCACATTTTAAAATTTGCTTTGTCAACACGTAAACTTGTGTTTTTTTCCAGTTGGTCGTACCGCACAGCGGCCCCTCCGGCGCCCATTCTGAACATCCGAGTCGCCAACACGCTCGGCACCTTGATGTGGTGGTGGGTGTTATGGCACTTGTACCACCAGTACGACCACATCATAGTGAGTATCGACCGTCCGCCCGGCGGCATTGTGCGTAGTAATTTCTCAGCGCGGCAGCCCGCTGGACACAGCCGCTACACTGTCAGTAACCTCTCGCAATTCTAATTTGAGGTTATTTTTTAAGCTTAGGATACTCTGCTATATTCCTGCAGTGATGTTATTAAGCTGTGCAGAGGTAGAATCTAGCCTGGCATTAAAATCTGCGCTCAATTTTGCGGTGTTAGAATCTAACCTGGCATTCGTTTCCGCAGTGTTAGAATCTAACCTGGCATTTGTTTCCGCAGTGTTAGAATTTAATATGTTCAGTTGTGCAGTGTTAGAAACTAATCTGGCATTCAAATCTGCGCTCAACTTTGTGATGTTAGCACTCATAGCATCTAGTTAGTCCGCTCAGCGATAGATAATGGTGCTGAGGCAGGACGGTGCCCGTGGTGCGAGGGGGGTTGGGGAGGGGGGTAAGTGACGACCCTTGTAACCCGGCCAGGCGCGCGTGGCATGCCTTACGTCAGTGGACCGTCAGCCAGCTACGAACCTGGCATACAAGTGTGCTCTCTCACGTTCATAGCAGTATCATATTATTTGGAAGTGTACTGCATTTAAATAAATTAGTGTTTCATTATCAATAAATTGCCACATTTTTTGTAAGAAACCACTTATTGATCACAATAAATATTTGATCTGTAAATTTACATGCATTATTAGGTTGATGTATCCCATCAATAACAACTTAGATTATTTGTAAATTTTTGTTTGTAGTAATTGTTTAAAACTACATTAACATTCAATAATCTGGCAACATTGCTAACCTAGCATAGCCATACAAGAGCTTTTTCTGAACTAGACGTTGTTTGTTAAGTTCTCAGTGGCACTTGGTCTTTTTTTGTGAATGTGATTTTTGTGTAGCTCATTGCAAAAAGAATGGAAATTTGTCAATAATTATTTTGAAGATCATAGATTTGATTGTGCATTTGCAGGGAGAATTCGACTACCCCGATATTTCAGCGTGGACAGATGAGGAGCTGGGTATTCCTCCAGACGATGAAGAGTAGCATTGCCAACCGAGCTGCAGTCAAACTATTTTTTTTTTTTTGTGTTCACAGAGTATATGTACGTGCTTCACAAAGGCTGAATAATGCAGCTGTAAAATGTGTAGGGTTATGTATGTATTAGAAGTTCATTGATAAGTTATGTTGGGTGTAAATAAAAGTTCACAAGTCTTTGCAGTTGTTTTCCCGAATTATCTTGGTAATATTCTTATTCAGCTACGTCAGATTCACAAGTGCGTATGTAGTTTACATCACAGTATTGACGCTGCCGTCAACACAAGGCTGGTGTCTGCTACTCTGAAGACATTGATATGGCTGAAACCCAGAAGTCATAAAAAAGTAACGAAGCTGGTGGTCTGGTCCTGAAAAGGTCCCCAAGTAAACACCAGTAGCACTGAACGTCAGAGAACTTGAATTTTAACGCAGCATTTTGTTTAACTTGAATTTTTACCAGGGATGGGCCAATAAAATCCTTAGTATTTAAAGGATTCAACATTCGGGAAAAATATTCGAAGAAAGATATTAGGAGAAATTGAGTAAATTAAAATTAATTAAACACTGATAACCTCAGAAGTTTACTGGAGGAATTTTCTCTTAATACCAATCCTGTTACCATTCTCCAAGATAGTGTACTTTAAACATGTATGCAATTCTATAAATAAAAATTGAATATGTGTGGGTTCTCAAAACTTAGTTTATGACACAAACATTTAATAATAATTTTCATTTTGTGTACATTATTTTTTATTTTTACCCTTGAATACTAGTTTTGAATTCGAGATTTGGATTTGAGGAAATGGGGATTCTGCCTATCAATAGTTTTTATTTTTTGATGCCTCACTCCAGTTAATAATCTGACATTACATATAAATAGTTGGTGACTGTTCACTTAAATCATGTGGGCAAAATTCTCTTAGATTTAAGCTTTCTATCTTAAAACGTTTGTATGTTCGTCCAAATCGTAGAATATTTTGTAACTTCATTTGTTCATGTTTAATATTGGTTATATATTTATTAAAGAAATACGTTTTGATGGGAAAAATTTTTTTACTGAAAGGTCCTTAAAAAGCACTGAAATTGTTTTGCCTGGTATTAGTGGACACCTGGTGAATAATTCTGAATGCATGTTAACTTGTTACTTGTGAATCACATCAGCTACTAGGATAAAGTTGGAGATTATACAGACCTACACTTGCAAAGTAAAGTTACCGCCATGTATACAACTGGCAACAGTACGAACCAGTGTGTACAGGATGGCATGGCAGGATTTCTGATGAGTGAGTGCGAAAATGCCCCCGGACTTTCGTAGAGCATACACAATTTTATTTTATTTTCAAAATAAAGTATTTTTATTAACTCTATGGAATCAGCAAAAATACAAAAAAAAAATCCAGATGGCCAGTGCAGCCAAGCCTAAACTGTTGATTATACGAAAATATATTTCAACATTTGACACTCCTAGGAAAAGTATGAAAATGTACAGTAGAAAAATGTTTATTTTTTTTATATAACAAATACGAGCTTCCTTTATTGTCTAGCGTACAAAATGTTTTTATAACAATGACAAAACTTACAAGGATTAAAATCGTGCATATCATTTTCTTCTGTTCCGTTGCTTTTTTCCAGAGAAGTTCCTGTTGGGATTTGGGGGTCTGAACGCGGTCTTCTTCCCGTCGAATTCCTTGCCACCCACACCACCGCCAGGCTTGTTCTTGCTCATCCGATCCATCTTCTGTTTCTTGTTGGCGCTGGACAGAGAAAAAAATTACAATGAATAAAAAAAAAAAATATAGTGCATGTAACTCAGTACACTTGATAGAACTGAAACTTCTTTGGCAATTCAAATCTCTACTCTTAAGTATATTGTACGGGGTAAAACACAGAGAGAGAAAGACAATTTTCTAAATAAATATTACTCACTGTTGAAATACATCATAAAGGAAAACTGTGCGTGTTACTGTTTCTTCAAACAATTCTGCCATTTGGAATACGCCCAATCTCTGAACGAAATATGAAATTCATAACAGGTAGCGCTATCTACATATGTGGGAAATGCAGGGACTATCTCGGACAGCGCTCTCTACGCTGCTGGTTGAACAATAACGAATGCGAGTGCACTGGTAGCAAATATAAAAATCAAGGCATTTACAGCTGATTACATAGGATACCTGTATCTATTTTCTGAAACAACCACATGGGCACGTTCTGTCTTATTCTTTAGTACATCGCCGGTCTGTTTTTTTTTTAGATGGGGGATGAATAATTGCACAAAAATAATGAAAATGAGCCCAGCAACATATATAGCATAGTGCTTTTTTTACATCTCTTTGGCCAAGTACCTATTCCCTGTCCTTTTCACATTATAAACGTTTCAAAACAACGTTTCACGAAAATGTTGCATTATTATTCTGCCTTGAAATTTTAGTCTCATTGTGCCCATAGAAGCTTCACTTCAAAACTACTTCGAAGCAAGAGACAGTTCAGTACATTCTGTTTAGTTAAAAGTTTCTGTGCAACTTACTCAAACCTCATTCGCTTCGCTCCTCTCAGAGAAACATCCGTTAAATCTTTGGAGAAAGATGACTTCTTGCGTTTCTGAGAACCTTTAAGAAAAAGCAAAATATTACAGATGAGATGATGTAAATCTCTATGAAGGTGGGTACATTTAAAAGAACTTCACTTTGCATCAAACAAACAGTAAAGTAACAAAATGAAGCAAAAATATGTGTAGCCAGCACACTATATCACATTCTAAAGTATTTCTCATGACTAAAGACCTGTAAATTTCTTGAGTATTAAGTCTTTAAATTTCTGTATGAAATTGGAAAAATTCTTGAGTAAAAAAAAAATAATTTTCTTTAGATTAAAAGACAGGCTTTATTAGCCCTTGTGACTACATCCTATTTATCTCACATTCACTCTTGAAAATAATAAATGCTTCAGGTATGGCATGAGACCTAAATTTTGTCTCTTTAATTTTGGACACTAGGTACTTGGAGTGTGGATAGTTGTAAATTCTATGCAAAACTTGTAAGTTTCAATTTCAACTGTACAGTGATTAAAGTGTCGACAATCCCGACTGTGCTCACCTCCGCCTGCTTGCCGAGAGCTTCCCGTTCCACCGCCGCTGTCCGGAACTGTCCTGATCTTCTTTGGCTTGCTCCTCCGCTTGGCCATCCTAGTCTGCAGCTGCGCGATCTTCGTCAGTTCCGCCTCCGCCCTGTCCTGCGCCATCTCTTCTGGCGACCTCTTCCTTCGTTTCATCTTGCTTCCCTTCTCCATCTTCCCTGGCTTATCATCGTCACCATCATCGTCGTCGTCTTCCTCTTTTTTGCCCTTCTTCATCTTCTTGGCACAGGCACCATTTTTCCCTTTGTCATCCTCGTTTGCTAAACGAAACTTAGCTGGAACAAAAAAAAATTATATGTCAGACACTAGTATCACAAGGGAGAAAGTGTAATCACAGATTATCTATGAAGATAAACTACTAAAACAAAGAACCACAAACATTGGGAAAACATACAAAACATTGAAACAATAAGCAAACACTTCTCAAGTAATTTTTAATCATGTAGCCATGCAACATCCAGAGAGAGCACATGATAAGAAACTATAAGACCAATTGGACTAGGATATGAGACAGTGGCAAAGCTCAGTGGCGTAACACTTGTGATCCATGTTACAGAAATCATGAAAGCATGATGCAAAATCAAAACTTCCAAAGGCTATTATTCAAGTATCTATTATGGTTAACGAATGTTTAACAAAAAATTTTTCTATTCTAAACGTTGGGTTGAATATCATAATATTCAATTCAAATTCAAATTTCTCGAAATGCTGGGAGACAGGTAAGGTCAGCGTCGCCAAACCTTTCTCGAGGAGGCGCTCCTTCTTGGTCTGGAACCAGGCGCGGGGTCGCTGCTGCTCCCTCCGCTCGTTCAGCAGCTTCTGTGCCTTGTTGGCCTTCATCTCCAGCCAGTTGAGCTTCCTCTCCTCGTACTCCTCCAGCATGATAGCCTCAACCTTCTCGTCCAGGTCCTGCACGCGCTTGCGGTACTTCTCCAGCACGTCTGCAACAACCCGCACGCCCGTGGCCACCTGGGTGTCCGAGAGTGTCCACACTAGGCGCGTTCACACATGGACACACCTAGCTGTCCTTGTGTCCACACTAGGCATGTTCAAGTGTGAACGCACCTGTGTATTCGAGAGTGTCCACAATAGGCGCGTTCACACATGGACGCACACTAGGCGTTTCGTTCACGCGTGAATGCACCATGTGTCCGAGTGTGTCCACACTAGGCATGTTCACATGTGAACGCACCTATGTGTTCCAGAGTGTCCACACTAGGCGTGTTCACACATGGATGCACACTAGGCACGTCGTTCACAAGTGTATGCACCATGTGTCCGAGTGTGTCCACACTAGACATGTTCACGTGTGAACGCACCTATGTGTTCGAGAGTGTCCACACTAGGCGTCTTCACACATGGACGCACACTAGGCGCGTCGTTCACACGTGAATGCACCATATGTCCGAGTGTGTCCACACTAAGCATGTTCACGTGGACGCACAGTGGTCTACATTTGCAATCTAAGCATGAGCAGACTATAGCAATCCAAGACCCAGCTGACGGGGAAACCAGGAGCGCGGGTTTACCGGGCGGGATGACGCGGCACTTGACGGAGCTGGTGGAGTTCTTGATGACCCCCTTGACGACCTTCCTCTCGCGCTCGCCCGCCAGCGACACGGACACCCCGGAGCGGCCGGCACGCGCCGTGCGGCCCACGCGGTGGATGTACTGCTCCAGCGTGGCCGGCATCATGAAGTTGATGACGGTCTTCACGCCGTGGATGTCCAGCCCCCGCGCCGCCACGTCCGTGGCGACCAGCACGTCCGTCTCCTCGTCCTTGAACTTGCGCAGCGCCTCCAGGCGCTGGGGCTGGGTCAGGTTGCCGTGCAGCTCCCCCACCTGGAGGCGTGCACGGCTCAGCTCGAAGCTCACGCCCAGGGCCATCGGGAGGGGGCTAACTCCCCAGGGCCATCGGAAGAGACGGGTGGGAGGGGGAAAAATCCCCAGGGCCATCTGAAGGGACGGGTGGGAGGAAGGAAAGATCCCCAGGGCCATCTGAAGGGACGGATGAGAGGAGGGAAAAATCCCCAGGGCCATCTGGAGGGACGGGTGAGAGGAGGGAAAGATCCCCAGGGCCATCTGAAGGGACGGGTGAGAGGAGGGAAAAATCCCCAGGGCCATCTGGAGGGACGGGTGGGAGGGGGAAAAATTTCCAGGGCCATCTGAAGGCTGAAGGGACGGGTGAGAGGAGGGAAAAATCCTCAGGGCCATCTGAAGGGACGGGTGAGAGGAGGGAAAAATCCCCAGGGCCATCTGGAGGGACGGGTGAGAGGAGGGAAAAATTTCCAGGGCCATCTGAAGGCTGAAGGGACGGGTGAGAGGAGGGAAAAATCCCCAGGGCCATCTGAAGGGACGGGTGGGAGGAAGGAATGATCCCCAGGGCCATCTGAAGGGACGGATGAGAGGAGGGAAAAATCCCCAGGGCCATCTGGAGGGACGGGTGGGAGGGGGAAAAATTTCCAGGGCCATCTGAAGGCTGAAGGGATGGGTGAGAGGAGGGAAAAATCCCCAGGGCCATCTGGAGGGACGGGTGAGAGGAGGGAAAAATCCCCAGGGCCATCTGAAGGGACGGGTGGGAGGAAGGAAAGATCCCCAGGGCCATCTGAAGGGACGGATGAGAGGAGGGAAAAATCCCCAGGGCCATCAGGAGGGACGGGTAAGAGGAGGAAAAATCCCCAGGGCCATCTGGAGGGACGGGTGAGAGAGGGCAAAATCCCCAGGATCATCGGTAGGGACGAGCGGGAATGGACACAATCCCCAGGGACCAGGCACCGGGAGAGGTCCGACTGGGTTTACTCTGATAGCAAGACAAAAATTTACAAGACTTTTGCTGACAGAATTCATAGGAAACCTTATGAGTAACGTGTAGGCACAAGATTATACGGTGAATTGCGATAAAGTTGAAATAACACCAAAAAGCATGTCAGTATACCATACAACACCAAATGTTAAGATTGCTCCTACATAAAAAATCAAACATTAGTTAGGTAAAAAAAAAAATTATTTTTAATTCTGATTTAGTCGTCATTCATCATATAATCTTGTACCAAAAGATGTTGAAGTAATTTTAGTGTTGGTTCGGAAGACTAAACTAAATCCAATAATTTATTTCACAATTTCCTGCATTTATTAAAAAAAAAAATATATTTGCGACAGCACATAATGACTATTCAGAATACGTAGATACTTACACATTAACTTTTTGGCATTTTAAAGATATTTTTCCTGCTACTGCATTTTTTTTTTACCAAGCAATTCTTCTTTGGGGAAAAGCTGTGCACGCAAAGGTTTACTTTGGAAGGAAGCGAGAAGGGTATCGGCGCGGCACCTTGACGCCCATGAGGCCGAGCATGATGTGCAGGCGGTGGGCCTGCTTCTTCGTCTGCACGAACACCATGACGTGGTCGTGGAAGGTGCGGCACACAAGGGCCGCCAGCAGCGGCTCTCGGTCCGACTGGCAGTTCGGTCGGATCCTGCAGCGCACAGTCACGATTCTATGGTGTCATTTTTAAAACAAGAGGATTTCAGTGCTATCAATTATATTTTTTTATAAAAGCTTGTTTCGTAATACTTACCACACCAAAATACAGGTAAAATTTATAGGCTACATCCTGACCATAAAAAAAAAATATTATTAATAGAATTGATCTAAAACAAGATACATTAAGAACAATAAAAATTAATTAGCAAGCATTTCATAGTTTAAAATTGATTCAATAAGCGATGCACAATAAAACAAATTAAAATAATTTTTTTCTGACCACTGCACTTTGGTATGATTTTTTTTTTCCGGGAATAATGACAATCCTTAAATTTCAAACATTAAAATATTACTTTTTTTTATGTTTTGAATACGAATCAACCATGCAATATTACTTGCGTTGACTGCTTATTTATTTATCTTTATTTAATTATTTTAAAACTTGCGACATGCAACGGCAACGTCAGTTGGGGAACCGTGATAATGGGCACGAACATACATACAGTCACTGAACGTGACCAGGCATCACAAGCATGTCAGCACTAATGCAAAGTGAGCACCACCTACAAGGAAGGCAATACATGCCGGTAGGCACCACCCGCAAGCAGTCACAACACACGTGCAGGGACCACATAACATAAAAGAGATGAGATACAAAAACATAAACCCGGTACATAAGTACAAGAACAACGTAACTTGATTACATTAAACAGCTAGTCAACTTAGAATGGATGACATCAACAACATTAAAACAATATTAACACATAGAAAAAATTATTTCAATAAAGAACCAAAAAAACAAAATAAAATAAATTAATGGAACTTGATTGAATTATTTTAAAGGTGAATTTCATTACTAGTGTAATGCTTCTGGATCGTTCAAGTCGAGCCTTGGGTTGGTGGGGTTCTTTGTTTCAGCCCGACCGCAAACGCAAACAAAGCAACATTTGCGATTCCTAGCATCGCTGTAGTACCAGCTCATTGACGCCGTTTTCCTTTTCCTCCTTTTTGTTATTTCGTTACTCTTAGTAACACCTTACAATACCACTCACAAATAACAAATGATCAGGTTTATAAATTCCAAAGACCTTTTTTTTTATTTTTATTCACAACGGAACACAAACCCAAGCTTCTTCATTACTCTATATAGTTTTTTTTTTTTTACAAAAAACAAAACAAAAATACATCTGGCCACACCAACCTTCTCAATCTAAATTCTCTTGCACCACATCTTACTCCGCCAAATTACACAGATAAAAACACCTTCCAGGTACAAAAAAAAACCACATAAAGAAAACCCTTAGTCCGGGAGTGCAAACACTTTACACTAGTAAACTGTCAAGCAGTTGTAATGATCGGCGAGTGTCGCTAAGGAGCACGGCGCACCTCACGAACTCCTGGCGCAGGTTGAAGGCCACCACCTGGTTGCTGTCCACGAACACCCTGACGGGCCGGCTGAGCGACACGGCCGCAAGGTCTCGCACCTCGTCCGTCATCGTGGCCGAGAACAGCATCGTCTGGCGCGAGCGCGCGCACTCACGCACGATCGCCTTCATCTGCTCCGCGAAGTGCTCGTCCAGCATCCTGCGACAGAGCGACCACTTGGCGGCAGGGGCCCGGTCCCGATCCCTTTCGAACACTCGCTATTCGAAACGGTCTTTTCAAAAAGAGGAACGACACGGCCTGACATGCTAATCGGTGTTTGGTTCGCAATAAGCCAGACGATGATTGCTCAAATTAAGGCAGCAAGTTTTCAAACACCTACGAACCGCTAACACGCATTCGAAAAGACGCGAGATCTGAGGGAAAAATATGTCGAAAAATAACGCAGTAATTTTTTAAAAAATCAACACTCGTGTTTTTCCTTCATATTGATCATTTCACCACTCCCCAAGATACTGATATTTTAATATGTGATTATAAAATTAAACTGCAGTATGTATTGATTCCTGAAACTTGCTGCATGAACACATAAGGGGTTTAATGTTTTAACACTTTCTAGTTAATATTATTTTTTTTTTACTTCAAGTACATTATTATTTTTTCTACCCCAACGACTGAGATTAAGTCTCAAGGGGTAGAATCGAGGTACTACTTGTGATTTAAATTTGAGATCCAGATTCAAGAAGATTGGGATTTGACCCATTGGTATCAATAAATTTAAATAGTAAAAAAAAAAATAATATATACAGCAATGTTTGTAGGGTTTTACATTACAAGATTATTCTCAGAGAGGTTTTAAATGATTGAACCTACAACATTATAGTTATCTCCGAATCACTGGGGAAATGATTCAACGCTCAGAATGAGTCATTCCCGAGTCCTGGGAACAAACAAATGACCCTTGCCATATGAGTGTGATATGTTCGTTTAATGCCCACATAAGATCCTGTGATTTAGTGACCAAAGCCATCAGCAATGCAAAGGAACAAATTAAAAAACTTTAAATGTTAAATTCCGAGCTTAAAATATTGAATGTCTTACCTTTTTCACTACTAAAGCAAGTAAATTACAGGTAAAGTTACTCTACCTGTCTGCCTCGTCCAGAACCAGCACTTCGATTTTGTCGAGGCTGAAAGTTGGAGTGTTCTTCAAGTGGTCTATCAGTCGGCCTGGAGTGGCAATTACGATGTCAGGGTTCTTTCTCAACACTGATTCCTAAACACACAAGAAACACGGTCCCAGTACAACACAGACTTAAGGGGGCGCACATCTGTAGGATTCACAAGGAAGGCCCACAGAAATTGGCAAGGTGGAGGGGGGGGGGGGGGGGGGGCACCCACGCTTCCCGAGAGTTTCGGGCGTGGGTTTCAACCGACACCAGTCATCTCTGGACAGGGTGCTTGTATGTTGTATACCGCCCATATTTTGGTCTATATGCATACAATAAGAAAAAACTTTAAAACATACACAGAAAAAATTCAATACAACACAGTATGTATTTACGTTTATGTTTATCAATCCCGTTTCACAGTTATCAGATTTTGCAAGTGCAAGCGGGCCCCGTAAGTGAGGAGTTTCTTAGATCCAGGGGGCACCGGGCCCCCCTGGCCCTCTGGGATCTACGCCTATGTCTATCACAATTTTGAAGATTTTTAAAAGGCTAGGTAAAATTGCATAAAACTTTTCTGAAAAAGATTATAAATTACAGATAGACTTTTTACTTATTTGAAAGTTAAGACACTCGAGAAATAAATAAATTTAACAGAGCTCAGCATAAACATAAAATAATTACCTGAAATGGGACACATCCTATATTATTTTGCTTCTAATATGAAGTGTTTTTTTTTTTCAATTGATCTTAGATAAATTCATAATATTAAAATATTTAATTGTTTGAAGAAAAAAAAATTTAACAAACGACTCCTACACTCGACATGGAATTAAACGTGTACATAATAATATTTCACTGAACTCAACAAACTATAAAACTTAATTTTTTTTTTACAGATAAACAAATCTGCCGACGTACTGCGCCTGTACAACGATGAACTAATGGCTGGCTACAAAATGAATGGCTTGTGTACGTCACCCACCAGCCAAGACGGTGAACGATCGGTGAACGATCTGCACAGATTCCCTAGTCATGAGATGCACCGGCCAGTGGAAGAGGTGAGTTTGTAACAACCCAGATTACAGCCTTCCTCATGCAATCCAGTAATAATCATTTGTTTTAAATTTTTTTTGTCAAATTTCAGATTATCAAATGATGTAAAATTTTTTTCCTTTCAGAAGTTATTGTGAACGAAATTCTCCGGGTGTATTGTTTTTATTTTTAAAATGCACAAGTTAATTTTTTTAAGTAATTTTTTTTTGCGGTCTGCTTTGTGTGGGAAGGCGTGCTGACGTAATTCTCCTTCGTTTTTCCACGACAGAGGCTTTGTTTCACACGCTAGGCGTGTGAGTCACGGTCACGGGAGTGTGAGAAAGAGACAAAATCGCAGCGTCGTGGGAACAGATGTAAGCATTTCGTTGAGCCTCTGTTGCCATGTGCCGTGATTGGCTGAAAATTACGTCAGCGAGCCCAGAACACTGCCCGCGCAGAGGGAAGGAAGGCTGTAAAGTCAGTCATTTTCAGAGCCGGTCGTTGTTCGGACGGCAGACCAAGCAGGCCGTGGCTGGGCAATGGCTCTGTGTTTGATCTTTTCTCGATGTAAATTTCAATTCTATTTGTGTTCTGTTTGTTCGGAACATATTTTGAGTTAAACAAAATAAACAAAAGATAATTACATCAAACATTGTAAAAGAATTTTTTCGTGACCTGCTAGTAACCTGTATGTTCCACTTATCACCTAATTTTGAGCTAGCCGGAGTGGAGTTGGTGAATGGTGACAAGTTGGCTGTTGTCTTTTTTTGTCACGCACACAGTAAACATTAGCGCCGCATCTTACCCTCCCCCTTTTTTTTTTTTCAATAACCACTATGCAGTTTAGTGCTTGGTTACAAGAGTATATACTGGCTATTCCAAAGATAACCAACCCTGCCCGTTCGTAGGTTGTGATGTGGAAATGTTCGCAGTCTAATGGGTTTGGCGGCTGTTAACCAGAAACAAAATATAGTGTCCGTTATAACAAAAGTCAGTAAATTGAGGACTCACTGTAATAGAAAAAAAAACCATAATTTTGAATTTTAACCTCCTTAAAGGGTAAGATTTCTGTAACTGGTAAACGAATGTAAACAAGAATAATAAATGAAAACTTAAAAAGATCATCACCTGTACTTTCAAATCCAGACCACCGACAGAAAGGCCCACCTCGACGGTCGTGAACTGAGCAAGCTGTCGAGTGACTTGATAGACCTGAAACGACACAAAGCAACTTGCCTGTTGGCTGTGCGTTTTGGATTTCCAACATGTTACGGTTCCATGACTCACCTCACCATTAACTGACCCCTCAAAACCCACTTGATCTCACCTATTTTGAGTTCCTTCAGCACGCTTTTCTACGTACCCTCTAGTTCTCACCTCCCTCGTCGATTCGACAATACAACGTGACAATTAAGGACTAGCAAAGTTTGTGTATCATTAGGCTACATTCTATACTGTAAACATTTGTACACTTACTTAAACGACCTTTGTAATAGGATCATTGGTGATTAATAACCTGAAGGAATGGAAGCCGATGACAATAATCCAACCAAAAAAAGGCTTACAGAAATCACGTGCAACCCGAAGAGAAGTTACAACATGGCTGCACAAGACATTCAACTTCATGTTATGTTTTCGAGAAAATAATTTGTGGGAAAACTTTCCAAAGAGTTATACTTTCACAGAACACACAAATAAATTATATAAAAGTTTTTTTTTATAAATATAAACAATTAAAAAACATTTGAAAGTTGAGTATGACCCACGAAACCGTCAACCAACTGATAGAAACAAAAAAAAAATGGTTTTATAAAAAATGCCTACCAAACTGCAGGAAATAAATTTTTGTCTAAACATGTACCAACCCATAATTAGAGACCTGAAAAATTTGCGGGGGGATTTAGCGATAGGCTAGAAACCAAATACATTCATCTTCCTCGCTGCTTCAGCGATTGGGCCCACAGTTCATCTGAAGGACTCCGGACCAACGGGAAAACATTCGACTGAAGAAGCATCGAATCACGAGCTTCCCAGTTGATACGTGTCACGAGTCAGCGGCCAATCAGCAGGTGCCATCTGCACAAGTGCGTAGAGGATCACGGAGTCTATCCTGGAGGTCGCTGAAAACGCAAATTTTTTCCGGTCCCTACCCATATTGAATTACTAGAGTCCCGGAAAAATTTTTGCGGGTTCAACGACCTCCAGGATAGACTCCGATATCCTCTACACACTCGGGCAAATGCCAACTGTTCATCGGCTGCTGACTTGTGAGTCGTCTCGACTGGGTAACCTGTGATTCAACACTTCTATGAGTCAGGGCCGCTGCACGGTAAATTGGCGCCCTAGGCGAAAAAGCTTAATCCCCCCCCCCCCCCCCGGACACCACAAAAAAAAATTTCCTTGCCTCAAAATACATCACATAAGCCTAAGATTTTGTCAAAAATCAAATGATGTAAGCAGGCTTTTTTTTTTTTACTTTTTTACTTATTACAAATCATAAACAGGCTACAGTGGACTTTAAATAATTACTTATGCCAATATAAATATTCCAAACCGTTACAAAAATTCCATTTTCATCTAGTTTCAATAATCGTTGAACATATTATATGAGCTGTTATGTGTCATGCTGCGCCGCCCCCAGCTACTTGGCGCCCTGGGCGGTTGCCTGGTTCGCCTGTGTGGACGCGCCGACCCTGCTATGAGTGAGGGTCTCTAATCGGCCCTCGGTCCTCCGGATTAACAGCGAACCAATGGCAGAAGCAGCACTGAGGTGTGATTATTTTGAATTTTAGCACGGCACGAGATGAACCCGCGAATTTTTCAGGTCTCTATGAATTACGCAAGTAATGTCGGTGATAGAAATGCTGTGGTTGCACGCAGGGGCGCAATAACTAAATTTCCAAAAGGAAGGGGGGGGGGGGGGGGGGGCAAAATACAGTTTTATAAAGAATCATCGATCCCCCCCTATTGAAGCGGGTGGTCAAATTTGTATTTCAAGGTGGAAAATGGTGCTATTTAAGCAGTTTTTATTATCTAAAAATTGATTACACAGCACTTTCTTTGCCCCCCGTTTGCCCCACTTCAAGGTTTCAGAAGGGGGGGGGGGGAATACCCTTGCCTCCCCCCCCTCCTCCCCTGTTGTTGCATCGGTGGTCGAGACGCCATACCTGAACGCCCAGCTCCCGGGTGGGCACCAGCACCAGCACACGCGTGACTGCCGACCCGTCGCGCGGCCGGTACAGCAGCCGCTCGAGCGTGGGCAGCATGTAGGCGGCCGTCTTGCCCGTGCCGGTCGCCGCGCAGCCGCACACGTCCCGTCCCAGCAGCGCCAGCGGCACCGTGGCCGCCTGGATGGGCGTGGGCTGCACGAACCTCATGGCAGCGATGGCCTGGCCCGGGGGGGGGGGGGGGGGGGGGGAAGCAACGGCATACACACCCGTACGCCTGGCTCGTTAGCACTACAATTCCTAGTTCGTGTTCCACCAATAAGCACACAGCACACTCCCGACTATCCGCGAAATCAAGCGGCGGGGCCACCGCGGACGGCGAAAATCGCGGATGATCCGCAAGAGAGCCGAAAACGGGGGAGGGGGGGAGGGGGAGAACCATTAATATCAACTTAAAAAAATCCAAAACTTTGAGTACAGTAAAAGTTACAATCAACAGTAAAAAAAATTTTTGTATTTTACTGAATTATTAACATACAATACATTTCAGTAATTTAAAAATGAATGAGCTCGACCGTACGACTAGAAACAAAGCGCGACAGAGACAAAAATAGCAACGCGTGCCAGCCTATACTGCGCGAGTTCCGAGAGGGCCTGTGGCGTTTCACTGCATACTGCACACAATGCACTCATCAGTAGAGTTCAAATTTGCTCACTTGTAATAGAATACAGGTTTACATATGTGCTGTATTTTTTTAGTAGCATGCGCGGATAATCCGCACCGTGTATCATCCGCCCGCGAATAATAGAGAGTTTACTGTATAACAGTTTATTTTTTAATTTATTATTTTTTAATTTTCCTAAGACCATTAAGTAGCATCTTTTGATAGTATTATCACAGTTGTATACATTCTGAAGGAAAAAAATATATAAATTCTAAACACCAATTATTATTTCTCAGGAAAAACTATTCCATTAACTAAGTCCTATGGTCAGAGCCAAAATTGTTGGCATTAGCAAGATTTTAAAAAAATTGATGACAGTAAAATTTTTTTATCCAGTTCACTTTGGGCGGGGAGGAGGGATGGGCCGTACCTCGCACGTAAGAAGAAATGATAGAAACAGCTACATGCCATCTTCAATTTAAAATTATTTTGGTGGCACCAGATTCAGTACACAAATTAATGAGACAGTGCGGACATCAGTTTTTTTTTATTTTTAAATAGATCCTAAACACAAACATCAAAATACTCCTGAATACGAATATCAAAATCAAACAGACATACAAATAGAAACTCAAAACCCGGGAAAAAAAAATTTTGTCGGATCCCCATCCTCTGATTTAATGTACAACTAACTTTTCAGACCCAAGAATAAAAAAAAAATGTAAAGACTATAAATGTTACTGTGGCCGTAATGGTAAAGTTTCCTGTGAGTTGTATTAACAATAAGAATTGTAATTTTTGTAATATCATAGTAAACCCAAGCATTAGAAATAATTTTGAAAATTTATACCTCACCCCTGTGGTACCGGGCCCCGGGGATTTTGCCCCTCTGCCCCTCCATCTCGACAGCTCTGCAAATAACAAGAAAGGGGCAAGGGGAGGAAGGATTCTTTCCTCAGCATTTTTATGAAACGCTGAAAGTAGAGCATATGAAGGTTATCCAAAAATGTTCATTATAAGTTTGAGTCGTTGAGGGAAGTGTAAGGGAAGTGTGAGGTTGAGAGGTGCGAAAGAGCTGATTTCTAAATGCTGGTCGTAACATCAAGAGCTCAAGCAAGGGGGTACGTACTCACTGGCCAAAATTTTTAAAGTTAAATACGTTACAGCTTTTAAAACTCAGAACTGTCAAGGGAGGGGGGTCAAAATTCCCAGGGGCACTGGTCGAGATTTGTGATAATTTTTAACGCACTGGCTTGCACTCACAGAACAGGAAAAATTAAGCCTATTCCTAAAATAATTTGTTGTAAACCTTACAAATTATGTGATACGCTCAAACAACATTTACAGCTGTGCACGAAGTATCATTATAAGTCTTATTGTTATTTTTTTTTTAACTGTGAAGGGTTTGAAAAGTTTGTATTTTAATTAATGGGGAAGGAACCCAACCAAATTATTTGCCTCCAGCTCTTAGTTTCTCTTGAAAACCCTGATCAAAACTGTCCAATAATTTACAGCAAAAAAAAAAAAAAAAAAAAAAAAAAAAATTGATGAAAGTGTGTGTATAGTGAAATGTGCAATGCATAAAATTATCAAATGAATTTTAATTTTATTTTCTTTTTCTGTAGGAATATCACGTATAATTTTTAATATTTTGATAGGGCCAGGGTTTAACGTTTCAAGGATAATGCAGAGGCATCAAAGGCTAGCGAACCTCCAAGATTAAGATAGATGGCTTCTAACAACTAGGGTACCGTGTGTTGGTGAATATGAGTGATACCTACCAGGATGTCGGGTACAAATCCACCACCTTCGCCACATGGCAAGACATGTCAGAAACGTTATAAATGTAACCCTCGCCCATGACAAGACATGTTGGAAATACCACCCTCGCCACATGACAAAAGAAACTTTAGAAACGCATGCCAATGAGGACACTACATAAACAAATACGAAGATTACATACAGTAGTTATAGATTTATTTTTGTCAGCAACTCAATTCTGTTACCGAGCATACACATATTTCATTTCGAGGGGGTGAGGGAGGAGAAGGGGGAATAGATCCACTTTACCAGCTGTCTGCTTTCAAATTCTTTACAATTCTTGGTGGGAATATTTTTTTTTTAGGATTTAGAGGGGATTAATCTCCCCCCCCCCTTTTTTTTCCCCCATCTCCTCCCCTAGTTTGTTTGTACATCCTGAGCTGAGGACATTCACAGAAGTTAAAAATCAATATCTCACCTTCCATCAATGACTTTCAGTTCGTAAGAACTGTTTACTTTCGTAATCTGAGATCCGGACGAAGTTGGTGGTCACGTTATTTACACGCGGGCACACTGACATGCCGTTATTACCTTGAGCAGGGGTCGCGAAAGATTCATCTGATAGAAGTTGGCATTCGGATCGGGAGGAGGCGCGTCCTCAAAAAAGTTTGTGTTGTCATCCTCGAGCTCATTTGAAATCTTTTTATTCTTCTTTCTCTTGATACTCGTCTCTTTTATCCTCACATTGTCTGAAAGATAACCAAGGTTTCGCATACACACCCAAGAATATAGTTACGACCAACACAATCACAACAATGATTAATCAGATGAAAAGGAATAAGAAGAGAGGGCTGTTGGAGTTTTCGGCAAAATAGTGTACTTCTTGTAAATTCATTAATTCATAATTTCCATTTGTATTGGTTTTACATCTCGTTGAGAGTGAGGTCGTTAGAGATGGGAAAACCTTGTAAAATTCAGGTGAAATGGGGGAAGGATATTAAATATGTTTATAACATTAGGAATTTGTAGTAAAAATATAAAAAAAATAATTAGGGATTAGCTTTGACATGTTCTGGAAGGCAAAATCATTTTATGGAAAAAATGCATATAAAATTTGAATTTTTTATTTTTCTCTTATAACAAACTTAGATGAGGTTTTTTTTTTTTTACATCAGTTATAAAATGCACCAAATAGACAATGAGCAAGTCATGAAAAAGCTAGAGGAGTCAACTTCATTAGACTGAAAAATTGTCTGCGGGCCACAAAAAAAATTACTTTAGCTCTATAACTCCTATGTAATTTCTAGGACTGTGAAAACACACTGTATTAATGAGAGTTTTGTATTAACAGAGTATTTATTCACGAGGTTTCACTGTATCTGCTAAAATCAATAAGCACAATTTACTGCGAAAACATCTACCTAAAGTTACAAAGGCTTTTGAAAAAAAAATGACCCTACCAAATCATGAAAAACTCTGAACAAGATAACGAGTGCCTCTAAAATGGCAATGGCCAACATCCTTGCCGCGGCATACTTTTTTACGGCCTGCCTGACGAATCTCCCAACAAAGAAATGTTATCAATAGGGACAATATTTTATGGTTCTATTTCTAGAAACAATTTCATTTCTGAAACAGAAAATTTTGATTTTTTTATAAATATATTGTCTTTATCCAATTAAAAAAAGGTATATAATTCAACAAATATTGTGGTATTCTCCCACAAATAATAAAAAATATTCCAATATTCATGTAATTTTATTGTTAAAATATTTTTTTCTTCCATTTTTTTAGGTTTTTCGTACATACAATTTTTTTTGTTATTTAATCACTTGACATATATTTTATTTATAAATCACTGTACAGAACATATAATTAATACATAAGAAATTGTTGTAAAAGTCAATATTAATTCAAAAGTAAGATGTTCACAGATTAGCTTCATCAGATTGGCCATCGTAGCTCTAATAAGACCAGAACACTGTGATTTCAGTAGATAACGATTAGATGGGCCTCTAAAGTAGTACTACGACAAACGCAATGAACATTCAAACATTTTAAAACCATTAGAAATTTTACGTACCATTCTTAAGCTCGTCCTCAGACAAAGAGTATTCAGCGTCAGACTCTTCGTCACCATCCTGATTGGTTCCTACCTCTTTCCGTTCACCGTCAACACTTACTATTTCTTCTGTTTCAACATCTTCGTCCTAGAATGATATCATTCGAACAAGATTTGACACTGTTAATTAATTAGCACTACGCTTACGATCTTAGCATCAGGAACTTCTAATAAAGCAACAAGAAAATATATTTACCGGATTTGGTGTCATGTTTCTGAACTGCTGAATTTTGTCATCCACTTTTGATTTTACACGCCGTTTCACATACTTGGCAAGATCGTTCCATGTATCACGATTGTATTCTGAAACTGAGCTAACAAAGTCAAATCCAGAGTCGAAATCAATCGCTTTCTTGGTTTTTTTTTTGCTCGGTTGATACTGTAAAAACATGCACAAAAAAAAACACATTAATGCAACTTAAACAGTAGGTACCGTACACATTGATTACACATTTTAGTTTTCTCTGCAAGAATTCAGATCCAATTTAAATATTAAAAAAAAAAACTAAGAGAATACCCAAACAATATTTTTTTGTGCATTCGAATAAATTTGCCTAATAAAATCATATATACACACAATGTCAACTAGTTTTCTATATTTCAGTGCTTATAACTAAGACAACTGAATTTAAATATTAGTGTTTACTTTATTTATAAATGGTTTCCAAAAAGTAAAAAAAAAACTCTCATTCAAGCGGAGCAGGCTATTTTTGCATGGGATTCTTCATTCCAAGCACAATCAACTTAGAACGCACGAGATATCTAGTCAGCAGAGGGTCAAGCACAGGGCAAGACAACTGCGTACCTACACAAATATATAAAAATATTGCTAAACACTGTATTCAACTGAAAATAAGGCGATGATTTTGTACAAAAACCTGTTGAAACTAACAGTGGGGGGTCGCAATGTAATCGCAAACTTGTAGCTTGCCAATGGGAACAGCTTAGTTGAAAAACTACACACTCTGCCCGTAAACTGTGTCACGTATGCCACTTTAGCCCGGAGCCTCCTGAACCTCTGCACGGTCGTGACAGATGAGAGAACACTCGGAATGTGGGATGAGGGAGAGAGTGCAAATGGAGTTAAGTCCACGGTTCCTCATGCTTCTCTTCTGAGTGGCTGCTCTACCCCCCTCCCGGACAACACTGCATTCTTTACTTTCTGAGTGGCTGCTTTCCAAATACAGTCATAAAACACTTTATTGATGTTATACTTGCCCTGCTACAGCGACTGTGGTGGAATTTTAGTTATTTGACCACTCAATCACTGTGGCACCATTTTCAAAGTGGCTATAACCTCCTAGCGCTATTACTAATCTAAATTATATATATTGCTTGAGGCCACACTATAAAGCCGAGTAAATCTCTACGGTTAGGACTTTTCTGTAAACTAATAAATTAAATTACAAACGTATTGTTTTTCAACACTAAAGTCCTTCCTCTATTCACCCTAATAAAAGCATTTGAAAATTCTACTGGATTCCAAGAAACATTACAGTATAAAATTATTGCCATGTTTAACTATGTGTATGGTTTTGTATTAATAATAAATATATTCCCTAGATAATATTTTTTTGGTACTATTTGTGTCAAGTGTCGTTTTGTATTAATGAGGAAAATCTAACAGGTTTTTTCGTGGTTGCAACTATTAAGACAAATTAAATAAGGTAAACTGTGCAGTGAAACGGCAGCCATCTGCTGTGCTTGAAATAGTAATGTAAATTTATGATGTGATTTAATAGTACAGCCAAGACTGTTTAAACCCCTGATTGTTATCGCCAACCAACCATTTCCTTCATACTAGTTAAAACCTGATCCTGTGGTTCTCGAAAGATCCTTAAGAAAACAGCATAGCCGAAACTGTTTAAAGACATATATATTAAATGTCAGTAAAATACTGCTGGGGCCAAGCCTGTTTCCCACCCGAATTAGACACACATGGTCCCCGCCATAATGTACCGACATTAAAAATCCCTGTATTTTTGAAAATAGTCTCTGCTAGGCTATATTCCTAAGGATTTTTGGAGAACCGCAGATTCAAGAACCAGCTAGTATCAAGAAAACTATAGGGTGGTGACAACAATCAAGCCAATCTCTTATTGAAAACTTTCTTGGCTATGCTATCAAAGCACTGCATGGCGGCGGGCTCATCAATGCACCTATAAACGTGAGTTTCTCACAAACCAGTTGGCATTTTAAAACGATAATTACGATTAAATAGAGGAACGTCTGCAGTGTTCGAAAAAAACTTTACGGAATTTCATTTTTGCTTTAAAGAAAAGCGTTAATCTAGAAATTGATCGAAAACGCGTAACAATCATGGTGCGGTCACATGTTAAGATTCCAGCACCCGGGCATTATTAAAATTTAAAAATGCCGAATTAGTATCCACGTAGTTCAGAACCCATTACAATCATGAACGCTCCATCGCTTTAAATATCTTTTTATAACTAAGAAATGTTAAACCCTTTTATAAAAAACAAACTAAAAAAGTGCATTTAAGGTTAATTTGAGGTTAGGTTATTTAAGTAACCATAGAAGATTAACCTCAATTTCTTCATCCGAATCTTCTGAAAAATCTGGTACATCATCGTTTTCATCAATAGTTTTTACTATATCCAAACTTTTATTGGTCATTTTAACACTCTAAATAAATAATTACACATTGAAGTTTGTAAATTTTAGGATGAAGTAACTATCGACCACATATGAATACGATTACGGATGGAAACGATATATCTAATACGGAAATATCGATACATCATGTTCAAACTATCGATAATAGATTATCGATATTTTAATGTCGATACTTTTGATATCGTTATTTTGTTCTCATTCTAGGGAATCTTATAAAATAATATTTTTTAAACAAAAAATATTATTAATAATATATGAAAATGAATCTGGTAAAAAATATATTAAATAACCAAAAGCTTGGATAACTAAGAAAAAAATTCTTTCGAGTTTGACGAAAAAAGGAAAATCTTTTTGCTAATTGCATTTTATTATTATAAATTTAACTATAGAAGATTTCGCTCTTACCAGCAAAATCAAAAACAATTAGTTAATTTTTCAATTTTTGACGTGACAACGTCTAATAAATCGATGAACGCCGGCTGCACGCACGAAAAGTGTCCCGTTACAATGTGTCCCGTTACGCTCATTGTACGCTTGCGCCGCATCTATCTCTCTTCCACTCGATTGGAACAACCATCGATTTGACTTTTTCGAGGCACATTAAACTTGAAACACTCCCATTCGTTTCCTACTTTTCCTATCATCGTCCTATCCTTAACAGAATAACACAGATTGGAAGAAGTTAAATAGCAAACATGTATAGAAGTTATAGTTAAAATAATCTCTTCGTTAAAGTAATAAACATATTTGAATTAATGAGTGCAAATAAAAATAAATTTATCAATTAAATTGTAGATTTTATTTCACTCCTTCTTTGTATCCATACAAAATAGTGATAATTCAATAAAAATGATTCAATTTTATTCATAAAAGTATGCAATCATTTCATGAATGTTTTGTTATGACGTTGTCTCGTTAAACTATCGTTCGTAAACCGACTTTACAGACAACGAATTTCGATAAGCCATTCTGTGGTATTTTTATATTAACTTTATTATACTTAAAATCAATAATTTTGTATTAAGTGAAGCATGTGTAAAAATTTGTAAATTGAAATAGACTGTAATATCGATAATTTTGATTTTTCCAGTCAATATTCTATCGATACCGATATAATGTAAGCAATACATCGAAATATTTATGTATCGATGTGTATAAAGTTTTGCAATCCCTTAGTTCGATACAACAATTATATTAAATCAGATATATCGAAAGGCATGGACCATTCCATTGTTTTCTGATTAGTTAGGAGATCTTTATAATATATCTAAAAACATAAAACTTGTTAAAAAAAAACTAAGCTGTGAAATAAGCACAATATATATTTTTTATTACACTGAATATCTATAAAAAATATTCCATTTTTTAAATGTAACTAAATGTAGTTACATTTATATAGTTTCTACCAACAGTATAATTTTAGATGAACTCCTTGAAAACAAAATTCATTTTAATTGCCAAGTACTTCAAAATAAAATTATTTGTAGCAGCTCGTTACTAATTACTTCATGCATTATAATGATTTATGTTTTATTCTTAAATGAAACCTAATTTATGAAAATCCAACGATAGAATATTGTAGGTCAGAAAATTGTTGAAACCACGATGGTGTCATGTGTTCCTATATGAGCACTTTAACAACAATATAAAACTTCACAGACCTTTGCTCTTTGCTTACGTTCCCGCGCTTTTAATTTGTTGACATTTTGTAAGAAATAAGACTTTGAATTGTCTATAAATATGGGTATTTTGGGCTTGGCGAAAATTATTGCTGATATCGCTCCGTTTGCTGTCAAAGAAAATGAAATCAAAAATTATTTTGGTAAGTTTTACGAACCCTTAATCAGAGCCATCACTTGCGATTATGTTTGAAAGTGTTTTTATTTAATTTATTAATACTTTTTAAGGGTCTAGTCATTTGCTTTTTCAAATATTGCTAAGTATAATTTCAGATAATGTATTAGATACTCTCTGAATACTGTATTCGATTTTAACGTAGCTGTAAAAACCTTACTAACCTTACTTAGGAATTGTGGATTGGCATTGGTGCATGAATGAAAGTTTTATGTCTGTGGTAAGATTAATTTTGATTTGATTAAAAATTATTTGGAATTAAGTCTTGATCAGGTATCCCTCAAGTAATCACTGAAATCAGTGCAAACGTTTGTAGTTGTATTTTTTTTTTTGCAGGCAGGAAGGTAGCCATCGATGCCTCGATGAGCCTCTATCAGTTCCTCATCGCTGTGCGGAGCGAAGGGGCTCAGCTGACGTCCGTGGACGGGGAGACCACGAGGTGTGTCCGTGCCTCAGGGTGCCGAACTTGATGCGCGGGCTTGGATTGGTAGTGACTTGCTCGGAGCACTGGATAGCATGTGATAGTCTCAGAGTTTAGTTTACTATCTTCATGGAAACCTGGTTTCAATGTTTTTATAATGAGGGAGGAATGGTTACTGTGTAGCCGCCAGATTCTCCAATTACATATTGTTGTATGAATGGTCTGAATAATATCAGTCCGCTTTATAACTGTACTCTTGGCTTTTTTTAAATTAAATTAATTTAAATACATTAATAACACAGTTTCCTTTTCAACTATTTGTTAGCAAAGAAAGTAGCACAGTTTTTCCTCCAGTAAATTTTCTTATAAGGAAGTTGAGATGTTTGCTGATTTGGAAGACAATATTTTTATTTCACTGCTTAGAGCACAGACTGGGCATCTTATGTGGTTCATAGCCTTTTACGGTCCTGGTGTTTCTGTTGCCTGAAGCTGTTATGATAATGTTGATGGAGCTAGGGTGGACACACAGCAAAGGAGGAGGAAAGTATAAAGGCTTGTGAAACTGTTTAAGGTATTTAAAGGGGGTAGGGGGGGAGGAGGGAGCTGGAGAAAGCTGGGTGGTAGGTGGAGCAGAGGCATCATGAGCAGAAGATCCAGAGGGAGTGGAGACGAACGTAAAGAGGGAAGCAAGTATTCCAGGTGAGGATGGGGCGGTAGTGGAACGGACCCAAGTGCAAGCATACAAGCATGCAAAAAAAATAGTCACATTATATAGAATTTTCCTTAAAATGCATGTAATACAAGTTTGAGCTGGGTAAAACTATAAAAATCTATCTATGTATAAAATAGGATGTTGGTATGTATGTATGTATGTATGTATGTATGTATGTATGACATTGATAAACGCTGACACAGTTTGACCAATCGCCAGGAAGGTTGGCACATCCAATTGTTTTTCCATGAAGAAGGTTTTTATGCTATCCCTTTTATTTGTAACTCGCTGCTAGGTGACGCTGCAGCGCATCAACTTCTAAACCGTTCAACAAATCGCCATGGGTAAACAGAAAATCAGAGATCATAGACATACAAATAGCAATTGTGTGTCATTTCTCTATGTCCTCTATGTCCACTGCACTGTCATGCAGTGCTATCCATTTTGCTTTAACTCGCTGACAGCATATCACCCTGTGCAACCCCGGGTACTGCAGCTAAGTGATACATTTTTTTTTTTTTTCAAAAATACAATTTTTCCTACAGTTTGATTTTAGTTTTAATACTACTACATATATATGTAAACATAAGTTTTTGAAACCACGAATCCCAACCAGATAAACCGGATTATGGGTGAGCTTGCTTAGAGGGACCGGATTAGTGGGGCTATGCTGTATTTATAAAGAGTTTTGTCATGAAATAGAGGCAAAATGTAATATCATCCTAATATTCGTTGAAGGTACTCTGATATTCATTACCAGGCTCCAGTCTGTATAAATATTCCACAGGGACAACCAGTGGTGTCATACTACTAATGTCCGAAACACCGACTTCAATTGGCTATAGTCGGAATCTGGGGCTTGATGAATAAGGACAAAATTACAGGATGAATTGTGATAAAACAGAAATAACACCGAAAGCACGTCAAAATACAGCAGAACACCATAACACCATATAGCACTGAAATGCAAGTTATATCGTGGAATTAAGTAGCATTTAACCAAAACTTAATTCATATCAAAAAAGGAATCTTCTAGTGTTTGAAATTCAAGGAATGTCGTTATTTCTGAAGAAAAAAAAAATTGTACCAAAGTGCGTAGATCAGAGGGAAAAAAAATTTAGTTTTTTTTTTATTGTGCATCTCTTATTGAATTTATTTTAAATAAATAAATTCTCTCTAAATTATTTTTATTGTTCTGAATGTATCTGTTTGAGACCAATATATTAAAAATTATTTTACCACAAAACGCAGCATATCAATTTTACAATACCTAACACCAAAATCCTCTGTTTTAAAAATGAGATTGGACTAAAACTAAAGCCATATAATCTTGTCTCTACTGATGAGGCATTAACTGTTTTAACAAAGATGCATTGCAGGCTAGTATTAAAATCGTAAGTGGCAAACACTGATCGCCCTGTAAATTGGAACTGCCGCTGGTAACTGTGTCGTTGCAGCCACCTGATGGGAACCTTCTACCGGACGATCCGCCTGATCGAGAACGGCATCAAGCCGGTGTACGTGTTCGACGGCAAGCCGCCGCAGCTCAAGTCGGCGGAGCTGACCAAGAGGGCAGAGCGCCGGGAGGAGGCCCAGAAAGCCCTGGAGAAAGCTGAGGAAGCAGGTGCATCATCGCACATTTTTTTTTTAATGTGATTTTGTAGGTCTTGCTAAGAGGTAAATATGTACCCAAAAACTACAAACTTATTTAGTATGCAATAGTAAAAGTCTAAAAATTTAACTGTTACTAATTGCTTTTGTTTTTTATTCATCCTCCTTTCATTTCTAAGGATGTAGAAATAGCATAAATAGCTCACCTAGCTTTATGAAAATACTGAAATATTTTTGTAGGTAATGGTTCCTTATCTGTAATAGGAAAGAAAAAAACTGCCTGGAGAAGTGGTATTGGTCACATCAGTCAGGAAGCAATTATTGTGTAAAATATTTCCAAGCACCATACATTTAAGTAAAGCTACACAAAAACAAAGTATTGTAAAATATGAGCAAGAGGTAGTATTTTTAACCCGCATCTTTGCTCTTGGCAACTTCAGGACAGTTCTGATATGCACCATTGCAGACGTTTTTTTTAGTTATTCCAATACTTTTTTAACTAAAGAAAATCACAACATAAACCTGGTGATTATCTTGAAATCCCACCAAGACTGTAACCTTCCTCGTGTTTCAAATTTCATCGAGATCGGAGCTAAACTGTAGAATTGTATAAAAAAACAAACAAACGGAAACAAGGTAGATTTTACTTTTTTAGGAATTCTTTAGAATCTTTATTATTTTTAATCTTTTAATTTTTATGGTATAGTAGAGTTCTACTTGCGTGGCATCTAATGCAAGGGTCACTATAAACTTACCCCCATTTAATATGAATGAACTTGAAATGAGAGCTCACCTTTATTGGTTGTACTTGGTTGTGAGAAAATGTGGGCTTATTGTTATATCTCTGGCTCTCATTACCATAGCGAGATAAAATATATACCAGTTTTTAAGTCTAATCATAATAGTTTTAAGTACATAAAGTTTCATCAAAATCGGTCAAGTAGTTTTTGCGTGATGCTTTAACAAAGAGACAGTTACAGTTTTATAATAGTATTGATAATGATTGAACTAATGAGCGCTGTGTCATTACCCAACCGCCTCCTTGTCCTCTTTCGATTTTTAATTTTGTAGACGAGTGTTAAGAACTCCGTGGTTTGTGCATTCACAGGTGATGCGGAGCAGGTTGAAAAGTTCAACCGCCGACTCGTCAAAGTCACCAAGCAACACGCGGATGAGTGCAAGGAGCTGCTCAAACTGATGGGTGTTCCTTTCATTGAGGTGACATTAGCTACCACGAATTATTCAGTAATGCCACCTAGGCATTTCCTGCAGATGATAACATTAATGTAACTTTTCTCTTCACTCGTAAACGTAATATCTTAAACTTCCAACATGTACAAGCAATCATGATGCAATGTTGAAGTAAATAATTTAAAGCAGGCTAGTCAACCGTGTTGCTCATTAACATTTTAGTTGTATTTTTTTTTTAGTCTTTCATATACTAAAGCTAATTTCTTGGCATATTTTCAATACTTTTACGTAAATTTTTTCTCTTAAAATTCAGTTTAAAATTAGACTTACATGTGTATAGTCATTAAATTAAATGCGTAAGATTTATTGTGTGTGCATAACATGCTGCTGCCTGTGTGTACAATGCATGGTTTTTACATTTGTGTTGATGTTTCATTTGCAGTGACCCAGATAGATTAGTTTATTAAATTTATTGTGAATGTGAATCACAATAAAGTTCTACATCAGCTCACTAACAGCGCTGCAGACAGCGTTGCTGCCATTGTTATGTTTGGCAAGTAACTTTATATCTGAAGAATGATAACCAAAATTTGTGATTCGAAGGTGCGTCAGCATTAATGCTAGTACTGTACAATTATGAGTTATTATTAGTGTTATGCGTTTTCAGATTTACGTAAACCTAATGTAAAGAGGCTTTAGTTAAATGTGTGTAATGTGATATTGATAACTCCGCAACCACAAGGCCTTGTCACCATAGAGGACATATTGCTAGAGGACACCATTGAAGTGCGAGTGGAACTAACATGGCACCATATATCAATATATCAATATATCAATGTTGTAGTATTCTCTTCCTGATTATAATTTCCGTAATGTTCCAAGTGTTACATGTGTTTTTTTTTTTTACATGTTCTTTCTAATCAGAGGCGCAACAACAGGGGGGGGGGGGGGGGGAGAGGATATTTTGCCCCCCCCCCCCCCCCCCCTTCTGAAACCTTGAAGTGGGGATAAAAGGGGGCAAAGAAAGTGCTGTGTAATCAATTTTTAGATAGTAAAACTGCTTAAATAGCACCATTTTCCACCTTGAAATACAAATTTTCCCGGGGGAGGACCCCTGGACCCACCGCTTCAATAGGGGGGGATCGATGATTCTTTATATAAAGGTATATTCCCCCCCTCCCTTTTGGAAATTTAATTGGTGCGCCACTGTTTCTAATGACTTTATTGACTCATCTTACCCTAACAGCTGTAACAAAATCTCTCTTAAAAAAATTTAATTATCAATTTTACCTGGCGCTTCCACCAATCAAAGTTAACGGGCTACCGCTGTTTAAAAAGGGTTGTCGTGAAAGGCTGTCGTGAAAGTGCGACAGAGCGTGTGTGGAACCTAATGTGGCACCATATATCAATGTAGTAGTTACACTGCTCTCTTCCTGATTATAATTTCCGTAATGTTCCAAGCATTGCATGTAGGTTTTTTTTTTTTTACACTTTTCTTTCTAATGACTATTGACTCATCTTACCCTAACAGCTGTAATGAAATCTCTCTTCAAAAATTTAACTACCTATTAATTTTACCTGGCACTTCCACCAAACAAAGTTAACAGGCTGCTACTGCTATTTAAAAAGGGATTCATGTTCAGGCTGTCGTGAAAGTGCGACAGTGCGTACGCTCGGTGACGCATTCATGGGGGCCACCCCTGGGGACGGTTCCAGGCGCCGTGCGAGGCGGAGGCGCAGTGCGCGGCGCTGGTCAAGGCGGGGAAGGTGTACGCCACGGCCACGGAGGACATGGACGCCCTCACGTTCGGCTCCAGCATCCTCCTGCGACACATGACCTTCAGCGAGGCGCGCAAGATGCCCATCCAGGAGTACCACCTAGACAGAGTCCTGGAGGGCCTGGGGCTGAACCAGCGGGAGGTGGGTCGCCGTCTCTCCGGTCGGGTGTCGCGGGACCGTTGCTGTTTCCCGGGCCTCATCCTCACACTCGAGTCTTTTCAAGCTTTTCAACAGGCCATTGCTTGATAAAAAAAAAACTGTGCACAGCTAGGTAATATCGTCTGCTTACTTCTAAAACCTCGTGACTCCATTTCAGTCAATTTTACAGGAGAACTTATGAGCTTTCGGAGCACGGTTTCGACTGACAAAAGATACGAGGTTTCATAATTTGTGAATAGAAAAGAGACTTAAGTAGAGTTGACTTACGAGGTTTCATCAGCATATGCACTATGAAAAAAAAAAAAAAAAATACGCCAAACACATCCGGAATACAAAACTGGGAAAATCTGGACTTACGAAGTTTTAGAAGTAAGCCGATGATATGTTACTGTGAAATCTCATTACAACATACGTAAAAAAAACACTCAGTTTTGGTACATAATAAATTAAGCATTTTCTATTACAATGTTACTTTATGGAAAACATCTTGTAGGGATCTGAAAAATGTATAATTTAAATGAGGTATTGTACTGTGGGTTTGACCTTAAATATTTCAACATGTGTTATCGTTAGTTTCGTTTCCTGGAAATCGGTCACAAATATTTAGCTAAGGAAGGAAAAGGGGCACAGTTAATTATTCTCAATTTTTATAATTTTTATGATTTGGAACTTGAGTAGTGGCAGATGGGTCAGTTCTTTGATTCGTTTATAGTAATGATTCTCCTATAATAAGGAACAAAATAAAATAATAAATTATAATTTGAAAACAATTCTTTTGGTCCAACATGAAGCATAACTATCATACAGCTAACTTTTGTATAAAGTATTTATTAGGGGTATGCAAAGATTTTTTTTTTTCAATTCAAATCAAATTCAAAGATGAAGATCTAAGTCTTTGTCAAAATCAAAGTCGAACATCACTTAAATATTTGGCTATTTTAAGAAAAATCCATAGATACATTTTTGAATGTTGAGTTGGTGTTAAATTTGCACATTCTTCATACCACACACAATGAAGGCAACATGTAGCAGCTATCAGATTGCCACTGCTTGTAAATAAAACAAAAATTGCATAACCAAAAACAACTTACGTAAAAGCAAGATTAACAGTTGAAGTACTTTTGAAATGAAATTTTTATTGCATATGACAGCATCTTTTCAAATATCTTGAAAACAAGCTGTTGTGCAACTTCTACTATGTCAAGAATTTTCTTTTCTCTGTTAAATTTATAAGTATACAACTTCCAATTAACATAAATAGTCTCAAAATTTGTTATAAATAATTTTAATCTCTCTTTCTGCTATACATACAGCGTTAAACGAGCTAAACAATTTAACATTTACTTGCACTTAATAGAATCTTCCTCTGCTGTATGATCATATAGATAATGCAACTGCTTTCGAATTTTTAACACAAATTTTTCACAGTTCATTGAAAAGGGTACTCTGTTCATTTTGAATTTGAGATTTTGACTTGTAAAATTGGGATCCAACCTATCACTAGTATTTGACAGTTGTGTGTTATCAGTGCATGAATAAAAGAGCTGATCTTTAAATAGTCTCAGGCTGCTCTGAACAAACTACGAAATGAATTGAGGGTCTCAAGGGTCGAGAGTGGTGCGCGTGCGTGCAGTTCATCGACCTGTGCATCATGATGGGGTGCGACTACTGCGACAACATCCGGGGGATCGGCCCCAAGCGCGCCATGGACCTCATAAAGCAGCACCGAAGCCTGGACGCGATCCTCGAGAGCCTGGACACCAGGAAGTACCCCCCGCCGGAGAACTGGATCTACAAGGAGGCCCGCCAGCTGTTCCTGGAGCCGGAGGTCGCGGACCCAGAGTCCGTCGAGGTGAACCCCCGAGGGCCCAGTCGGCTGTATCCCCAGAGAATACTGCTGTTAGGGATGGCAACGGTGTATCGATAGATCGGAAATATCCATACGGCAGGTTCAAAATACTTATAATTAGGTATCAATATTTTAGTGCCGATTTTTTTGGTATCAATATTTTGTTCCCATAAATCAAAATTTTATCAAAATAACATTTTTCAAGTAAAAAAAAAAATATTAAAATTACATATCTGTAAATAAATTGTAAGAGAATAAAAGCTTAGATAACTGAAAAATAAATATACTTCAGAGTTTGACAAAAAAAAAAATAGGAATATATCTATGCGGGCTTCAGTCGATTATAATTCAGTTACCTATAGAAAGTTTTGCTCTTACCAGCAAAATCCAATACAACTAAGTAATTTTTCAATTTTTTTATTATTTATTATATTCTCTTTTCTACTTTTGTTTTGCTTCTTTTTGACTCAACATCTTCAAAATTCTATAACAATAACAATTCATAAATATTACTTAAAAAAGTTTAAAATACATCATAGGAAGCAAAGTGTTTATTTAGATTGTAATTAAAAATTAAAATATGGGTGGGTAGTCAGGGTGACTACCACTATGTTTTTTCGTGAATTTGATTAAGGTACATAGTAGGATATGATTTCAGGGTTGTCCACGTATGGACATTAATTGTATATTCAATGCGTTATCGTTGGGTTGGTTTGATGTAGACGGCTGCAGCACTCCGAGTGACGTATTTTGTTGTGTGCACTCACTTTGGACCACCTGGAATGAGTCGGTTGCATGGTTTTGGGCTTCATTCTTTCCTAATTGATAGAGTTGACATCTCTCTGCGTCGGAAAGTATAGGTGGCTGGTTAGGAATTGGTGTCACTTGATGCTTCTTTGATTTTTTTACTTTTTGTGTGCAGGTATTATTCCTTGCTACTTGCGAAAGAAATATTGTGCAGAAAATTTTGAATTTTTTTTTTTTTTACAAAACTTAGTTTACACTCTTAACATAAAGAATTAAAGTTGTCTTGGAGCAAATCGACCAAGTATTTTCATTGCTAACTCGCTTGCGATTGAATGCGAGCCGCGCCTACTATGCGTTTTAGCGTTCCTTGCCGCACGGTTGCGTCATTGCGGGGGATGAGTGGCGGGGAGCGTCGGCGCCAGCAGTTCCCGTTGCCATCAGTGGGGATTTACGATGGTATAGTTATAAATAGCCTCAAGTGTGTAGTTCGGCCATAGTGGACGTTTCAAAGTATCCTATTTCCGTGTCACCAAGACTCTTGTCATGAACCCCCCCCCCCCCCCCCCCCCCACACACACTCCCGTACAAAACATAAGACGTTCATCGTAATTCACTTCAAAATTAATGTACGTGTTTAGGTAATTTAATGTTGATTGCTATAAGGGATGATATCCAGTTTTATCTTGACTTGCTACTTTCATTAAACACATGAACAGTGTCGTGCGGTCTGTACTGTTGAACAGCTGAAGTGGGTCGATCCGGACGAAGAAGGCCTGGTGAAGTACCTGTGCGGGGACAAAGCCTTCAACGAGGACCGGGTGCGCAACGGGGCCAAGAAACTGGCCAAGGCCAGGACCGGCACCACGCAAGGTCGGCTGGACTCCTTCTTCAAAGTGCTGCCAACCAACAACGCAGCCAACAAGCGCAAGGTAATGTTCTGTCGCTATGCAGTACTTCCTGTGATATAATTCTGTTCAAGTATATTTTTGTCTAGCACTGTTTGTAAAAAGAAAACACTTAATAGTTTTAAATTGAGGGTTTTTCTTCACTTTTTTTTTTGTCTCTCCCCAGGTGGAAGAGAAGAAAGGCACCAACAAGAAAGCTAAGACTGGCGGAAAATTCAAAAAGCCCAAGTGAAGTGTGGTGAGACATTTGTTTCAATTTTTATTTTTAACATGTACAGTTTCTTTCTTTACAAAAAATAATTCAGTGTGAAATACATTTTTTTAAATAAATAATTTAAAAAAGATAATTTGATTATTTATGATTCCAAGGACAATAGTTGTTTTGAAATGAAAAATTATTTTCATTCCTCCCTCCATTTCTCTGTGATTAATATATATATATTTTTTTTTGGTTAGTATAGTTGATTGTGTAGAGTACCAAAGACAACTTGGTTCCTAATTGGACAATCACAACAAATCTAAATTACAGATTAAACGTTCAGCAAGATCAAGAGTTGACTAATGTAACATATCATCGCTTAAGAAACAGCACTGCCTAAGTGACTTTGTTTTTAAATTTTTTTTCTCCGTGGAAACGTAAGCATTTAGCATCATCTCACGAAATGAATTTGCCGTAAATCCAATAGAATGCGCTGCTGTGGTCTTTTTTGTAACACCGGCTATCGGTCAGCTCCAGCATTGCGCATAAAGTTAATAAGCTATCCTGAAAATTTTACTTTTTGTCACATAGGCGGCGATGACATGTTCATTCCTACCATTTTTCAATTATTACTAGCATAGCACAATAAATTAACTATAGTTCTAAAGAGAACTGGTTTGGATGTACAATGATAATGAGTTCCTGTAATATGTTAATTATATTATAATTTAACTTTAAAAGTCCAAAAGTAACAATAAGCATAACAAACTCAAACCAATAAGTTTTAAAAAATTGCTGAAGAAAACATATTTTTAATTTTACTTTGTTCAAAACATATGAAATAGGAATTTAAAAAAAAAAAAACTTCTATTGACCATGTGTATAACTATGGGGAAATACAAAGAGCAGATTTTTGTTTTGTATTTTTTATTTGTTCAGTGACACAAAAGTTCTTAGAAACGTTTCAAGTTTGTAAAGTGTCTTTTCAACACTGGCATCAATGCACATACTGCATTGCCAAAGCCCTCAGGAAGCGAGATTTTCTTATGTTGGCAGCTTCCCTCTGTATTTCTTCGTTGTTGTTTGCATTCAGCTCCAGCAGTCCAATCACCTTCATCTGCAAAGAAAAAAAAAATTATATAAAGGTATACGTCAAGATTTATAGATAGATCGCCAAGAGAGCTGAAACCATCACAAGCCACATCACATAACAACAGAGTAATCAAGTCAATTGTGAGCTAAGATAAATACTTTACCATTACTTAAGTATTTTATAGTAGTATACAAATGGTTGACCGGCACCAGGTTTTAAGGCTTTGAGATAGTGGAGCTGACCCTCCATCTTTGATTGTGATGTCATGGTGGCTGGCCATCTTGGAATCAAAAATGACTCAAAATTTCTAATAATGTCATTATTTCGAGTAAAAATTTCCAGTTTTGTTCCTGAAGAATTCAGAATACAAAAACCTCAAAAGACTTTTGCCTTAAAAAGATCCAAAATTCCTCAAAGTGGCTTAAGACTCCTAAAAGAAAGCTGCCCCTAAAATTCAAATTCTTTAATTTTGAACCAAAAAAATTCAAAAAAAATATATATATATTTTAAAAAATTGTTTACATATCAGGTGTTGGTGTTAATAAAGAACTCTGTCGCTTTGACCCCACATTCTCGCCGATGCGAATCGAAAGAAGCCGATTTTGCCAATATTTAGTTGAATCTATGTTTCTGCCTTTCATGACATGCTTGTTAATTTTTGTCCGATATTATTGAAAAATTATAAGTGCCTGTCAACCTAAAAATACTTTTTGTAATACTACATACTTAGAACTTGCATCAGTTCTTAACTACGTGTGCCAGCCGTACATACCAAAACATAGTATGTTTTATTAACGTTCTTGAATATAAATCATTGTAAATTAATGTATCATTAACACATTAAAGTTAGGTAAGAACAAAAAAAAACCGTAAACTGCTACTACTGCTTGAAATGCAAAGAAATGTTTGTGATATTGTGATAGAAACATTTTTAATTAACTTACATAAAGATTTTACAATTGAAAAAAAAATAGTAACCAAGTAATATAGTACTTCACATAACGTAAATTACATTTACTGTTTCCAGTGCAAAGTGACCACATTAAACACATTTCCGCCTAAATGTTTGGTACAGTAAATGGCATTGGAATTCCCTTTCTTTACAATATGTATCTTGCAATTTTGCACATTTTGAATTAATTTTTTTTAACTTCGTATTTGGTAAATCAATAAATTTTATAGTTGCCTATTAATAAATAAATTTTCCAGCCTCCATTAGTACATTCATTTTTCCATAAGCAACTAACGGGACGGTAACAAAGAAATGCAAACGAGCTATTAATACGAATTCAAAATAGGAGAGGTTATGCTCAATTTACAAACCAAAATGCATCTGCATTGCAAGCTTTTCTTAGAATGAGTTATTTTGTGTGATTTAATAAATTAAAAAAAAATATATATATTTTTTTAACCAAAATGTGTTTTCTCCTGTATCGGTATAGCTCTAATCCACACTATTAATTATCTTAGATTTGTATGTGTCTGTCTGTTAAAAATGGCTATGTTTTAAAGGCAGAAACATTTTACAGCTTGCGAATAAGTTAATTACGATTGGTAAGTGGCCTATCTAGTGATGAAATTCATAACAAAACATCAAAACAAAAATTGCATTTGAGTGACATGAAATGACGAACGTGACCTAGAAGAGGATAAGTGTTGGTGGGGGGAGTGGGGGGGGGGGGGGGGGGGGGGGGGGGGGGAGGGAAAGAGAGAGAGAGAAAGAAAGAGAACGAAAGAGAGAGAGAGAGACACACACACACACACACACGAGACGACAACTGAACGACCCAGCTCGAGCGAGCGGACACGCTCACCGGGCGGCCGGGCGAGACTCACCACCTGCTTCCTGCGCTCCTGCTCGCCCCGCTTGGTGTGCAGGTGGACCAGGTACTCCAGTATCGTCGTGTCCCAGATGCACGGGTAGTAGGCGTCCATGGCGTCGCTGCACGAGCTGCTCTTCATCTCGCCGAGGCTCTTGAAGGCCGTGGCGTAGTCCACGTCCTCCAGGAACTGGCACAGGACGGCCGCCTGGCGACAAGCCCACAGCTCGCGGTGTTTCACGGTCGATGGATGAGCGGGTTGCGGGACCCGCCCGTCTGAGCCAGCGATTACACGCGTGACGCTCTCCGGTGCTTCTAGCAGTGGACTGGCACGCAGAGGGAAACTACGAGATCTGAGCGGAGACCATAACATTACACGGCAGAGAAATGAAGATAAAGATGTACCAGGTGGTTCATGCCTAACATTTAATCTGAAAACATGAGTTTTAGCAGTTTTCACTCTTCTAAAATTACGGTTAAAAAACTAAATCGGGCAACAAAATTGCTCATCTGCCCCTCAGCGTGTTATTAAATGCTTTTCGTAGAAGGACCACACTAGTATGATATGAAAAATTTCCGAATTACATGGTTTCTTACGAAGCCAAGCAAACTCTATGTGTGCCCAGGTAGGCTAGGTCCTTAAGGGATGATGTGTGAAATGAGTTTGGAGCAGCACCAAAATTACTGGGAGGGGGAGACAGTAGTATTTCTAGAAAAACCACCAGCTCATGGGATCATACACCACAAATTCCACTTGCAAAAATAGTCCAAGTCTGAACCCGAAATGTCTTAGTGGGAGGCCCATTACCTGACCATTCGACCAGTATGGCCAATTTCTTGCGATGATTACTTCTCACAAGCTAGGTTGCATGGGTGTGTACAAACAGCAAGTACAGCTCTAACACAGTGATGGGCAGGGTCCGCAAAAAAAAATAGTGAAACAGATGATTTGCGAAAAACTACATAATTCACTGGAAGTGTTAGTAGGTATTTGAAGTTTAATCGAGTACGAACGGTTCATTATTCGTATTAGAAAATTTGAATATTCGCACAGGGTAATAATTACAGATTATAAGTTGCATATAAAATCAATGTATGTATCATAATGCATAAAATAAAATTCTCAATAATTTTTTTTTAGCTTATACATGTAACATTTTTTCATTTTTTCAATTAAGCTTTTTTTTTGTGAATGAGCCCTATTTGGTGATGAATATTTAGACAAACATTCCCTTTGGAATGTAGTATTTGGACTCAAACGCTCGCAGCCCCTAGCGCTGACCTGCGTGTGGGCCTGCAGGTGGGTGCAGCACTTGATCATGCGGCGGTACACGTGGTCGTCGACCACCGCGCGGGGCATGGGCTGGCTGAAGTAGTCGCTCGCCACGATGCCCGCCTCCAGGTAGAACTGCAAGGCCTTGGCCCAGAACCCCAGGACTGCAAGACCACAACGCACCAGCCCCCTTACAGACGTCGCGACAGTGTTTCCAAGGGTTCAAAAGTAGTGATGGATCAAATCGCAATTTTCTCAAATCCAAATCTCGAAACTGAATCCCAGGTAGTACCTCCAATATACCCCTTTGAATCTGAATCTAGGTGTCAAGTGTAAAAAATAAAATAATGTACAATAAATGAAAAATTTTACTATGGTAATGATACTACATCCTAGTCTTTAAATGGTTGTTCCACAAACTAAGTTTCCAGAATCAACACATTATTTTTTTTATTTATATAATTAAATTTTGAAAATTACAAAATTTTAGGAAATGGTAACAGCATAAGCAGGGTGGAAAAAAAAAATTGATGTAAACTTGAGAGGTTATCAGTGTTGAATTTTTTATAGTTTACTTTATTTCCTCTAATATTTTTTTTTCAAATATTGAATTTTTCGAAATCATACTAAGGATTTGATTGGCCCATCCTAAAGCATTATATAAACACTATAATAAACTAGTTTGAAAATAGTGTGTATAAATTTATTAAAATTTTAAGTTGCGGACATCAATGTGACTAGTAAGTTATATATATATAGTCTTGTTATGAGAGTGAATTTTTACAGTAAAAAAAAGGCTACATAAAAATAATTATTACATATGTACTTTAAAAACTTATACTTTAGTGATTTTGAATAGTGGAACATGTAACTAAAAAAAAATCTTTATTGTGAATATTAATGATAGAAGTTTTCAAGTGTATTTATTAATAGACAGTGAACAATGTCTCTTATCTAAAGTTATCTAAAACGGTGCCTGATGAGAGGGGGGGAAAAAACTTACCAAAGTTAATATCGCCCATTAGCTTCAACCAGGAAATGTTTGTAGGATGGTACTTCAAGGCTATCTGCACCAGCTGGGAAAGTATCTCTGCTACCCCTCGCGTGTGGTACGAGTTGGCACTGGAACAGAACACACACCGCTTTCAAACACTCGTTTCCAAAAAAAAAAAAAAAAAAAAAAAAAAACGCTTGGAGTCACAGAACCAAAACAATTGATATAAAGTCAAGTACAATTCATTATCTCGCTCTCTAAATGACCTACGAGATGATAACAGTGGAACCTCATCAAAACGTACCTGAAAAAAACCCACCTTCTTGTAACTTTATGACAATTCTTTTATACTGAACTGTTACTAAATGTAAAACATCTCATTGGGACCTGAAGATATATTATATTTTAAAGTGAGAAATCCTTTACAGTGAGGTAGTTTTTAATGTGATTTCACTGTAGTCCCTTAGGTACTTATTCATAAATAAATTTAAAAAAAATCATGTGAGAGTTTGAGCACCAGTGTGTATGATTTGGACACTAAGAAATATGACTCAAAAAAGATTTTAAAAAAAATATTATTTCCCTATAGTGTCTTCCAGCTAAACTCAGCATTTTAAATTAGGCTTCGAAAGTCATTCATGGCAAAACAAATTCTCTAAAACTGAACTAAAACATAGTCTCTCTTACACATGTGCCAACTAACCTATGAAAAGAAAGTAAATTAATTTTTCAATGTCTCCATGTAGGCATATGAGAAAATTTATAATCTTAAATATCAAGACTAGACCTATGCAAATATTAAAAATTTAAATACCAAAAGAAATATTTTATATTCACAATAAATTGATTCAATTTCAAAAACTGATACTTTGAAATAGTAAATACTGCCTTATATCCAAAGTGTAGTAATGTGAAAACTTGACACTGTCACAGCCAACAAATAGAAGGCACATGATGTGTCAAGAGTATCATTAGGGTATTTGTTTAAAATAGTGTCACTTCTTGTATCTACGTAATATGAGAACTGTTTGATATTGGTCTTCAGCATATCAGTAGGAAACACAATTTTATGGTGAACTGTTATAAAACAAAAAATGACACTAAAACATAAAATTGAAAAAAAAATGTATGTAGTGGCCCGGGGACCAGGGACCGGGGACTCACATGCTGACGACGGCCCGGGGAACGGGGACTCACTTGCTGACGACGGCCCGGGGAACGGGGACTCACTTGCTGACGATGGCCCGGGGACTGGGGACCGGGGACTCACTTGCTGACGGCCCGGGGACTGGGGACCGGGACTCACTTGCTGACGACGGCCCGGGGACTGGGGACCGGGGACCGGGGACTCACATGCTGACGACGGCCCAGGGACCGGGGACCAGGGACCCACTTGCTGACGACGGCCCGGGGACTGGGGACCGGGGACTCACTTGCTAACGACGGCCCGGGGACCGGGGACCAGGGACCCACTTGCTGACGACGGCCCGGGGACTGGGGACCGGGGACCAGGGACCGGGGACTCACTTGCTGACGACGGCCCGGGGACTGGGGACCGGGACTCACTTGCTAACGACGGCCCGGGGACTGGGGACCGGGGACTCACTTGCTGACGGCCCGGGGACTGGGGACCGGGACTCACTTGCTGACGACGGCCCGGGGACCGGGGACCGGGGACCAGGGACCGGGGACTCACTTGGTGACGACGGCCCGGGGACCGGGGACTGGGGACCGGGGACTCACTTGCTGACGACGGCCCGGGGACTGGGGACCGGGACTCACTTGCTGACGGCCCGGGGACTGGGGACCGGGACTCACTTGCTGACGACGGCCCGGGGACTGGGGACCAGGGACCGGGGACTCACTTGGTGACGACGGCCCGGGGACTGGGGACCAGGGACCGGGGACTCACTTGGTGACGACGGCCCGGGGACCGGGGACTGGGGACCGGGGACTCACTTGCTGACGACGGCCCGGGGACTGGGGACCGGGGACTCACTTGCTGACGGCCCGGGGACTGGGGACCGGGACTCACTTGCTGACGACGGCCCGGGGACCGGGGACCGGGGACCAGGGACCGGGGACTCACTTGGTGACGACGGCCCGGGGACTGGGGACCGGGACTCACTTGCTGACGACGGCCCGGGGACTGGGGACCAGGGACCGGGGACTCACTTGGTGACGACGGCCCGGGGACCGGGGACTGGGGACCGGGGACTCACTTGCTGACGACGGCGGGCCAGAGCGCGACGTGCTCCACGCACAGCTCGAGCGCCGGCTCGTCGCGCAGCACGTTGTGCAGCCGCGCCAGCAGCGAGACGACGACCGCCAGCACGGCCGCGTCGCGCAGCCGGTCCAGGAACTGCAGCAGCGAGGCGCGGCTCTGCGCGGAGCCGAATCCCGTGGGCGAGTCCCGCTGCACCAGGGACACTGCCCCGGAGCTGCTGCGCTTCTGCTGCCCGCCCGACCCGAACACCGGTAGCACTGCGGCCAACGTCACGCGTCTAGGCTCCCGGCGCACGGCGCTTGGTAGCATTAACTTCGTACAAGCGAAACGGAAGTCAGTGAACGGAAATCGACACAAAGATGGCGGACCGACGTGTGGCAACATAAACCCATTTATACTCACTTTTGTAAACATTAGGGTACATTAAACATATTGGTGTGCCAAATGAAACTTAATGTTGATTTAACTACCCTGGAATATATATTTGGTAAACTAAAATAGGTCATAGTAAAAAATTAAAAGTAATCACAAAATTTTCTCTTTTTGCTCTTTTCCAAAATATAACAATTTGTAACGAGCGTAACTAAATACTCGCAACAATGCAAATAAACCAGCACGTAATTGCGCATTACAAAAATGTTCCAATGTCATAAATGTAAAGTTGAGTTAATAAGAACAATTAAAAGATTAACAAAAAAATAAAAAATCTATTTACTAGTTCAATTTGGTGATTTCAATGAAATTTTTAATTCAAATTGCTGATTACTCGACGATTTCCGCTGCGTTTCTTTGTTTTGGTTTCATCGCGGTTCACGAAGTGATCGTGTGTCTAGCGATGGTGCAAGTTGTGACTCAAAACAGATAATGCGGAGCACGACGACGACAATACAGATTACGTACGCGTGGATTCAACTACGAAATTACACAATACTCTGAGAAAATAACGATGGCAACACAGGCTGACAAAGTATGTAGGTTTCTTGAGACACAGCATTCATAAACATTTTCGGGAACAGAGAAGTGTGCACCCGTCCCCAGGCGCGCACACACAAACTGACAGAGAGGGCGCAGAGTCGGCATCCCCGCGAGCTCACCCAGGTCCCAGGCACACACAGACTGACAGAGGGCACAGAGAACATCCCCGCTAGCTCACCCAGGTCCCAGGCACACACAGACTGACAGAGGGCACAGAGAACATCCCCGCGAGCTCGCCCAGGTCCCAGGCACACACAGACTGACAGAGGGCACAGAGAACATCTCCGCGAGCTCACCCAGGTCCCAGGCGCGCACACAGACTGACAGAGAGGGCACAGAGAAATCCCCGCGAGCTCACCCAGGTCCCAGGCACACACAGACTGACAGAGAGGGCACAGAGAACATCCCCGCGAGCTCACCCAGGTCCCAGGCACACACAGACTGACAGAGAGGGCACAGAGAACATCCCCGCGAGCTCACCCAGGTCCCAGGCACACACAGACTGACAGAGAGGGCACAGAGAACATCCCCGCGAGCTCGCCCAGGTCCCAGGCACACACAGACTGACAGAGAGGGCACAGAGAACATCCCCGCGAGCTCGCCCAGGTCCCAGGCACACACAGACTGACAGAGGGCACAGAGAACATCCCCGCGAGCTCACCCAGGTCCCAGGCACACACAGACTGACAGAGGGCACAGAGAACATCCCCGCGACCTCGCCCAGGTCCCAGGCACACACAGACTGACAGAGGGCACAGAGAACATCCCCGCGAGCTCGCCCAGGTCCCAGGCACACACAGACTGACAGAGGGCACAGAGAACATCCCCGCGAGCTCGCCCAGGTCCCAGGCACACACAGACTGACAGAGGGCACAGAGAACATCCCAGCGAGCTCACCCAGGTCCCAGGCACACACAGACTGACAGAGGGCACAGAGATCATCTCCGCGAGCTCGCCCAGGTCCCAGGCGCGCACACAGACTGACAGAGGGCACAGAGAACATCCCAGCGTTCTCACCCAGGTCCCAGGCACACACAGACTGACAGAGGGCACAGAGAACATCCCGCGAGCTCACCCAGGTTCAGGCACTCTCAGACTGACAGAGGGCACAGAGAACATCCCGCGAGCTCACCCAGGTCCCAGGCACACACAGACTGACAGAGGGCACTGAGAACATCCCGCGAGCTCACCCAGGTCCCAGGCACACAGACTGACAGAGGGCACAGAGAACATCCCGCGAGCTCACCCAGGTCCCAGGCACACACAGACTGACAGAGGGCATAGAGAACATCTCCGCGAGCTCACCCAGGTCCCAGGCACACACAGACTGACAGAGAGGGCACAGAGAACATCCCCGCGAGCTCACCCAGGTCCCAGGCGTCCTTGCATGCCTTCTTGCTGCCCTTGTGCCTGGCGACGTCGGCGCAGGCGCGCGCGACGGCCGCCGTCAGCTCGAAGTAGTTCCAGCGCTTGTCCAGGCCGGCCAGGAAGTCCCACTCGCCGAGGTTCAGCAGGCACGCGGCGCACTGCTCGCTCACCTCCACCCGCGGCAGGACCTGCTCCCCGGACTTGAGCGCAGACAGGCAGGCCTTGCAGTCCGCCGCCACGCCCTGCCGGTCTGACCGCATACGCACGTCACCAGCCACACTCGCTCGGCACCGCAAACAAACCAACCTCAATCGGACGTGGTTGTGCGAAAAGGAACCAACCCACAATGAAACCTATTCCGAGAAATTTTGAAGTTAAAACTTAATCATAAATTGTAATTCTCAATATTGATAACATAATGTGGGTATAATTTTGATGGTCAATGTATAAATACCGATATTATAATAATAGCAACGACGGTACGATCGACCTTGTTGTACTATTTTAATTTATTTTCAAAATAAAATATAACAAAATTATGGGTTGGTTCCTTTTTTGCATAACTACGTCTAATTTTGCATGCAAATATTTAATATAAATAAAATAATAAAAGGACTGGAATGTTATATACATATAAGTATAAATTAAAATTAAATAAAAAAATATAGATTCAGTGGTCAATATTATATATATATATATATATATATATATTAAATAATAATGTAATAATTTACAATGCGCTGACAACACCCGCTCCGGCAGCCCTTGGTACACATCGTATTATACTAGGTCGACGAGGAACAACAAAGTGACAAACAAAAGAACCCTAACAATGATTCAAAACAGATCATATGGAGCACGACGACAATACAAATGATGTACACGTGGATTCAACTACGAAGTTACACAATACTCTGAGAAAATAACGATGACAACTCAGACTGACAAAGTAGGTAGGTTTCTTAAGACACAACATTCATAAACATTTTTGGGAACAGTAAATCTGCACCCATCCCCAGGCAAACACACAGACTGATAAGAGGGCACTGAAAATGGAGGGGGGGGGGGGGGAGGGGGTGTTTGTGTGTACCCCGTCAAAGCAATGTAAAAAAATTATAAAAAAATTATCCTATCTGGACCAGGGGTTGGCAGACTTTCGAGTGAGATGAGCTAAATACATATTAAGTAAACAGATTCTCCAATTTTTTTTTTTTTAGAAAGCTGCAACATGTATTCAGTGACGTAGCTGAGGTGACTGGCGCCACTGGCCAGAATTGAAAATGGCAACCCCTCTGGATTAAAAAAAAAGGAGGGGGGGCGAGGTCAGTAACGCGAAACCGTCGTGGCGCCCCCCCCCCCCCCCCCTTGCTGCACCGTCGCCCCTGGCGGGGGTCATCCCTGCCACCCGCTTGCTACGCCACTGACTGTATTTTCTCTGCATCTGCATAGAATTTTTAAAATGGCCAGTCACTGTCCCCAGGTACTCGCACAGGCCCACCGCGTCGGCGCCACTCACTGATCTTGGGGCACGGCCACTCGGCCAGCAGCTGCGTGACCCTGATGAGCAGGCCCTCCCAGCCCAGCAGCTTGGTGAGCTTGTAGAGCGCGCCGCTGGGCACGCCCGCCGCGCCCTTCGCGCGGGCCTCCACCGCGCCCAGCATCGCCTGGGCCGCATCGAAGTCCTGCGCCAGCGACAAAACCCGTACACGAGCACAGTACATACTTCCAATCGTGCAGCATTGTTGAACGTGCATCCGTCGACATACAACTAGGGACGTAGCCCAGAGGGGAGGTCCGTTGGGTCCGAATCCCACCCTTACAGGATTTTTCAATAATAATAATAATAATAATAATAATAATAATAATAATAATAATAATAAAATCCTAAAAAAAATTACAGCAATGTAAGATACATAAGATTACAGAGATATTATTTAATATTTTGGATTTTTTTTTGCCTTAGTGGTCTACATTAATGTACACCTATTTTTCACTTAGCACGACTAATTTGTTCCTAAGAATACTCGTGTTTTTCAAAATTGTGTATTCTGAAGCCATAGTTTCCATGAATAGCAAGGCTAATTTTTTAAAATATGTTCCAAAATTGTGCAGGAATATACTTTTATGTAATATAAATGCGTTGAGTAACACTCGACTATAGATATGTCACACCGTTTATCTTTATATGCCTCCCATCGCACTTTGTACGACAAATACCGACACTGCGTAACGGGAGATACGTGGTTATGTACTTTATCGTCAGTCGGCTGGCTGGCTTGCCCGCCCGGGCGTGACCTTCAACTCACGTCGCGTACTTTTCCAAACCATCCTTTTTCTGACAGTGAAACCGATATTACTGTCGGGATAGTTATAATTTAATTTTTCAAAAATTGAAGTGCTTATTTGTGTATCACCACCTGGTTCACACCAATCCTTTCAAGCCAATTTTTTTATTCAATTCAACATTCATTTAACAACCTTTTCCACGTGAATAATCTGTTCATTTCTGTTTCGGTATCTAATGTCAAATATATTCCCGCTAGTACAAACAACAGCATCAGACTTATATAATCTTTTGGTAAGAGTCCTTATTTTATACGATTGTGCGCACAGTTGACTTGCTTAAAACTAAAGTGCGACCAACATCAGCGTGGTCTTCATGACAATCTGTAATACTTCTAGTTTTGTCTCAAATACTAAACACGATGCATTATGAGTGATCAAGCACGTACAGTTACCGACAGCTGAATGGGCAAACGTTGAATTTTTTTGAGTGAATTCTCTGCCACTGGCTAGACTGAGTTCACGGCCCGGTCTGTGGCCAGGCGACAATGGTACGGCACAGCGGCATACGCGCGGACATAAAAACATTAGGTACTTTACATTCCATAGCCGCAATTTAACTTGCCACAGCTGATGTTTGTACAACAGCCGATAGCGTAGACAGTCCTGCATGCGATTCTCTCTCTCTCTCTCTCTCCCCCCCCCCCCCCCTTGTTTGGCTAAATGTATCCCACATCACATGTTCACAGAAGTTGAAACAGACTTTGTGTCATCGTGCTCGACTTTTTTTTTTTTGCCTACCGAGATTTCGTGCTAACTGAGGTTTACAGAAGTGCCATTTAGGACTGGGGCAGTAAAATTAAAATCGCGCTAAATGAATTTGCACAATCTGAAGCCGTGCTAAGTGAGGGATAGGTGTATATCCTCCCCAATATAGCCAGACATGCCTCACACACACAAAAGCGGCTGGTATTGTGTTTCCAAGTAGTCTATGTTTAATTACGATTTGCACATTTTTATACGCATTTCTTTCATACAAACGTGACATGAGTGTTTCATGTATTCAACAACACACACGCACGCGCCTATGCATGCACACATGCACACATTCTGGAAAATTTTCTGCAAAAATGGAATAATATTTAGGTAAATTATACTTTCACAGAAACACACAATACTAAATGTAAAACAGTTTTATACAAATGTAGCAAAATTACCATTATTAGGTGGTAAAGAAAGACAAAATATACCATACACATGTGCATATTCAACCATTCTATACCGTAGTTTACCGTTACTATAATATAATGATAATGTTATTTTTTACAAATAGTTTAAAAAGTTTATACGTACTTTGAATGGTTCTTGCAATGGAAAAAAATTATTTAAGAATTTTTTTTTTTTACTGTACGTCATAAGAAACTTCAATAACAGACAGAAACAAACATTTACCTTCAACGCGGTGAGCTCCCGAGACTTTGCCAGCAGGAGGTACACAAAGTCTTGCAGGAACCCTCGCGGCAGACTCATGACGACACTTTGCAATGGAATCGGCAGCTCCCACTGCGTCAACATACAATGTCAAATATTATCATCTGTTGTTTGCTAAAGAAATGGATGATCCCACACATAACAAATGTTATATAATATATTTTACAGCTTATCTGTAATATTATTAGCCTACAATTAGTCAGAAGTAATCTGGCAAAGAAACACAATATGATGGCCAAAAAAAGATCCGAATGTAACTGGTTAAAACAGGCTACTACGTATATAAAAATATTTCTGTAAAAAAATAATAACCACCCTACATAAACACTTCCAGCTTGTAGGCATGATTTATAAAGTGAGTAAAGATGCAATTAAATTGAGATGCTAATCCATCATTCATAAAGAAAGAACTGATTGGCATAAACAACTAACTTTTCACCATCACATTGGTGAATTTGCAGGCCTAGCTAATTTATTGCGAGTGGTAATCATATAATCATATATGACCAATGTGTTGAAGTGATTTTACCAAGCAATTCACCTTATTATTTATCCTCCACTGAACTTTCATGGGATTTGCTGGGCAAATTCTTTTCAGGAGTGCTTCGATTTCATCTGTGTCGTAACTGAGAATGAGTTTCTGTTCAAGGCTGCCATTTTGCAGCTGCTGATTCTCTGGATAAGAAACAAAAATCAATCAGGTGTGTTAGATTTTGCTCATTCAAAAATTATAAAATTACGGCTGTCCTATTTCAAATTTCAATGGTGAATGATACATGGTCCAAAATTGGCCAAAAAAAAGAAGAGAAATATAGGAGGGAATAAAGAAAAGATAAAAAATGAATAATGGGAGAAGCGAGGTTAGATCAGATAATATTTAAAAAAGGAAAAGGTAATAACTGGAGACCTGCAAAATTCGCAGATTCATTCGGTGATAGGCTAGAATTCAAACACATATACCTCTTAGATAATTTTGCTATTGGCTTACTGTTCATCTGGACGAATCTCAACCAGTTATAAACCCTCAACCAAAGAAGGATCGAATCACAGACAAACCAGCTGAGACGACTTACTAGTCGGAAGCCAATGAACTTGCGTTATTTGCCCGAGTGTACAGGGGTATGTGCAGTCTATCCTGAAGGCCATCGAAACCGCGAATTTTGCATGTCTCTAGTAATAACAAATAATAACAAAGCAAAAGATAGGGGAGGGAGAGGTACACTAGACATGAAGAGAATAATGATAGATACAAGAAAAAGATGAAGAGAGATGGTTTATAAAAATTTTAAGAGCAGAGGTTTTATTTTCATCGACAGTACATCTGAATCTACTCTCTAATCCTAAAAAGAACTACCCGAACGCAATCCCACCTTGCAGTAAACTTTCCGGAATATCCCAGTCTGAGGTGAGAAGCAACTGCGGAATGTCTTCCTCCGGGGCTTTGGCGGTCCTCTTGGAAAACGTGTGGAGCTCCTCCGCGTCGAACAGGTTCCGGAGCTCGGGCGTGGACAACACCCGCTCCGGCAGCCCCTGGTAGACGTCGTACTCCACCAGGTCGACGAGGAACATCTTGACTCTCTGCTTCTCTGCGTCCGTCGCCACAGACAGCACCGGCTTGAGAGCCTGCGCGCGACCACAAAGCAGTTACCACCCCCGACAGACAGCAGACCTCCTCGTGCGAGGTTGAAAACCCTCGTTTAAGGGGAAACCACCCGATTCTCTCTGGTGTAGCCAGCCATACATCCTTCTGAGGAACTAACACACTCACTACTTATCCGACATCAACAGACCGGTAGAAACTCAGAAAATGTCGGATAACAGGGAAGTGTTTATAAAAATATGTTATAATTTTAACACATTACAAACCAAATAATCGTGCTTCACAACGAAACTGCAGAAAAAAATTAAGTGAAGAAGGAGTGAGTAAGGGTGGGGTGAACGTGACACACAGAGTCATAGCGCACAAGGGCACGCCACTGTACAGTCAGGGTAACTAATTAGTGCAGCGGAGTCAGGAGCAACAAAAAAAAATAGATTGCGCTCACACTTGCGAATCGCAGTTCTTGTTCCCAATTTAAGAGTTTATTTTGCGTTGGAACATCGGATAAAAATGAATAGCAAAAAGAGCTGTGACTGATTGGCTCCGGCCCGGCGGGAACAGGGGACAGGGGGACAGGAGGCCGGCCACTCACGCTGACGAGCGCGTCGAGGGCCCTGGGCGCCGGCAGGGCGGGGCGGCGGCCGCTAACGCTGCTCCAGTCCACGGCGCCCGTCACCACGCGGTTCACGGCGTTGAGCGTGGTCACCTGCAGGGGCAGGTCGCGAGCCACCGTGAACTTGCCGCTGGACATGGCCCCCTGGATGTCCAGCTCCAGGATGTCGCGGTGCACCTGCGGGATCTCGTGCTTCAGGTTGTCCTGCTGCAGCACCTGGATGATCCCCTGGGAACCACCCCCCGCCACGCCTCCGCTGTTCACCCGGCACCGGTGCCTCGCGTCGGCCGATACTCGGGCCGATCTGTTATCCTGCTTTTCTTGAGCTTTCAACTACTACTACCTTAACCAGGGGCACAACTAAATTTCCAAAGGGAGGGGGGGGGGGAATATACCTTTTTATAAAGAATCATCGATCCCCCCCTATAGAAGCGGGGGGTCCGGGGATCCTCCCCCGGGAAATTTTTTATTTCAAGGTGGAAAATGGTGCTATTTAAGCAGTTTTATTATATAAAAATTGATCACACAGCACTTTCTTTGCCCCCGTTTGCCCCCACTTCAAGGTTTCAGAGGGGGGGCAAAATACCCTTCCCCCCCCCCCCCCTTTGTTGCACCCCTGACTTTAACTATTGCTCAATTTGAAAATAATCTACGAGTACATTAGAATCCCGCTAATCCCAACTCAACCCAATCCGAATCACCAAAAGTGCGGATTGCCTTAAAACACACGTAACACTAGTTTTAAAAGGGTAGAAAACTATAAAAATATATTTTTTTTATATAAATAAAACTTTGAGTTTTAATACTACGTACTGTATAGTTAACCTACAAACTGAAGTACTGAGATTAACATCAATAATTTGATTGTACAGTACAAAAAAAACTGAGTAAGTTTCTGTAAAACAATATTAAATTAGTAAAACATACTTTTTTTTTTTTTTGTTTTAATCCAGATGTCTGGACGCGTATGATCCGGATAAGCGGAACTCTAGTGTATTAATAAAGTAATCATTTATCAGTTCCTAAGATAAAACTTAAATTCTAAATAGGGTCAAACTTTGTTTCAAAAAAACCATAGATAGCAGAAAAAAAATTTAAATCAAAAAGGGGTTTTACAATTAACAATAATTAATAATATAAATCACATGTATTTGACAAGAGTCATTAGAATGCATTAATATAAAAATGCAGTGTTTAATGAAAATGATTCCGTTATAACATAATTTAACAGCGTTATTATATATCTTAGGCTTCAGTTCTTTAAATTTTACTTTGCCTGTAAAAATGATCTTTACACACGCCTAATTTCCAGGTTAGTTCCTAATCAAGCTTGACTGACTATGGACCAGTTCACAGTCGATCAGTAGGGGCGTGCAGATTTCGCGAAAAGATCTGAACACTTACCGGACTGCAACAAGGTGTACCCGCGCCTGCTGGTTTCTTCCTTGTGATCGGCAGGCCGTCTGGCGAGAGAAGTCGTTGCCTTGTCTGACCGGGGCCACTCGGGGACCGCGTTTACGCCCGCAAGGAATCACCGTGATCCGTGTTCGTAACAATCGACGTGTACCTTTGGAGTAACTCGCCCAATCACGAGAAACACAGACGGTGCTACGGTGTTTTGACTTTCAGCTGGTCTCGGAATCTTTCCGCGGAATCTGCACGCCCCTGCCGATCAGCGCTGGAGACGAGACGCAGAGACGTCCAGGGGAGGACCACCACCCGAGGCTACGCCGCAACTCACGGTGTACTGGTCCCTGATGCAGCGGTGCATCTGGTAGAGCAGGTTCTCCGACGGGGCGGGCGGCACGATGTCGCAGGCCTTGCCGTAGCCGTCCAGCTCGCCCGGGGACACCACGCAGTAGCACAGCCGGCCCGGGTCCAGCTCCCGGTACAGCTCCACCGCCGTGCGGAAGTGCTCGCTCGCCGGCCCGTACTCCGCCCGGTAGAAGTGGAACCTGCCCAGGTCGAACAGCAGCTGGAACGGAACCGGATCGAGCTTGATGTCACGTCTGCATCGACAAGGACATGAGATACGAGTGAACTCTCCTGACTGCTCCACTATCCTATACATGGTAGAGTAGCTGACCGAACTCTCCTGACTGCTCCACTATCCTATACATGGTAGAGTAGCAGACCGAACTCTCCTGACTGCTCCACTATCCTATACATGGTAGAGTAGCTGACCGAACTCTCCTGACTGCTCCACTATCCTATACATGGTAGAGTAGCAGACCGAACTCTCCTGACTGCTCCACTATCCTATACATGGTAGAGTAGCAGACCGAACTCTCCTGACTGCTCCAATATCCTATACATGGTAGAGTAGCAGACCGAACTCTCCTGACTGCTCCACTATCCTATACATGGTAGAGTAGCTGACCGAACTCTCCTGACTGCTCCACTATCCTATACATGGTAGAGTAGCAGACCGAACTCTCCTGACTGCTCCACTATCCTATACATGGTAGAGTAGCTGACCGAACTCTCCTGACTGCTCCACTATCCTATACATGGTAGAGTAGCAGACCGAACTCTCCTGACTGCTCCACTATCCTATACATGGTAGAGTAGCAGACCGAACTCTCCTGACTGCTCCACTATCCTATACATGGTAGAGTAGCAGACCGAACTCTCCTGACTGCTTCACTATCCTATACATGGTAGAGTAGCTGTCCACACACAGAATTCCAAAATGGCATGGTTCCGTACGGAAGTGGCTTCCAGCATACAATGCGCAATCACGTTAGTCATCGCGCTCTCGGAAAATATTTGAATATTTGCACAAAAGCATTGTTGCAAGGGGGTACGGGAATCTTTAGAAAAGCACAGATGGGAGGAAATAATGTTCAGTTAGGTAAACCGTTAAATGTTCCATGCACATTTATTTCTGTGGTACAATTCTACAAAAGTAGCTTGGATCCTGGGTTATAACCACGTCAATTGGCGAACAATTCACCGACGTTTCGGTCGACATTGCAGTCGCCGTCATCAGGGAGCAGTTGCGTACCTACTGCGAACATTATTAACAATTCTACGAATTTAACAGTTTCTGCCTCTGACCACCTCAATCTTCTCCAGCAAACTGAACACCACTTGTTTGTGAAATAACTTGCCAGCTTTTACTAGTCTGCGTCATTGCAGGCTGGTGAGCCGTGTTGTGGAAAATGAGCACACGCATTTGGCCGGTGGGGAGGGGGGGGGGGGGGGTTCGAATGCCGGGATGGGGAGCGACATATCGGGCTCAGAGGGGTGCGCCCCGGGACGACAGTCATCCCGGAACCGCCCGACAAACGTTCCGAGCAGGCGCGGTCACCTGGCAGTGGAACTCGGCGAGCGACACGGGCAGGCACCGGCCCCACTCCTGGCAGTCGTCCGGGCCATGCTCGCGCGGCACCACGAAGGAGTCTAAGGACGGGACCCGGGCGGGCCGGCCCGAGACAACCACTCGCCCCAGCACCTCGAGGCTGGCCTCCGCCTGGCCCTCCAGGCTCAGCAGGAGCTCGTCAGTCACGCTGGGCGGCACGAACATGGGGTCCTGCAGGCCGGGTCTGCAAGCACACTTTCCCCATGTCCCCCCGCATCTCTGCAGCCTAGCCACCAGCACCTTTCGTCACACATTATTTTTTTTTCCCCTGTGTTTTAAATAAAAAAAATTTAATTTTACTTTAAAATTCAAATGAAATATTTACATAAAGTTTTTTATAAATTATAGTTTCTTTAAAAAATAAAAATTTTTTTTTAAAAATCTTGCAGTACACCTACAGAGAGTTCACAGCATACTAGTGTAACTGTGTGGCAGCACAGTGGTTGGAAAATACTGAGGCACACGCCACACGAAGATTCCCAAAACATTTTTCGACTGTGACCTGAAACCCGAAATCTTATATTAGCCTTGTGTGCAGGAGTGACCTCTCCTCATGATTCAGTAAAAAATTATTAATTTTTTTTTCACCCGAGCCTTAAGCTGAGACACAATATCACATCATGTGCACCAAAAAAAAATCAAGCAAAACATTTCTCCTCAACAACCAGCTAGGCAACCCGTTAACTGAATGAGTTAAATAAACGACAGATGTACCTACGTTAAACAGCTTACGCAGAACTACTAAGCCTACCTCGTGAAGAAAAATCCTCGAAGGTATAATTGCTAGGTAACATCTGTCAGGGGCATAGCCGAGGGGAGGGGGGGGGGTGGTTAGGGGTTCAACCCCCCCCCCCCCCCCTTAGCATCAAATCTTTAATTAATTTCTTATTCATACCTCAAACAAATTTCATATTAAAAATTAATAAAAAAATTTACCATTACAATATTTAAATTTAAGTACCGAAAAACTGCTAAAATAGCACTATTTTACACCTTAAAATCCAAATTTTTCCGGGGGGGGGGGGGGGGGGGAGGACTCCCGGAAACCCCCTGCTTTAATACGTTGAGCGGAGGGGGGAGGGGGGAGGGGCATGCTTCTTAACAACCCTCCCCCAAGACACAAATCCTGGCTACGCCACTGACATCTGTACATTCATATAAAAAATGGATGTGTTGGGTCACGGACAATCGAGGTTCTGCTGTATTAAGAAAGTAAAATATCACGTTTCCGACTGAGCCGTGGGTGTTGAAGGACGTGCGGACGCTGGTCTGGAGGTGATGACCAGCGCGACTCACATGGCGACGAAGGCGGGCCGGGGCTGGCGGGCGGCCAGGCGGTTGTACATGAGCGCCCGCAGCACCCACGTGTGGTACAGGGCGACCGCGAAGAGGGCGTGCCCCGGCAGCGTGCCGAGGTCCAGCCCCGGGTGCTGGGCCGGGTCCGCCTCTCGCTCCAAGGCCACCTGCAGGAGCGCCTGCATCAGGGCCACCTGCATCGGCAGCGGCAGCCTGCCACGGGACGCTCACGGTCACCCATCCACGTACACCAGGGACAAGGCTTTCACAACTTTTATTTCTCATGTGTTATGTGTTATGGTCAGGGCCCCCACATGGCCGATGCTACCGTTGCTACGGCAACGGGGCCCGTGGGTCTAGGGGGCCTGCGTAGGAAAGAAAAAAAAACTTAAAACAAAAAAAAAGTAGACAGTTTTAAATAAATCATAGAAAAAAAATTAAACAGTAAGGCCTGAATTTAGTTACCGATGAAATATTACACCAGAGTAATATTATTCGGAATATGCTGTGTGTACAGAACGTGTCTGAATCTACAACTGCGAGTAAAAAAAAACCACCACCAATTGTAGTGACACCATGTTGACAGTGCAGAACATTTACACTCATTTATTTGCCATTATTCAAAATCAATTTACGTTGACAATCGAAACACTGACTTAAAACTAATTTTAATGTGTTTTTAAAATAATTGTGAAAAGGTTAAAAAAAATATATAATTAAAACAATGTACATAAAGAAAAAAAAACTTTTTTTAAATCTCTGTTATAAAAAAAAAAGGGGGGGGGGGGGGGCATGATGACTTCTAGCAACGGGGCCTGGTTATGGTTCTTTAACCTTTGATAGTGTTTTGTCTGTTCTGTTGTTATATCACTGCTAGTGTGTGTGGTACTCTTGCTCTCGTCTGCTGGCCATCTGTAGATGTTTCCCTCCCATGGTACCGACGGAGGTGGGAGTCCATGCACTGGTAGTGATAACTGTGTTCCTGTTACTGCATGTAGTGCCCGCCACTAAAGTCTATGACTGTTGGTGGGCATGTGACAAATTACAAATAAAAAAAAATATAACATATTCAACAAATATGACGCTCAAATGTTTCATGATATTTATTTTACAAAAACAGTGTGTCATTTTGACTGACACGTGATGCACATTTACAATATAATAATTTGTAATAAGCATGTCTAGGAGAGATCTACTCGGGAATAAATATAAATCGCCAAGTACCTATTTGTTGTTTGAACAGCGTAACGATGTCGTAATGTAAAAATCAGTTACAAAGAACGATCTACTTACTGCATACATTTTGGTACAAACTTCATTCTGAATAAATTACATTTTATTGTGTTTACTATTATATTATAATATTAGCTTTTTGTGAGCTGAGTTAATTTTTGGTTATAAATGTTCAATAGTTTCATGATTTTTAGGTGCATTTTGGTGCTTTATGGTGTACGGACATGCTTTCCAGTGTTATTTATGGTTAATCAAAATTCACCATATAATCTTGTCCCTAGTTGTAAGTCAGCTTGCATGAAGGTCAAAACTATTTCTAGAAGATGAAATCCAGTGTAGCGGTCAGGTCCGCTACCATCAAACTTCGCACATCAGCACATCTTCACCCCCTCCTTCCCCCCTCCTAGTGTGTGTTTGATTTCTCCTCGCCTCCCCTCCTGGGGTTGGCGCATGCGCGCTGTGACGCACCGATTTAATATAAGCTGCTGTCAGGTTGTAATTCGGTCCTGCTCCCAAACACCTACCGCAGTCCCAGCCATGTTATGGCCCTCCTCGCATCTAAGCTTATAGGCTTTCACCAGAAAGAAAGAAAAATATATGTAAAGAAAACCTTACAATTTAATTTAAATTTTCAGCTTGAACTGTTTTATTTTCAGACTGCAACAATAAAAAAAAAAAACTGTATGAAAATAAAATTGAATTTTCCTACCTATTATTGTTTTTGTCACCATTAAAGCCTCCGGACTAGGTAGCAGGCCTCTTAAACTGTAACTGCTCACCTCGGACATGCATACAGGTATTTTATGGCATAACATCAGCACCAGCAAATCAAGTATCCAAATTATTCTTAACAACGCACGACTAATCGCCACACACTAAATACTTACTTGCTCTCTATAATGGTCAGATTCCATCTTAGGTGTGCCGCAACCTTGAGTGACAAAATTTTCAGGGCCAAACATTTTCGGTTCGGTTTCACAGCGGTTTCTTCGATTTTAACAGTGTCTACTGAGTCCAGGGCTTCAGTTAACTTCACCTCGTCTTTGCGATCCAGGACGATGGAGAGGAACTTCACAATCAAGTCTGTGGGAGCAGGATCTACAAAGAAAAAGTCCAAAACATAACAAATGTAGTAAACTAACCACAAAAAATTTTTAAAATAAGTAGCCATTACCAATTTTTGATTACTTCATATGCTTATTTAATGATTGTATTAATTAAACACAATTTGAAAACATTCTAGATGTCATGTCAACACCAAAAACTAAAAAAACTGAAAATTATTTTGACATAATGTCAAGCAAAAAAAAAAATACAGTTAATAATGTCTGGTGCTGAGACATTCTTAAATTACAAAATAATGAATGAAAAATATTTGTGGGATTAAGAGGTTTTTTGAAGGCAAAAATAAATAAAATAGAATTTTGAGAATGGTCTAATTGGGTGCTGTTGATATGTATCAATTATTACACAAAAGCACAATTTAAATTTGGATTTTTTTCCTCACCTCCATAATACACCAGTTATAATCACAAATCCTGACATTCTGCTTCACGAAGAATTAGAAATAATTGTTTTACTTGTTTTCTAAAAGGTAAGAGTGGAAAAGATGGAAACAAAAAAATCTTGCAATCGAGCATTATCTTGGTGGCAAGGAGATTCCACCTCAAATAAATTCCTGAAATATCCATTTAAACTCTCCTAACACACTCCCTCATGCCTCATCATGAAAGAATGCCTCTCTCTGTCTTTCTGACCTGCTACAAACCATTTGGAGTTTCCACCTAAGGTCCCTCTTTTCCCTCTACGTCCCTACCTCCGCAGTCTGTTTCCCAGCCCTCCTCATATTCCCTTACACCTGACCTCCCACTCTGCCGCATTCCACACCACGGGTCTGCAACCACCGGACCATCTGTTCATCTTCCCCTCCCCTTCCTCCTGACCACGCTGCATTTCCTCTAACTAACACACTTCCGTCACCAAACACAGGTCCCATACTGCAGCCACATATTGGCCTAACTGGCATGTGTATTCCCTCCCATGCTCACCCCTTGAAGACCTCCCTTACCTGGTAACCCATATGGTATGCATAGCTATTAGAAAAATGATGCGGTTTGAAAATTGCTCTACATATTAAAGTGGAGTCTGTTTACTAAAACAATTTAATACCCTGATGGGGATGAGTAGTTCTGTTTCCGTAATTCCTTTCAAAACTGTATTTTGGAAGAGTGAAAATAGCTGAAACGCAAGATTTCTGCTCAATTTTTAGGCATGAAATATTGATTACAAATACTTAAAAGCACTCAAGGGAATTGCATTCTACACATTTATCTTCATTTCTCTGCCATATTGTTATGGTTATCGCTCGAATCTTATAGTTGCCCTATGTACGATGAGAAGAGTTGCCGGCACCAGCGAGCACCTAGAAGCACCAGCGAGCGTCGCACTTATAATCCCACATCACCAACACAAGTACCCCAAAAAAGAACACCTTAAAGGGTTCCTTACAAGCAGTCCAAGAGCAACATACCCCTTCTACACCATCCTGTGTACTTGCTTCCCCCAAACGAGATCCATCCGCAAAGACAAACACCTGCACCACCTTCCCATATTTATAATAATACGTCTTTCCTGTGTCCTTTTCCTTTGTTTTTACAAAACAGCTCCAACCCCAAAAACAATCATTTAATATCATAATGTGCATGACCCATACAATAATCAAATAATCAACTCAAAAGGTAAATAAATGAGTTATTTGTAGAAAAACTACCTGGGTTCTGCTTAGATAAGTGTTTTTCCAGCAACGCTGGATCAAGGAGAAATTCAAACCACAGCAGAGTATCCGGTGAAATGGGAACTGTTCCTGGTCTTAACAACTCCACTTCCATTTTTAAATTGTAGTTTATGCAGTATTTAAAGAAAACGCTGCACAATTTAAGTTTTGTTTATAACCACCCCGCATATGACATACGACATAACGCAGGTTATGTTTAATATTTATTTACAACAACAACAAACTATAGACACTAAATAAAATAGGTGACACTTTGAACCAAAGATTGTATCCGAAACAGCAAATGCAGAACGTTCCAAAATATTATTTGGGTTTGGTGAGAACATCACAAATGGATAGCTTACATTATTAAATTTTACTTTCACTAATTTAAATAATTCATATCACTGGAATTTTTAAGACTAATGAAAAATGTGACTTGCAGTCTCATTGCCTTCGGTTATCTTTATCACCGTTTTTTAACATAGTTGCTCAACAAATTAAAATATTTGTGATGGTAAGTGAGCAGCGAACAGTTCATTAACTAACTCTTTATTTATGTATTAATTGACACAAATCGCCATGGAACTATTAAATATGCATACCAACGATTGTCGTAACTGTAACCCTCATGCTCTGCAAGTACGCAGGGATGTGTTCTGACACCGAAAATTAACGAGATGCGTGTTGGTGTAGCACAATCTACAGGTACTTTCGTGTAATAAATCAACATCGTCTCACAGTTTTCCTGTTCCATTCAATCGCTGTTGTCTTCAGGAACTCTTCTTGGGATCATGCCGGGCATAAAAACCAATAATCACAATGAAACAGCCCATACGACGACAAATGGCGCCCAACTAGTGTGGCGTCGAACTGTAGTTCAAATTCGAAACTCGAAATTTTTTTCTTCAAAATTTTAGCAGTTTTCAAAAGTCTCAATAATGCAGTGGAAGCTCATGTATGCACAGGTGCAGTGCAAGTGAGGGAGCTGGTGCGTTAGGATGGCATGGGATCATGTCACCTGGCACCTTGTAAATAGTAACTTAACTTTAGGAACAGTTAACATGTTAGGGGCATTAACGACAAGTGCATATGGCAAGATGAAGTATGGCAATCTTTCATGTCCAGATGGCATTTTTGCATTTTTATGTGGGTGTATATTGTGACCAGTGGCGAGGCGTGAGGTGTTTACATGAGGGGAAGCAACAACTCCGTTCACATCAAAATATGAGGGTGGCGGGGCTCCGGAGGCCCTCCCCCGGGAAAATATGGATTTCAAGGTACAAAATGGTGCTATTTAAGTAGTTTTCTTAACTGAACATTGACTATTCCACAGGTAGAAAAATTGACATTTTTTTTATATAAATTATTTTTGAAAAATAATGTTTGACTTACATTATTCTGATAGTAAAATACCTACTCTACATTACTTATATACTAAGTGGGAGTGTAGTATCATCGATATCTGGTACAAAATATATAAACAGACAACACATGGCAAAGTAAGTACTTAAAATAAAGGGAAGAACCTCATAAAAATGTACTAGAATAGTAAAAATTAAATATTGGTATTTTTCGTACCAACACAAAAGAAATTATCTTCATACGTGATCAGAAACTCTGTTAACTGTGACGTCGTCCGTCCGAAGGCCATAAAGCCCGGCCTCCACCCGCCAGTATTAAACCCCGCTAACGGAACGCAATCCTAGTCCAGGTCACGTGAGTCAAGCGAGCCGATGACGTCGGTGAGTGTTTAAATAGATTACGCCCGTATGCCAACTCCACCAAACAACTCTTATGCTTCATTAATTACGGGGAGTGATTAAGTGATTTTTAATTATAAAAACAACCCTTAAGAGTGAAAGTGCGTCGTAGGGGTGCAGCGGTTTTCCCCGTGGGAAACCGCAATTAATAAACGTTCGGAACATCCCTTGCGGCCTTCCGCCAATAATTAACAACAGCATAAATCAACCTAATTAACCTCCCCGTTTTCACCTGCAAATAGCCACTGGAGTAGTCAACAAGTGACAGACAGTCTCCAGCTTGACTTTCTATTTTCAAATATTATTAATCTCAATTTTATTATGTATTATTATTATAGGCCTTCCGCCAATTAATTCAGACAGATGTCATTAAATTACGAGGGTCCTAGAAATAAAAATGTCTAATTATAATTATAAATTTGGAATAATGGCACATTAGAAAGTTCGGCGCGTCATGACGCTTCCTCCCCCCCCCAAGCCGGCACAAAGCGGCAGTAGAGTTTTACTCACGGGCCGGGGCGGACACGTGATCCCGCGGGGAGACTTCAACTTTTGTGCTACTGATCTCTTCATGCTGGTAAATATTATAATTCATTAAAACCTCCTTTTTCCTCTCCCCGCGTGCCCCCGTGCCCTTTTCCGGTGCAGGGCTTAACCCGGCCGCGTTAATTTTTGCTCGTCGCGCAACAACGGTTCGCGACGCAGTCACCTTACGGTCCGGGCCGACTCCCGCGAACAGAACTTAATTTAATTCGTCGAGCAGACGCCTGCCGGCTACAAACGTAAAGACTTTTCTTTTAATATTACTTTCGTGGGCCCGCGACTCACACAGGTGAGCCCGGGCACGAAGCTAATTCCAGTTTATCACGGGAGTGGCCGTTAACCCACTCAAACTCTGCGACGACCCCCAAGCCCATGTAGGAATCTTATTCGCAAGTGCCGCAACGTAACACGTATTTAATTATTCAGTGCGAGTGTGTGTAGTGTCAGCGTATTTGTCCAGTGTAATTGTATAACTTGTGCCCATCCACACTTTGTGAGATGCGGGATTAAAAACCAGCACCTAATTAACGTGTTCTTTATTTCGTAGACGTCCCCTGAACAGTTAGGAGACAGTCCTCTACACTGTTTAGGGCCAGTGAGTATTAAAAGCAGGGACTCCCTCCCACCATCAACAGCCGCCGATCCTAGTGGAACACGCAGGGGCAAAAACCCACGACCACCTCGGTTAATACTCAAATTAACCTGGCGCCCGCCGGAGATTTCATTAAGAGCCACTAAAACCACTAGGACCGCCCCGAGTCTCGATCACGAGACCGCGGGTGACGGCAACTGGTACGTGTACCAAGAAACTGGCACGTCAATCATTCCTGAAACGCCACGATTTTTTTCCCTAGCCTAAATTATTCTAAGTGTGTAAGGGGAGGGTCCAGGTTAGGGGAAGACATAAGTGTGTTTTAGGCCGAAGCCTATACACTCTACCATGCGGGTTTTTAACCATGTGGGACAAGGGCGCGTGCATCGTGTGCTATTGAGGTTTACTGCGGCCAGCCATGGCTGCGATTGGCGCCATGACTGACGCTCCATTGGTCGCCTAGCTTAAAAGCTAGCTAATGTGACCCAGGTAAAACCTGCATAGACACAGGGAAAACCCTGGGCTGGGTCATGCGGGGATCAATTAACATGCATTAAGCAAGCAGGTAACTACTGGACAAGAGGGAAGAAGGGTCCAGGTAAGAAGAGTTGGAGGGGCTGAAAAATCAACCATGCTGGAGTTGGGTGCTTGGGCCTTGCAGCCCGCATTTAAATGTTGGGTACTCCTGGGTTATTATTAACCAGGGGCGCATGCGCCCCCAGGGGCGGGTGACTTCACTCGTCAGCCCAGCCCAGCTGACCAGGCAGCTACAGTTAAACCAGATGTGGGCAGACGAGCCAGTAAACCGGCTCGAACTTCGGGCGCACGGGGCGAAAGGCAGCCTGACATTGTACCATCTTCATCTTCCTTCTTCCAGTTAACAGCCAACAACCTTTCAAGCCAGGGTGGGAGTAAGTCGTTTAGGCGAATTAAGTATCTTGCGAGTCGGAACCTCTTGTCCTCCAAAATCTCGGGACGGTTGAAGGTCGCGCCGCCCAGGCTACCACTGGCTCCAACAGGGCCCCAACTTAAAGGCGCCACCATCTCTTCCTTCAGAGTTACGATGCTGTTCAGTTCCGTTGCGCGCGCGGCAGTTCACAGCTCCGCAATTTCCAGCCCGCTGTTCGTATACACTTCGCATCTAGGGCACATCGAGCTCTCCTGCGGTACCTTCGCCGACGGAACTGCTTTCTGCCACACGCCGAGCTGCATTCAGGCTACCTTTCACCCCGATAGCCCTAATAACGACTCCACAGGTCGGCCATTGGTCCGCGGACTGCTATTGGTTATTCACAGTCACCCCAGCGAAATAGCAACTCTCGAGCTAGGCCGCCTCCCGTACGCCCACAAATCCCCCACGCACTGCCAGCCAACAGCCCGCGAGAGAGATGCGCACGCCCCGAGAGACGACCGCCGACTGAAACGAAACCTCGCCACCTGCCCTGCCAAACTGTAGCAGACATAGCCGAAGCAGTCGGTGGAAGAATTCCACCGTCTGCTTCGGCCATGTTCGCTTCAGTTTGGCAAGAATGCGCTACCTTCGTAGCTTCTACCACGTGTTTATACAGCCAATCCCCTCCCTGAACCTTTGTACCATGCCACCCCCCCTTCCGAAAGGAAACTACTGCGGCAGCCTTCCTGCTGAAAGCGGTCCTACCAGCGCTTCTAAACCTAGCAACGATTCTAAAACAGCATGTTTTGTGTGTCAACGAGTTCTTTTCTTATAGCGCACAGTATTGGGTCCCAAGAAGATTGTGTAAAAAATACATACACCTAACTGCACGAGCCAAAGTAAAATAATATTCTGAATAAAATATTTATTTAAAAAATACAATGTCTGGAAACTGCCTGGGCAAGCACTGCTTGCCTTGCTTGCCATGACGAGACGCCACTGATTGTGACCCAGACTTCAATGATTAGGCATCAGTCATCAAGATGTTCTCTACTGTTTCGTCTTTGCAGGGCCACCATTTAGGCAAAACGCAAAATCTATTCTTTTCAATTAATACGGCTCGAGGACTTTCGAGGCCCACCCACATCTTGTTCCAACCACATGGCGAAGTTCTTATCTTATGGTGTTATGCCATGACGTCGTACCGACCATGGCCTTTAAGCCCGTGCTCCGCACCGCCAGTACCGTATCCCGTTTTCGGAGCGCGCCCCTTGCCCAGCCGGATTGAGTCAGGCGAGCGCCTCGGGCGTGACCCCAATAGACAACAAACCTCATTAACAGTCACCGCGGTCACTGGCCTTAATTAAAATGCCCATGACTATGATCAAGTCAGAATAGGAGAAATCCCTCTAAAACAATTCACAGTGGGACAATATGTTAGTAAATTTACAGTCGCCAACTTGATGTCACAATTTAAATAATTAAATACATTAAAACCATTGTTAAGCCTTAAGCACCCAATTACCAGGTGCTACATTTTAATTGGGCACCTGGAACATGTTTTAACTGGTCATAGAGTAAATTCAATTAATATAAGTTTTTTTGACGCCGACTCACAAAGAAGAGAAAGTTTCTCTTCCTTGCGAGGCGGCCATGTCCGGCAGTCTCCAACCACTCCGCGCCGGGAACAGACGTGTGTCCGTGGGCAGCATCCAAGTTTTCTTTCTTTGATTATTTTATTCTGTACTAAATCTTTAAATTTAAAACCTCTTATTAATTCATCGCTGCCCACGTCGACTCGGCGCGTATTTTACGGAACCGGGCCTATCCCGACTGTCTTCATCGTGATACCGCGCTGCGGATCGTATCACTCACGTAAGTGTTTCACCGAACTTAGGAGCCCGCTCATCGACCCCCCCCCCCCCCTGCACCCGTTAACTTTCGGCGCTGGCTGTCTCCAGCGAGCATCGACCCACGTCCCGCGAGACTGCCGCGGTAACCATTGTCACGTAGTGTTGTGTTTAGTGTTGGTGAGAATTTTTGTAGCGGGACTGAACCGCGGAGCGGACTTGTAGAGTGTACCGTGTACCCACATGGACCCCCGGTGAAACTCCCAAATTAAATGTATTCTCGCCAACTCGTATATCATTTTCTGTAATTCCCCATCCTCCACACGGCCGAGCGGCCTTCACAGTCAAGGTAGAACCATTCAGGTTACATTCAAGCCGTGTACCTGGCGAGGCACGCGGGGGCAGAGTACTCACGACCCCACACCAACGGCCTAGCAGCTCGCTAGCCTGGCGCCCCTCCGGACAACAAGAGCATCGCGACGCCCGTAGCGCCCGTCAGGTACCCCCCGGACCTTTCACAGAGGTCGGGTGACGGCAGCCACTGCATTTTTTCTGTTAAATATATAATACTAGTAGCCCACGTGTCAAGTGGTTATTTTGTATGTCCTTAGTGTTCAAGGATTTTTGTCTTTGTTGTAGCCAACACTTGCTTCCTGCTGGCCACGTGGTGATGTCATGCATTGAAAAAAGGTAGTCTCTAGTGCACTGTGAACTAGCACACTGATATAACTGCTAGTTAATGCCTAAGGCAACCAACATCATTTCGATCATCGTTTCCTCGGCAGAAGGTGGCAGGTCGACAACTTTCGTTCTCCTTGACCCTTTCACAACTGCACCTGGCAAAACCATACTCAATTTTTCTCATTTCTCCATTAGTCCAGAACATCAGAATCCGACACTACCCTCCAAAGGATAGTGGTTCGACAAATGATTGGATGATATTATTAAAGTTATAGAAATTTATTAATCAAAGAACCCCATTGTTCCACACGAAAAAAATATAAGTCACAACAAAACAGGCTGCAACTTCAGGCACTTCAGGTAGACAAAGAAATTACGTGTTCTACCTTCTCCCTCAAAAAATTCAAAAAATCAACAATAAATAATAAAAATATCTTATGACCTCTAAAAATTTAATCTAATTATATACTCGACACATAAATTGATCCTCGGACTCTATGGTTATGTGCAAGAAGGTTACATAAAAAAAAATATATTGGGGGTGGGAGTCGAAGGGTTTACGTTGGGAGGGAGTCTGGGAGACTGAAAATATTGATGACTGCATTGTATGCGGTTAGCTAGAACAGTAGTTTTGAAGAGAGTTCGTTTAACGTATTTATCCGCGTTTATGTCTATTGTCGACCTTACTCATATGCAACGTTTTCGATTACGTTTGCAGGTAAGTCTGACATCGTCAATGTTTTTATATTCTTAATATAATTAGGATGATGATAGTTGATAAGTGCCGCGCTGTCATCCGTCCGCGAAGTCCAGTTCGAATCCTGACCGTGACAAAACCGAGGGAAAATGTTTGCATGTGTTTCCTTTGATTCTACAAATACATTTTCAGTTCCTTCTTGTATTTTCACATATTACACTCCTCTATTATTTCCACAGATAGGCTGTTGTATTGCCATATACCTTGGCCAAATATTTCCTGCTTTATTTGCAATCAACAAATGAAATGTCACTAGAATTCTGAGGTATTTTTCAGCTTTATCAAAATTAATTAAATGAATCAGTTCTAAGATGATATAAAATTTACACAGGTATTATACATTAACCATTTTAAAAGTTTCAGCATAACTGATATGTTTTCGTAATTATCACTGCCTGTCAAAATTCTCATTTTATTTTGGAGCTTCTGCAAATTTACAACAATGTTCCATAAACCTAAGAACAAAACTGTAGAACATTATATTAAATGTGATAATACTTTTCAGTTAATATGCTATAGCCAGGCATTTGTTAATATTCGTATGTCGCTGCTATTCAATAAATAACAAATCACAAAATTATTTTTTTGAAAACTGTTTACCTTGAAAGCAGCATTTCTAAATTCCTACTGGTTTTTGAGAAATCACCATTTTTAGTTAACATTACAATTCACATGAATTGTGCAGCTGTCACCATTTTTTTTAATGTTGTTATTCATGGAGAATCACAGGATCGGCAAACCTAACATTCACAACAGTCCATTCCGAGGCAGCGTTCGTGTATGTTCGGTATAAATATTACAAATTTGTGACATTGTGAGAATGGTCGATTATTGTTCTCTAAAACGTATACACACAGACCCAAATGGGACAGCAACAAATGGTGGCAGCCACGTCATATAATTCAACAAAGTCATATGTATGTATGTATGTATATATATGTGTATATGTGTGTGTATATATATATATATATATATATATATATATATATATATATATATATATATATATTAGGTATGGACTACAGTTTTCTTAACTTATCGTACACATGTGCAGATGATCTTCAATTTGTTAATGCCACAGCACATTAAACCTGCTGACGCAAACAAACAACCTCATCTCAGTAGAGTAGGCAGAATTCCATTGCCCTCTGTTTATTTTCCAATTCTTTTGTGTTTTTGGTAGAAATAATTGTTTTCGTAAGATTGTTAGGATTTTTGGGGGTTAAAATCATATTCTCTTTAGGGACAATTTTTTGAATTACTTTGTTCGAATAGAGAACCAACAAGGTATTAATTTTTTTTTCCATTATCTTTTTGAGAACATAATTCAAAATTTATAATATAAAAATAAGTAATTGGAATTTTTGCATGTATTAAATAATTTAAATCTTGTTTTTCTTGTAATTACTAGAAATTTTATGTATAATACAACTATAATTTTTTATGATTTTAAGTAATTTTTCGAGCACTAATTAGTAGCTAATACTGATTTTTTTTCTAGTGCTATAATTACTAAATTGAAAATAATAAAAAAAAAGTTTTTACGATAGGAGGTAAACTTATCTCTGATGCATTTTTCATTTAATTTGTGCTCAAATTGAGGTGTAATAAGATACAATATTGCTCTTGAGAAATAAAATTATAAAACATCACCAATCATAGGATTTATTTATAATGATAACATTCATTGGCTTATTGTTTGGTAAAGTTGCTGTGTAATTAACTTACATTAAAATTTTTTAAATTTCTTTTTAAGTTATATATTACTACTAGCTATTACCTGCCTACTTGGCTAGGGATAAATTAGACTTAAGAAATAATTGAATTTTGTTTATGTTTTCTATTCTATAAATTTCATGATAATAAAATTACGAGGGATACAAAACTATTAAAATAAAATAAATACCAAAAAAAGATCATTAAAATTTGTAAAAAATTATCATTAATTTCAATACATCTTGGTATACAATATTATACTATATACTATATTAGGCAAACACTTGCAAATTTTTAGGACTTTATTCTGTAGAACTACCTACGTAGTGTGACATGGTGACCCAAATGTAGACCAGCTGCTTTCAGTGTTTGGCCTTGTGACTTATTGTCATTGAAAATGCTAACTTTAGAGGAAACTGTAACATTTTGAACTGAAATGGTAGATTGTTATTGAAATTATTAGGATGTGAGAAATTAAAACTTCATTTCTTTTCGCTGTACCAGTGAGAATAGGGGCCTTGATTATGTAAATTTCTTCCTAGCTCTTTAATTTGTATTCTTGTACCATTGCATGACCTTGGGGCATGTAAGTTAGGCAACAGAACTGGGACACCAACTTTGGACTCCAGTTTTGTGAAACAGTATGTACTTCTAATAACTCCAAGGAGTTAAAAAAATTCAATTATTTAAAGTAATTAAAATGAGCTCATATGAATAACTTAGTTTTTATTGTTTGTTTTATTTTATTTTGTGAAAGATAATTTTACAAATGTCAAACTTTATGTTTTATAACTGAGTACATGTGATAGAAGTGGAGTTTCTTTGGCAATTCAAACCTCAACTTGTAAGTATCTCTCTTCGGCCAAATACCTATAACAAAATGTTTTTGGTATCTGTGCAGCCTTTTGAGCCTGATTGAGGAACAAACATTCAAACAAACATAATTTTAGCAAATTGCATTAGGATTAGGATTATAAGAAGTATCCTATGTCCCACGGCCGTAGCCATAGCTTTCACATGACGGGTGTCCGCGGGTAAAAGCTAAAAATTTAAATGCTCAAATCATAGTCATTTAACAATTACTTAAACATGAAATGGGTACACACTAGTTCAGCTACATACAATTAAGCTACATACAAACAATAGTTACTTTAATTACATTAAAATAAAATTTGTAAGTAATGTCCGTAAAGAATTCATTTTACTATAATAAAAGTAACAAAGTAGAAGAAAGATAACATAAACATTTTATTGTATATCAATAGTTTTTTTTAACTACATAGGTATTTTTATTCTATCTTTGTTTGTGATGCTTTGTCTTTTATTTATTTCCGTATTGCTCAATCAACATAAAACATTTTGACATAAATAATACTACAATCGTTTAAAACATTTGGCATAAAAAAAACCTTCAAAATAAAATAATAAATTAGAGGTAAAAAGTTAAAAAATTGAAAACTTCAAAGTATTAAATTTAGCCTTTTACGTCTTATGCCAACATATTTATGATTTAATCTGAATCCAGTTCAGAAACTATGTCACGATGAACGCTCATCAACGCAAGCCCAGTTAGTCGTTCATCTCCCATGCTGTTTCTCAAGTAGTTTTTTTAACCTCTTTAGGGTTGAAAAACATATTTCTGGGGTTGCTGTGGACACTGAGAGTGTGGCCAAAATAGTGAGCAGCTTTTTTATAGTAGGAAAAAATTGATTCTCGCACTGATCTAGACTTTCTAGTGTGGTGGATGGTTTTTTCGCCATATGTTCCCAATGATTCTGCCATATTTCATACTCACTTGAAAAATTATTTGCCTCAGTTCCTCCCAAAAATAATAGTGCTATTTTTTTAAGCCTTTCTCTTATCCTAGATCCTTATTGATCTTCTCAGGCAGAAACATTTGAATCCCTTCTGTTGTTTTTTCATGTGGTTTAAAGCTTGCATCAAGTTTTGTAATCACATGGTCAATGAAAGGGTAAAATACATTTCGACAATAATATATCTCAGCAGTTTATCCTGGAACATTACTGCACTGAGTTTGCCTTCCAGACGTTCTTGGAACATTTATGTCGTTTAAACTGATATTCTTTGCTTGCTCGAAAAGGATCGCGAACTCGTTTTCATTCCGAATATTTTGTAAAGTATTTTTTATTGTTTTTACATAACTGCAAATATTGGTCAAATCGACATTGAACTTTTGCATTGCCTTATTTAGATTTACTGTATATGAAAATACTTTTCTCAGTACAACTAATGACACGATGAATTGGCTGTTTTCCATAGCTGTTTGCAGTTGGTATGCTTCAGTGCTGACATTTATATTAGCAGAATCCTGATGTGTTTCAAGTGCTGTGCGTGCTACTGGAAGCATTTCTGCGAATCTCTCAACAGCCACATGTTTTTCTGTCCATCGGTCTCGCAAAGAGAGATAAGCATTGAATGAGATGAGTTATTTTGATCCGCAATTTTCTTCATAAGACTGTCTCTAAGTGGAGATTGACGAAAAAAAGTTTACTATACTTTTTATGGTTCCGATACAGTTTCTTATCATAGGTACCTCACTTGAATGCGCTAGAACCAAATTCAGAACGTGAGCCACACAGTGTACGAATTGCGCTTTTGGGTATTGTTCTGCGATAATTGTTCTCACGTCTCGTAAGCGACCACTCATAACTGTAGCACCATCAAACCCTTGCCCAATAAATTTATCCATGTCCAAATTATAGCTTAAGAGATGCGTTATAATAGTCTTTGCTAACGCTTGAGCTGAAACATCTTCTACGTTGATGAATTCTAGAAAATCTTCTCGGATGACAGATTTTCCAGTCGAACAGTCAGTCTACTTCTTCAAGGTGGGATTTCACTCTCTCCTTTTTTTCAAAAAAATCCAAAAGTGATACTTGGTTTGATGACCGTTTCATAATAAATTTTTATTCAAGAGTAGATATTTAAAAACAACAAAAGATGGCTTGAAAAAACATGTTGGATGGCGATGGCGCGTGGTTCCATCAAGGTCGCGAGACTCGACTGTTGTGCGCATGCGCAGTAAGTGCGTCGCGCAGAAGGCGGGTGCGGCGCATGCGCAGTATGAATGGTGCGCAGAAGTCGGGAGGGGGGATGTGCAAGGCGCAGTGTCCACGTAGCATATATAGGTAGTTCATTGTTGTGACGCGTACTCATATTTTGTGGCACAGATTATATATCCGTCATCAATATTCTGCTAATTTTAATTATGTCGTATGCTAAGGGGGGGGGGGGGGTCTAGACCCCCTGAACCTCCCCCCCCCCCCCTTATATACGCCCATGCTATGTCCTATTCCACGATGTAATTAGAATCCATGCAGCCTGTTTGAGCCTGATTGAGGGACAAACATTTAAACAAACATACTTTCACATTTCACATTAGGATTAGCATTATAAAAAGTATCCTGTGTCCTATTCCAGGACGTAATTGACTTCTATACCAAATTTCATTAGAATATGGATGAACATTTAAAAAACATACGTTCACATTTATAATATTACTAGGATTTTTACTACTTTAACATTTCTATCTGATCTCTAACCGTGGGCTACTTCTTATCAGATTATCTTTTCCAGCGATACAGGTGTGTCATAGCATGATGGATTGGCCTGGCTTATGCCTTATCTCGGCTGTGCATTTGTGGTAGCTGACGTGTTAGTCAGCCTGGCTCTACTCACCCCACTGCCCGTGTGTAGTATACTGCTGTATGGGTACAGTTTGTGGGCTGTATAACATGTATAGTGCATGATGTTTACCCCATGAAGTGTATTGTACCATTACCATTAGACGCGCTGGAATTTTGTGGGTTCATTTATGTATTTGTGAGGTTGACTTTTGCATCGTGCCAATGACTGGACCGTTAGATTCGGTGGTTGTGGTTTTCTAGTGGGTGGGTCAGAGGCATGAGATTTGATTCCCTGCCGGGTTAAATAATTATATGTTTAAAATATTCCTTTCCAAAGCTGAGGAATGCTTGTTGAGATATAATTTTGTTTTCATTCTTGATGATAGTTTATTCATTTATTTATTTGTAAATTCCATTAACCCTTTGAAGATGGTAGGTACCATAAGGCTATGGAACAAGTCATTTGTACATGAAGCATTGTAATATTTACAGTTTACATTTCCAAAAGCATTCTAACACAAAGTAAAACAAAACTGCAATATACATTAGAAACAAAATGATGTATACATACCTTTAAAATATAAAAAGTTTCAGAATTGTTTATATTTTGTATATATTAAAAAAAATGGTTTTTTTTCAGGGTCGATACATGTTATAAATTTATGCATGTTTAATCTTAGCAGAATTTATTATGTATGAACTAAAAACAAGTATAATATAATTACTGTTTACTTATATACTATGGAAATATATTTTGACATTACCTTTTGAAGTCATAAGCCTGCAATGACAAGCTGTCATATAAGACAAAATCACAGGAGCTCACAGGAACAAATAACAAAAATTTTGTGAGAAAATATCGGCCACTGATGAAGGAAAATTGATGTATTTTTTAGAGATGATTGGGAATTTCAGCTTCTCACTGAATTAATCTGCAAAACTTTCAGTTATTTACTAATTTGTGTTTTACACGGAAATCTAAATGAAAATGACAAGCTTGATGATAGCAGACCCAAGTCAAGTTTCCTTCAGTTGGTGCGCGAGTCAGCGTAACCCATTTTGATAACTTCCTCGACGGTAGAAACTCCCTTCTACAGACTTCATCAGCGGTGGTCGAGCATTTATTCTGTTTTGTTTCGTTTGTGTCGACGTCTGACGGAACTGTCGGTGCAGGTAGTTTCCCCCGGGAGAGCTCTTGCCGTGCGTGGCGGTCTGGCGGGGGCCTAGCGATCCCGTAGCCAGGCTCCGGGACTGGGCGTGAAGGGGGCGATGTAGCCTCCGGGGCCGGCCCCTGACGCGCACGCCTGGGGAAGATGCCCTCTGGCCTGCGCCACATCGCCACGGAACCAGCCAGCCTCAGCGGCCGCTACTTCAGCATGGACAAGAAGAGGAGCCCCCAGCCCAGGAGCAAGACAAAGTCCGTCGCCGGGGCGGGCTCCGACTCGGTGAGCAGTCCGCGGAGATCGCAGAGTTGCCTCCCTAGTGCCTGCCCCCCCCCCCCCCTCCTTCCCGCACGGCCTGACGAACCACTCCACTGGTCCAACTGTGCCCCTGCACAGTGACATGTATTGCAAACATTCGGCTACCAACTACTATCTCAAATAAAGTTTGTTCACACAACCTACCGTTATTCTTTTTTTTAAATTTTTGTGGGTTTTTACCTCTATAAAGAAAATACAATCATCACCGACTTCATTTGGAACATTTAAAGATTATATAACCAAAGCAAAATCAAAAATGAGTATTAAATAACCATTTGGTATAAATAGGTAATCATTGTTATGTAATTTAGATTGACTTTATTTCTATAACATTGGCTCAAATAATGTTAATTTTCACTATTATATGTCACGTGCTTATACTAAAAATTAACTAAGTAAAGATAAGAAAAAAACAAATGTAATTGATTAAATATTATTCCCTTGTAGAATAAAAATTATGCTAATATGTATTTAATGAAGGGGTTACTATAATAGGTAAGATTATAATTTAAATATTTATAATAATCTAGCCAAATCACAAAAAAAAAAATTTATAGAAACATGTCTGGTTTGTGTGTCACATCTCATTGTGCATTTACATTTTACAGTTATACTCTGAATTAGCTGTAATCAAAGTTGTAATGTTACTATGGCTCTTTCCCTAATTACTGTGTAGAACTTTATTAATCATGTATTGGAAGTTTGTAATATTTTGTTGTTCAGAACTTATTCGGCAAAACAGGCTCAAATGTTTGAAGAATGGCATAAAGCATGAATGGGGTTTTCCTCCCCTACTTCTCCTCTAATCCTTCCTCACCTCTGTGTAAATTACCTTCACTACTTGTTGCAACAACAGTAGCAACTCTTTTATTTGCTTGGAGAGAGAAGTTTCCATGTAGCAACTATTGAGGCTAGTAATTTAAATGGTTTGAATGAATGGATGAATGAATGAATGAATGAATTAATGAATTGAATTAACGAATGTTAGAATGGATGTTCATAGTGACAAGGGGGATGAGATGAGACTGGAGAATCGTTGGAATGAATGGCTGGAGTAAACAGAAGCACTCTGAGAAAATCCACCGGCTCAAAAGAAACGTCCGCAACGTTTCCTACTAACATATCCCGTTTCAACCCTGACGGGAATCAAACCCAGACAACAGGGGCGGGAGACAACTCGACCATCGTGATCATATTTGTTTTGAATGGGTGAATTTTGGTGACTTGTTTATTTGATGTAAATTAAGTTTTATTTTACGTTGTATGTCTGTTGTAATTTACAAAAATGTCAAAATATTGTAATAGGGTGGTGGTAACTATTTTAGCATCAGGAATAAATGTGATTTTTTGCTATAAATACACTACACCCCGCAGTTCATGACAAAAAGTATTGTTTTTATTAATACTTTTTGTGATTCATATGGGCTCAGAGATGATGAGTAAGAATGAATGGAACTTTTTTGAATTAATCTTTCAGCAAGATACTGGCAGCTTCCAACATTTACATAGGTTAAAGATTTTTTTTTCCACGACGAAAGATATTTACACCAAATTCTAGTCGCCTACATGAAATTTTGAACAATAAAGAACGACCTAAAAATGACAAAATCAAAGACTGCGATGAAACACTTGAAGCTGACATGATCGAAAAATTTGATGACACTTCTGAGGCTGACACGATCGAAGACTGTGATGAAGCACCTAAAGCCTTCGTTGGATCATCCTTTTTGTATTGATAACAAGCAGACTAGCTCAGTATACAAAAAAACCATATGTAAAAAGATATTAGATGAAAGTTAGAAAAAAATTAAATCACCATGTATAAAAAGGACAATATACTCAGTAAAAAAAATTAATTTGGGTTTTTAGCAACTTAAAAAAACTTTTCGGAATGCTCTTAGAATCTTTTAAGTGATCCTGTTGGCAGCCCTGGAGACTTAATGTAGGGGTTGTCGGGCCACACTCATATCATAGCGTTATGCCCCGGTGTTAAGGCACTGAACTCATATTTCGGAGGACTAGGGTTTGAGTCCCAGCCCAACTATCCTGATTTTGATTTTACGTGTTTTCATGCAATAACTCCAGGGAAAAATTTTGGGATTTATTCTCCGATAGCCTAATTTGTGTCGCAGTTATACCAGCTGTAATTACCTTTCTGTCAACAGGATGTTAAACTCAATAAAAAAAAAGATCTGTAGTGTATCTAGAAATGATTTTAAGAATGGGAGGGTTCTAAAAATCAAGAAATCATTCTTCTGGGGTCTAAGAGCCCTTTTGCTCGGGCAACTGCTGAGTGATTTTCTTGATAGGGAATTCCTGAATTCCTGTTGAGCGTTCACACGGGAAACACTTTTCAACTGTCGGACAACTCTTTAGTGACAAAAAGAATGTGTTACGAAATTTATGGACTTTTACAGTATTTTCAATTGACTTTTAATTGGTTATTTATTATCAAGGACAAGATCATATGGTGAATTGCAATGAAACCGAAATAATACTAAAAAAACATGTCAAAACACAGAATAACACCAAAATGAAAGTTCATTCACCATATGATACAGTACCAAAATGCAAATTATATTATGGAAATAAGTAAAATTTTACCAAAACTCAATTCAAATCATTAAAAAAAAAGTTATCTTTTAATTTTCGAAATCCGGACAAAAAAATTTACCCAAGTGCATGGATCAGAATAAATTAATTTCATTTGTTTTATTGTGCATCTCTTATTGAATTACTTTCAAACAAATGCTTGCTAATTTATTTTTATTGTTCTGAATGCATCTGGAAATAATAACTTTTATATTGGTTTTGTTTTATGATTTTTATAGTAATCAAGACTAAGTAAAAAAAAAAACTTTTAAATGGTTCATGTATTCACTTGTCGGTTTGAGAAATTACTGTCTGTGGAAATGTGATAAAAGTAGAAGTGACTTCCAATTTCGAAGGAGCCAGATTTAAAGTGGATTTAATCTGAATGTGGGTATCAACGTGAGTGTGATAAGTGGGATGTGGAAACAGAGGAGCTATCTCATGACAGGAGAGATTCTTGCGAATCCACAAGCCTGGCTGCTGTCTTTGATATGAGGGGTGCATGTGGTTACAAGGTGCCGTCAGTTGTCAGCTGCAACGCTTGCTGTCAGCCGTCTTCGAGAACTTAAGTTGTAGTCCAGTTTACGGCACCCCATCGTAGGTCTTTTTTTTTGTTTGTACGGATATCGGACATGCCAATTGGTGCATAAATACAATGATAGAATGACAAGGAATCAAATAAAGAATATTATTTTGACTTCATTTTTTTCCTTTAACTATGAATGGCTTGGTAGTGAGTGTAAGCAACCTTCATATGTCGGAAGAAAAAAAAAAGGAGAGAAAATATCAGTTAAACAGCTAAATTTATAAATGCTTTTGTATACTTATTGATTATAACACAAATATTGAATGACGGAATAGAAGGAATGAGTAAACAGGAGGTGTTGAGTGGCATTAGCCGTGGCAGTGTGGGGTACAGAGGCTGATGGATGGGGGAACACCTTGGCTCTGTCACGGTCATTATGCGAGGATTCGGTGCAATGGAGAAGGGTGCTGGAAGATGCACCACAGCGGCCAGGTCGCAGTTTCGTCGCCTGTGCCAGCTGTGACATCTGGTGGTCGATTCAACCACGTCGAGGCCAGTTCAACCATCATGGGCGTCGCAACCGGGGGGATGGGGGGGACACGTCCTCCCCAATAATAAAAGTCTTCAATTTCGTCCCCTCCAATAATATATTTAGTTTCGTAGTTTCGTAGTTTCTCCTGATGTTTAAATTAATGATTTTGTGTGGATATAGCACCAGCAGATATGTTAACTGTGTTTTTACAAATTTGTTCTCTGAAAATATTTTTTATAAAAAATAAACTATATATTGCAACCAACTATAATTAGAATATTTAGGAAAGAAAAATGCCTAAAGACCACCTTTCTGCACCTTCAAACCCCAAATTTTTCCGGGGGAGGACCCCCGGACATCCGCTTTTTTTTCCAGGGGATGGATATTCCTCAAACAACTAAATCAATTGAAGTCCCCCCCAAAAAATATATCCTTGCGACGCCCATGCAACTACGTCCTGTCCCAACTCTCATGGTAGAGTTTGCTTCGGCTCTCGAGCGTTAACAGTCTCTTTGACACTGCAAACTCGTGAAAACGGCGAAGATGGCGATGCGAGATTTTGTCTGTGCTAGTGAGTGTAACACGTGGAAAATCCTGATTCCTTTGTGACGTGAGTAATGCAGTTGTTTCTTTGCAGGTTGTAAATGAAATAGCAGGGTAAAAGAGCAAGTAAGGTATTTTGAATGTCAGGTGTTATTGGAGTTTGCTGTTTGGTGTTCGTAGTTCCCATTAATAAATGAATAAATAGAGCCTTATTTAACGCCAATCGACAGATTTAAGTTTTCATTCCTGATAGATTTAGAATGAATAGTTTGGGTGACAATTTTGATTAAAAAGTGCATGTGTAATCTAATATTTGAATACCATTGTGATTTTCTTGGCCGTGATAAGGGTGTGGTATCTATTATGTCCAACATTATTTCCAGCAAGACCTGGGAAAATTAACTACATGGGTGATTCGTGTGATAACTGATTGTATTGGTACATAAATACCAAATATTTACTTGTAAAAATACTAAGCCCTATGATAGTGAGCTGTGTATTCCTGTGTGTTATTTATAGTGTGTTTTTGTATATACATATATGTCAGGTTTGTGTATTTAGTGTGATTTTTTTGTAGCTGCTATTGCTGTGTGCATGTATGGGTGAATGTGTGTGTGTGTGTGTGTGCGTCAGTTCTTACATTTCAGCCATTCACCAAATTTAGGGTGCAGATCAAACTTTTGTAGTTTATAGCTAAATCTATTTTAATTCTTTGTTCTTTTTTTTTTTAATTTATGTTTTTTTAAAAAAAATGGAAGTGGCGTATCTTATTTCAGTAGCTGCTTAACCTTAGAACAGATTAGTGTAACAAACTTGTAATGCAGATGGAGGGAAACAATATGAAATATTTGCTGTTGTAATATGGTTGTCCTTTACTGGTGTCCAATTGTAGCTTGTACGTGACTTATCTGCATTTAGGGAACTTCGAATTTCTTCACTGCTGCAAGCCGTATATAATTTTTTTTGTCGATAAATTAAAGTTTAAAATGCTGTAGCTGTTGTGGGGCCAAAACCTAAAAAGTCATGATATGGATATGTTTTTCAAACGTATCATTCTTTGAATGATTATTGCAATGAGGGAGACTGATTTAAATCATTAATTTGGACATACGCCATTGCCAGATTGAACTGTATGTTTTAAAGGAAACCCGAATAATGGACAAAGAAAGATAAGTACACAAATACACAAAAAAAAAAAAAAAACAAGTAAAAATGAGCCCGTGTGAAATGTTAAATGTAAAGAAAGCACAGAAAATTCCTTGGGAGGAATTAGTCAGAACAACATCAATATCATAGCACCGACGAACGATGTGGACTGACAACGACGAGACAGTTGAGGCAAAAAACATCGAGTACAGACGAGCAACAACATTGGACAACACAGGAATGGACAGATGAACCCAAAGAAAGATGATTACAAACAGATAATCTGGAAAAAAAAAACATCGACAATACAGCGAGGCACATGCGAACCCATCGGTGAATTTAAACAGGTATTCTGACTGCACAACGTCAGCACAGATGAACACAAAAGGCTTTCCACGTTTACAACATCGTTGAACATATATGTTTTTGGAGAAAACTTCTATTTTGATTGCAATAGCCGAAGCTTTAACTTGGGTTTATGTCTTCTAATACTGTCTGGCAATGAATTCCTAGTGCTAGCTTACAGTGAATTGGAGGTACATGAAATTGCATCAGCCTTGTGCTAATTGTTTCACAGGCAGTTCAGTGAGAAGAACTTAATGAAACAAGGTTAAATTTAGTGTTACCGAAATTAACAGCTGTGGTTGATAACGTGTTTGTACAGATCAAAAGGTTTCAGTTTCGAATGTCTGGAAAACAGTGGTTGGATGTGTGCTAATTTTAGGTATAAGGTTATGTCAGAAAATTTTACTTATTTCCCCCACTAATTAACCTCCTGGGATAAAACAGGGATATTAATAATCCTAACTTAATATAATCAAACAAATATACTGTACTGTCACTGGTTTAATCCTACAGCTACATTGTTTTTTCCTGTAAGAAGCATAGTAACATGGTGTTTATTTAGTGTATAAAAAAAATGTTTTCATTGCCTAAGTAAATCAGTTGTTTGTCTGTTAATACAGTACTTTAGGCGTAGTTGTAATTACAATACCCTTTAGTGATACATAACTCTGCCTTATTAACAAATGTTTTATGGGGTTTATTTGGATAAAGTTTGAAGAAATAATAATTTTGGTATTTCGGTCAAAATTGCAGTCGCTGTCTTAATGGTAGCAGTTCCAGTGTCGACAGAAACTTAGGAGATTATTTCTTCAAACTTTACATCACAAAAATTCACAAGCTATGCTTATTCAAACAATTTTTTTTTTTTGTGGCTGGTGTGAACAGATTGTTGGTAGTCGGCATGGGCATGACGTTGGGTTTCTCTCTATGTGGAACTTTCAGGAGATGAGCGTGGAAAGCAACAGTCTCTCCGCAGAATCCAATAATGACTTGGTTCCTAAAACTCCGCCCAAAGACAAGGAGACAGTCGGTATGTAAAGTTCCGCTTGAACCCACATTGCAGTTAAACTGTTTTGTTCTTAAGGCTCTGTCGCACAACGTGTTTTTTTTTGTTTTCTTCTCATTACTATATTTGAAGGTACTCCTGTCACTTTATCTCGATAGCTCTCTTGCAGTTTATTTATTTATTTATTTATTTATTTATTTATTTTTTCCCAGGTTTGGCCACCAGAAATTAAGTAAACATGTTTATTTATTCCCAGATATACAGCTGCTATACATCAATTTTACCCAGGATAAAAGCATAATTTATATTAACATTAAACACTAGGTTTTCTCGTTTTAGCAGTGGTTGCATACTCGCTTGCTTGTGTAAGTAAAATAGTTATTGCTCTGTCAAAAGTGAGGTTTTATGTAAAACATGTTTTAACAAGCTTAATCCTTTTGAAGCTCCACCAATGAATGAAATTTTGCAGTGCACATTTCAGTATTTTAAGAATATTGAACCTAAAGGAAAACTTTACAAAATAAAAATATTTTTTGAAATTTTACCTAATTAGATTCACAAATTAATTATTCCGTGTTATACCATCTATGCTGCGAAAAGAAAGGCATTGTTCGTAATTGTGTGACTTTTTACAGGTTGCAAATCTATATAAATAAAAATGTAAATGTTCGTTAAGAATCTTAAATCTCTGAAAGTTCTTCACTGATTGGTTTGAAATTTTGACACATCTTTGCATTTGAATACACACACATTTTTATGTACCTACATCACAGGTAAAAAGATAGATAAATATGTAGATGAATGTTTTGTGTGTTCGTTTTATATTTTGTAAAGATAAAGATATAGAAAGGAAGATATAGACATAGATGTATAGAGAGATAGAGGGAGATATACAGATATAGAGAGATAGAACAAGGGAATTAAATATAGTTATATATAGAGATTTAGAAAGATATAGATAGGGAGATGGATTGAGATATAGATAGAAACATAGATACATAGAGAGATATGGATATATAATATATAGTGATATATATGTATATATTTATAGAGAGAAATATAGTGAACTTTATATAGGGACATATATAGAGAGATGCTTTGTATATGTGTACCTACTTCAAAAAAATTACAAAAAAAAATGAAAGAGGCATAGCAATGCATGCTGGCATTAGCTAGTGTTTAATAAATATCTGCTAACGAAATATGTGACCAAACAACAAATTCAGTATAGCTATCATGGTAAATTCACAAGAATAGCCATTAAATTATAGTACAGCCGAGTTTCGATTAACAGAGGTTTCGTTTGAAACATTTGCTTTAGGACTTAGTAAATGATCTAACCCTTGTTGAAAGCCTCACTAAAATTAACTTCAGTGATGCAATTTAAGCGAATCTTACAGTGACATGAAATAATTTACACTGAAGCAAAGCTGGAAAAATGCTACTCTGAAAATCAGTACATTTGCCCAACTGAAAACGGTGATAATTTTCTAAACATGTACATTTTATACGAGACTGCTCATCCAATGTCCACATTTACTCTGTTTATCAAGACTCCATTTTAATGCCAAGAACAGTATATAATCAATGTTGCGAGTGAGACTGGGCCTTAGTAACATGACTAAATGTGTGTTTTCAGCCCTGCCTGATACACCTAAATTTGAATTCCTGTTTAGCAATTTAAAAAAAAATGTTCTGTGTGTTCAGATTGTAAGTGCACTAAACTAACATGTGCATTTTTCCGCCTGAGGCAAGGTTTTAATCGATGGAATGGGGCTGATACAGGCTGAAAAGACTAAATTATGTTAGATGGAAATCTGTTCAGGAAAACAGTGCAAATAAGTTCTATAAACAACAACATGTTAACTTTTGACTATATAAGATATTTCATAAAGCTACTGACAAGTAATTTAATAACTTTTTTATAGCCCTAAAAAGGATTTAAAAAAAAAAACTTAATTTTAAGAAATGTTTGTATTAATTTGACAGACAATACAGGCTGTAAAAGTAGTAAAACTACAATTTTTCAGTAATTTTTTTTTTTAAATATTTGTGGCATTGGAAATTTATTCTTTAGCTGCAAGACTGCTACAAAATAATATATTAAAGTAACATTAAATTTTGGAATCCTATTTAGATATGGAAGTTTGGTACTGTGTTGTTAAAAGTACGTAGTTTAGTAACATGCACAACTTCCCCCCCCCCCCTTTTTTTTTAATTGCTCCTTAAAATATAAGGAAAACTACTTCAAGTCTTGTAGAAGACAAATGACTATATGCCAGTTCAGTTCACAAGGCATCAGATTCATAAACCAACGTAGCTCTTACAGATTCAGTGCTTCTGTATGTCAAAGAAGTGCACAATACTGAAACCTCAACCTTACAGCAAAGCCACAGTCCTAATGAATTACTAAATATTTAAAGAAAACTGACATTAAGTTAGATGTACATTATGCGTATTTATATATTGCTGTGTTCAGAATTTGCAAGGGAAACAATATGTTACAGCTTGTTTCTAACAAGTTTTGTCGTAGTTTGGAGTGAGGATGCAACAGTTGTTCGGCACAGCGAACCTATGGTTAACATACAGTTGCTTTGCCCCGGGACCAGTGATGGTCAACAAGAGAACCGCCCGTCGAGGCTCGGAGTGGGAGATTCTCGAGGGGCTGAAGGAAGGACAGCGTTACGAGAAGAAGCCTGACATGTTCACCGGCTACCTTCACAAGAAGAGGAAATGGCCTCTCAAAGGTTGGCACAAGGTAAGAGCTAGTCTTCGACTTCCCACGCTTCATTTACATTCCAGCATGATTTCGTACGTGGGATTGGCTTAGGTCGTGAAGTTTATTATGCGTCACCTGATGTAAAGTTCAGTATTTACTGAATGATTAAAGTATATGGTTGTGAGCACCTCTAGATAACCTAAGCTAAAATGTGAATCTTTTTGTCTTCCGTTAAATTCAGAATTCCCGGTTATTACTGATATGTTACTGACTTCAAAGATAGAGTTTTTGCTTTTGACGAAAGCCCAGAAGGGGGAACTGCATTTTTCCGCCAAAGATATTATTTTTGTGTCAGGGAAACGGAATCTGACCATCACAAAATTTTTCCATGCAATTGGACGGACTGAACGCTCACCGGAACAAGCTGTCAGTTGGTCAGTTGACTGGAGGGAGCCGAGTTCCCGGGGCTGGGCCCCAGGACTGGTCACTTACAGCAGTTAGTCCTTCAGACATGACTCGTGGAAAACTGAGTTGTAAACTGAGCATGTATGGAGCCTTTAAGGTCGACCCTGTTTGTTGTTGAGCACTTGTGTTTATGTGTTTATTTATGAGTGCTTGCTTTTACTCTCGTGTATATTTTTTTTGCTACATTGATAAATTTTTTTTCCACAGCGGTATTTTGTGCTGGACAAGGGCCTCTTGATCTACGCCAAAAGCCCTGGTGACATTGCGAGAGGGAAGATACATGGCTCCCTCGACATTGGACTGTCTGTCATATCGACTAAAGAGAAACGTCGACGTCTTGACATAGACGCTGAAGAGTTCATTTATCATTTGAAAGTAAGTAGATGTTTACAATCTTTTATTATGTTTTAATGATTGTGTTAGATAATAGTAAATTATTTTCGTATTCCCATTTTAAGGACCGAACCATGTTTTTATATGTAATGCTTTTTTTTAAAGTGATATTAGTTTTTTTCCTGACTTAAATATAATTATCTTTTTTATCTCAAGTAATTTTAACTAGCTTACCAATTCAAGAATTTTTTTAATAATATTTTTAATTATTATTTACATACTCATCGTTTAAAATTTAATCTGTTTCTATAAAGTGCACAATGTCATACAATTCTACTTAAATTTTAGGGGCATTTTGTGATGTATGAGTGCATTTTGATTATTCTCGGTATGTCAACCGTACTTTTTGTGCAAGTTTACAAAATTTACTGTGTGTAGAATTTTTACCGTGCACATAATGAAGGTATTTTTTTCGACAGATTACACTATCAAATGGGATGAATGTCCTGTTTGTTTACGGTGGTTCTGATAGTGTTTACCATTTGCACGGCACAGTTCCTTTGTTCGCACGGAAACAATCTCGTTTTGACCGGATGACCGCGCATTAACTTGCAATGTAGTTCATCATGTCTATTAGATTGTCCACTCAGGAGCCACCACAATAGTCCCGAATCTCGCAGCCAGAATTGTGTGCACAGCACAACGTTGCAAACCACATGTTCCGCAGCTCAAAAGTTTAATTTGTTGATTCATCCCATTTCCACCTAGTTTACAGTGTATATACACAACAACAATAGATTAGTTAAAAATTTTTTTAAATATTTTGAGAACGAATGAATTCCATCACATACTTCAATCTCATGATGTGATCATTCACTTTTGATGAATTACTTTCAAAATTTTTGTGTTTTTTTTTTTCTATCCAGGCAAAAACGTTAGAAACATTTACCAAATGGGTGGAACAATTGAAGCATCACCGTCTCTACCGTCAACACATACTGACTTTCGGCAACAGAGATGCGGCATCTATCTGCGCTCAGCGAGCTACGAGAGGAGAAGACAGTCCGTCTGCCCTTCATGGCAGTGAGTGTCCTTTCTTGACATTTTCGGAAAAAAAATTGTTTAAAGAATGTGTGGTACTGCTCTTGTACTGGTTATGTAGAAAAAAAACTTTCCAGGGGAGCCACGTATATGTAGTGCTTAAAGCAAAAGCCTTTAACGAAGTGGCTTGAGCTGGAATCTAGGCAGATTTAAGCTCTCTGTTTTTATTTTAAGTTGGTTCGTGCTGAAATGAGCAATTATCTCCCTCCTTAGCAAATATTATATTGCATTTTAATATTTTTTTTTTATTAAAACACTTATCCCTATATGTTGTCTATTGGAACGGGTGCATGCCTGGCTACATTCAAGTAGATATTATTTTATACGTTTTTACACAGATAAGTGAATTACAAGCATTCAGATTTATGTGAATGCAATTTTTTTTCTTCGGAAATTTGTTTGACATTGCCTTCATTGGTTGGATACTCTATGCGTGTGCTATTTGAATCATAGTTTATATACATGTGCTTGTACGTGTCCTCCTGTTTGTGTGAATGTATCACGTGTTATAATAGCATAATCTTTTAGTTAGAAACAACACAAGGAATTTTTTTTTTCTTATCTAGGATTAAGTAATGGTATGATGAAGTGTGTCTGCATCTTAAGAAAATGAAGTATATAATATATGTAGTTGACCAATATACAAAAAGAAATTTGCTATGTTTACATAGTGAAATATTCATAGGGTTTGTAAGAAAACAGAAGTAATAACATGAATGAATTTGCAATCAATAACCCAACTGTGTTTTTCTGTTATCATTTTTGTGTTTACTGTTCTTGTTGCTACTGTTTTGTTAGTCTGTGCTGTAATTTTTTTCTGACTAAGTACTTTCCGCGGAATTCTCCGTGTTGTCCTGGCATGTGATAATTGATGTCCAATGATATCGGCTCGTTCTCCGTGCGGTGATGTGTTCGTCTGAGGTTTCTTCTGTGACGACCAGCATAAAGCAGCTTTGGCGTACGTCCAAGATATCATCATGAATCGGTGTTGGCAGTTGCGGGAACCGTGGGAAGAGCGTAGAGCGGGTGACGCCGTGTGTCGCAGAGATCCCGCTGACGCCCCCCGACCTGACGCCCAGCCGGGACGGCTCTCTGCCGCGCACCAAGCCGTGCGCTTCGCTGGGGGCCTCCGGAGGGGGCGGGCGCCTCGCCGCGTGGGTGGCGGACTCCTCCCCGGCGCTCGACTCGCTCGCCAGGGAGCTGGGCCAGGCGTCCCAGAACCTGCAGCAGCTGGGACGCATCCTGGAGCAGATCGAGGCCCTGCCCTCCGCGGAGGTCGAGGTGGGCCCCGCTCGCTGGCTCTGGTCCCGTCGGGTGGTGAAGTCACGTTCGCGGCGGAACTAGCTCCAGGGGTGAAGCCTCTTTCTTTCTGCTAGCCAGCGCAGTTTGAGTAATTTTTTTATATACACCAGAAATTGGGCCAGTCAAATACCATCAAAATCTTCAGTATTCGAAGGATTCGATATCCGAGAGAAAAGATTATAGAAGAAAATTACCACAGGAAATCAAGTAAATTAAAAAAAATTTCGACACTGATAAACCTCTGAAGTTTACTAGCTCAAATTTTTTTTTTGTTCGTACCTATCCAGTTACCGATTCCCCCAAAATATTGTACTTTTTTTAAAATTTATATGTATTGATTCTGGACACTTAGTTTACCATTTAAAGGGTAGAATGTTTCAACACAATAGTTAATATTTTTCATCTATTTTACATTATTTTATTTTTTACCCTTGAAACCTAGGCGTGGATTAAGGCATTAAGGGGTATATTCAAGGTACTCTGTGGGATTCGATTTTAAGATTCGGATTCGAGAATACTGGGATTCGACCCATCACGAGGATTTATGCATTCAGCTTGTTGGAATGTTTACAAGAACAATAAATTTATCAGTATAATTTTCGTAGAACAAGCTGGCAAGATGCAGGAAAGTGTGCAACGTAACATACTCAGAGTATATGAGCAGTACCTTTTGAATGCCACATGAATGGACCGTTAGGGTGTGCCTTCGAGGTTTATCTTGGTCGTGTGGTCCTACCAAAATTCTCGACTGAGCAGTGCGGAAAATTAACTGCATGTGTTATTCACCTGATGTTTGCCTTTGCATTATTGCAACTAATTAATTTTTAATTTTTAGTTAAAGTCCTTGAATGAAATGATTCATTTCTTCATTTCCAAAAAGAAAATTTATTTTTTCCTAAAAAATCTTTGATTTTCAATTGTTTTGGTTCAAAGGTTAAAAAATTAAAGCTTTGTTTATCATTTTATTAGCATGGATCAGTTTTCTATGCTGATCCTTGGAAGAACTATGAGTAAATATTGCTCTGTAAATAAAACAACATTAAATTATTTTTAAATCCATGACATTATTAAATTGGTGGGGCTAGTTCTATTCTAACCAGGTCCATCCAAACATTCTAAATTCTTACAATTTATTTAGTTTGGACATGAAGATAGTTAATTGAATGGGATTTTTTAAAAATATTTTACTGCATTTTCTGAGAAGATCTGTTTTTTTCTGGTACAGATATTTTCTGTAGGCACCTGGAGTATAGTTAGATTTAATTGATGACTTCACCACTTACTGTACGGTTATGATTCAGGCTTTTACCTTAACATATTTAAACACTACTGAATGTGGAGCTTCAGTTCATTTGCTATTTCTTCTAAGCTAAGCTTAGCTTTTCACACATTTGTTTACTGGCATAGAGTATTGGTAAAGACTTGTAGACATATTCTTCTAGTAACGTTACTATCTTTTCCTTCTTTTCCACTCGAATAACAATGTGACTGTCTTTACTTGTGTAAAAAAAAAAAAAAAACTGCATGCATACTTTTTTACCTATCACTTGATTTTGTGTCTTGCGGTTTGCTAGATAACGTCTGAAGGTTTTTCTCCCAATGTGAAGAAAGACCGTAAGAAATTTGGCCTTCGCAAAAAGAAGAGTTCGAAAGGCAGCTCGGTAGATCTGTCCGGCTCGAGCCCGAGCAAGAACACCGAGCCAGAAAATGCATCTCCCCTCTCTGTAAGTCTCCCCTGCGGGGGTGTGAGCGCTCCCCCTCATCCCCCAAGTTTTGAAAACCCTTTTGGAATGTTGTGTCCTGTTGAGTTTTTTTTTTCTTCTTTTCATTTTGCAACATTGCACCTCTTCCATTTGAAACCCTAGCAGAAAATTACTACAGTACTACATTCTGCTTGTATCCTTAGACTAGAGAATTGATTTTTTTCCACGTATTTCGTCTTAATATTTTACTGAGTGCATATTTGATGATGAGTAAAAAGAAAAAAAAATCAATTTAAAGTTTTTTTTACATTAATAAAATGGATATAGTGATCATATTGCAGAATATTTTTAGCTTAAACAGTTTATTATTAAATATGATGACAAAAATTATTTTTCTATTGGTACATACATTCTAGCAAAAAACATATCACTTGCTTTCACTTTTTTTTTACTAAAGGGAAGGAAACAATTAATTATATAATTCACCCCAGCCATATGCTTTGTTTGTTGTGTACTCCAGATTCAAGAATTAAATTAACTGTATGAAGTTAATTCAAGAAGTTTTGTAATATCATGTTAGTTGAAGTTTCAATTTTGTTTTAACATTCATGGGTTAGATAGTTCAACGTTTAGGACTTCCAATGTTTTTAATATTTTATAACTTCGTATTTTATCTTGAATATTTTTTTCTTTTCCCATTTGCATTTTGTATTATTTTCTGTTGTCTGTTTCGCAGCATTTCTCTTGTTGCTATTGTGTTCTTTACTTGTTATTTTTCCATTAAGTCCCATATGGGCATTTCAGTTCACTATCTTTTATCTTTGCTGAGGGCTGAACTTCTTTCTCCTGATAAAGCAGTTACTGCTTTTCACCACTGTCTGATGCTAATACAGCTGTCTGCTCTCTGCCTGTGTTGTATCGGGTTATCGTTGGTTTAAAACTTTTGAAATTAACATTCTTAAAACATCTGTAACAGTATCTGCAAATAATTCTAAGTACAATAGAACCTTCATGTTATTACCCTCATTTACACCTTCCCCTTAATCTGATTTTCTCATTCTCCAACTCGCTCCCTTTTCTTGCCAGGGTTGTTGCATAACCATCCCCCTGGCATTCGCAAGGCGGGCAAACAACCAATCGCAGCAGTGTGTTACCTACCCTAGAAATGTGCTGGTATTTCTGATCCATTTTTAACATCATGGTTCTCTACCCCGGTTAAAAGGCATTTAGCCCAGCACCACGGATGCTATTTGTGGCCTCAAGCAAGGGTGGCAGTTTTGGCATATTCCACTCTAAGAAAAGATCTTTGGAATCTAAAGAGTTTTTTAAATTTTTTTCCAAAGTTGAAGAATTTTAGTCTTTGATTCGACTGGGACACACCCCTAATAGTTTGACGTTTGATATGTTTTCCTAAATAGTACCTTAATTTTATCGGAAATTTTTTCTGATAAGCGAGACATATACCAACTGTAGGAATTACGCTCAGTAGTCATCATTTTGTGTAGGTGGCGCTGCAAGCGAGAAAACAACAAAACAGTACTCACGCACGCGCATATCTGAAACTGTTTGAGTTACTCTGTAATTGTGACCTTGAACCAGCACACTACAATGTGTGCAGTTGATACCATTAAATTTTTACTGTGACATTCTTTAATGGACACTTCACAGGTACAGACACGCAATGATTTTTTTGAAGACCAAATCTGTGTTTTTTAAAATTTCTATAGAGGATCTTATTACAACTGGTTTTGAATACGTATTATTGAACTGTATATTAATATTTCTGTGGTATTATCGTTATAACTATATTGACGTTTGATAATCTGACAAAATCGCTTAACTGATAAGGCCGTGAGATAGAACTTGTAAAATTAATGACGGTATATTCTGTGCACCTTGTTACCTACTCATGTCTTCGTTTTATACCTGCATGTGTGTTGTGTTTGCTTGTTGTGTTGTGCATTTCAAGTTCCTAATGCACTATCCTGAGTTTTCTGATCTGAGAATTATAATTTATTGGATAACCATTTCATAATCGTATTGATTAGAGATTTTGTAAGTGCTTTGTAAGCTTTAAATGTTTTCAGCTGTTAGAATATACCTACACACACTAACTCAAGTTTAACTACTCTAAAGCTTTGTCACTAACATATTACATTCTTAAAACTATATTTATTTTTCTTCAAATATGTATATAGTCTGATATACTTGTCCGTTGATAAGTTCAGGAAATATAAATGCTTATCTTGCTTATAATGTGTTTCTTAAATGTTGTACAATTGATAGAATCACATGTCCATAACATTAATAGAGCATCATACAGCATATTGTGAACAGTTAATTGCATTAACGGGATGTCAAAACTCAAAATAGGCCAGTACAGCAGTAGTTCGTGATGCACATTAAATTAAAAATTTATGTTTTTTATACCCATTTCGACATTGCCAGTTATTGCAGTTTACGTTAAAACTCTAGAAAACGGTGACCTAATTGGTTACGGCCTGTGGTAAAGACTTAAGGATGCATCCTAGCTTTTTTCCCTGAGATGAAGCCTGGAAAATGGAAATCAGGATGACTGTACCTGGTTTGAGCCTGACTAAGTCTGCTTGAATTGTTTTACCTTTGGTCATATCACTCAGTAAGTCAGTATGGCCTGATTTGATTCGTGTTTTAGCTTCCCTTATCGATGTTGATAGTTGTAGCTGGGAAGCATGCAAATTTTCTGTGGAAGTTGATTTAGGCTTACAACTAGAAGTTTGGTGCATTTTATTATATATTCATTTTCATTGAGTTGTTTCTTATGCTTAAGTTGTGACTTTCGCTTTTGTTGTCTTTGATGCATGTCCGGTGAATGTTGTAAGGGCTATTACTTAATTTTTTTTTCATTTATGTCTTTTCTGCACTCTCATCCATTTTTTTCCCCTCTCCTCCATTTCCTCCTTTCTCAATATGTAACAGTAACTTTGTCTATAATAAGGTATTCATATATCATGGAGCACAAGGTATGTATTGCTGACCAGTGTGTCATTTATTTTAGTGTAGATAATGTTTTAAGTTAAAATTGTTAATTATACTGGATTAATAATGTGTTTCTGAAATCAACTAGAGATGTCAGTAGGAAAATTTTATTTTTAGGTAATTTCTGGAAATAGTTCAACCACATATTTTACTGAAAATTTTTCCTTTTTTCTATTACCAACATAGATTTTCATAATTTAAGATAGGTTAATGTACATTATACATTAATTTATTTTCTGTAGATTGGGAGGTACTTTGTAAACAACTTTTTTTTTGGTTCCTATCTGTTGGTAGAGGGTAGATTGGGTCCTATGCAAATTTAAAATGTTAAATGAGACATTATGTTGTAAAGAAAGACAAAATTAATGTTTTTTTTATAAAAAAAAGTTGATAAAATTTAATTTTTTGGGTTTTTGTGAAACTATAACTCAATGGAAAATTTTCAGGTTTTGCAGAAAAAATTTTCTAGTAGATTATCGAAAAATTTTCTCAAATACACTTTCTGGAAAACTAACATCTCTAGTACCAACTAGAAGTTTAGGTTCACTTTCTGCATTCTTGTTGCAGAGCAAGGAACAGTGGGTTATTGCCCAACCCAATATGTGACTGATATCCATTTGAGACTCCAGTGTTTGCATTAAGTTGACTTGGAATATTACTATATAGATATACATATAGTTTTATAGTCTTGAAGGTCAGATCACATTGTGCATTTCCCCATGTAACCAATTTGACGTAATACCGTGCCTGGAAATTAAACTAGAAAAGAAGACAATTTTTTTTTTTTTTTTAGTTTATTGGCTTTTTAAACACTTAAAATGCAACCAGTTCAATTTTAGTTTCTTTTATTTGTAAAGTAAAATCAAGGTACATACTTGGCTGTATGATACAGTAAAAACATGAAAAATTTCTGAAAGGCTTCAAAAAATTTAGTAAAATTTTTTTTTTTTGATGGATAAAAAATATGTATTTATTTGTGAAGATACAGTTTTTGTACTTAGGTACTTTTGTACTTTTGTACTTTGTACTTAATTTTATCAGACTGCTTTCATGCCATAAATTTGGCTGCGCTCTTGTGTTAACACTGAAATTACCTTGACTATGGAGGTCACCTCTTCTAGAGGGACAGACATTGTGGTAGTAAATAGGTTTTTTCACCACACGCAAATATTGAAATGTTTGGGGTATTGATGATTAAGTCGATCAAGGGATCCCCATGCCCGGTGACCTTCTTATCGAGTGCTGGGTTCGTGATGGTCGAGTGGTTGATTGACTTTCCTTCCACCAAGGCAATCCAGGTTTAGTCTGAATCTTATCTCAGGGATGGATCTAGACTTTCGTCCGGGGCAGAAATTGGGATTTGCAGATTAGCACCCCTTTTACCTCCCCTCTCCCCCCTTAAACAGCAATAAATTTATTGGGTATAATTTTTTTTTGCGTCCGTGTACATTATATCTAAAATTATTTTAAGTTTAATATTTATCAAGCCTCGTGTACTTACAATTTTATTTCAAGTTCTGTATTTATCCTATTTATATCAGTAGTGTAGTGTTTAAAGGACTCTGTCCATCACAAGATGCGATAAAGTACCATCTATAATTTCGGCACCTATGCGTCGCACCTTACCTTTCCTTTTACAGATGCCACTGCCCGATGTTCTAGAAACATTTCAAACACACTATGGATCGTATACAAAAATTTATAGTTTTTGAAAATAACATTTGAATGAAACAACAAAACAATGTAAAATCACACTTATGTAAATAAAACCTAGCAGGAAAAGTGAAAACCATTAAAAAAAAAAATAGTCTAAACGTTTTTCCAAAAAAAAAATATATATATATCGGTGATAAAATATAACTAGGTCACTATGACCTTGAACTTGCGTAACCAGTTCAACCTTGTAAAGACGAAACATAATGTTCGTTCCTTCAAAGTTGCTCCTGGAAGCTGGGGAGGGCAGGGTGTTGGTTGGTTGGTTGGTTGGTTGGTTGGTTGGTTGGTCGGTCCGTCCACTCGGTGGCTGAGGCCAGGGTGCCGTGCCGTGCGCAGACGTGCTCGTTCAGCGGGCTGTCGCTGTCGCCGCCGCCGGCCGTGCTGAGCTGCAGCAACCCCTCGCTGCCGGCGGCGCGCCCCCAGAGCCTGCCAAACTCGGACCACCTGCCCGTGTGCACGCTCGACGCCCGCCTCTCCAGCACCCCGGACAACCAGCTGCGGGAGGACTACGCCATCCTCGCCAAGGACGGTAGGCGTGCCTGGAAACACCCCCCCAGTGATAGCGATTTTAGGGGTAAAATTACCGTGCTCCAGCCCGTAATGCCCCCGAGCTGTGCGGATTTTCCGTTACTATTACTGGGTTTGGATGTCCTGTTACAGAACTACGGGATTGTTATTTATTCACATGATCTCCACGTCCTTGGAAAGTCAGGGAAAGTTGAAATTTGTAAGCGAAAGTCAAGAAGTACACTTTTAACACCTGGAAATTTTTTTGGAATTCTTCAGCGATGGTAATTTGAGGGGGGGGATGTGTCAGGCTCTACTAGTTTGTGCGGACACCCTGAATTTCATTACGTAAACAGATTGTGTTCATACCAGAGTTTCGTACTGTGAACATCGCTAGCTCATCCAGCTCACGTAAACAAAATATGATTCCCAAAATAAATTTGTTTTTGCAAAAATATGTAATTTTGAAATTGTTGAATGAATAGACCTGCTTGTTACTGTGTAGGAGTGGGTGTTGATTATTTTGAAGAGTGCAGTATCGGCGTAAACTTAGTAACTTCTGTTTTAATGCCGGTTATTGTATGCATAAATAATGTGACTACCGAAGGGTGTGCCTGGGAGCTGGCAGTGCTGAGTCTGCCATCACTCAGACTGTAAACATTTTTTTTCCCCTAATTGATGTGCTTGGTCTAAATTGGCGTTAGCAAGGTTCTGTTAGAATGTTAGAAATAAACTGGAGAGAGAACTGGGCCAGCCACGGGGATGTTAGGTGCTGGATTTTCTTTTTTTTTTTTTCTAGTGATGGGTCAAATACTAACTTTCTCGAATTCAAATCCCAGAGTGTACCTTAAATTTACCCCTTGAATCAGAATCTAGGATCAAGGGTAAAAAATAAAATAATGTACAATAAAGGGAAAAATATTAACTATGGTTTTGAAACATTCTACCCTTTAAATGTTTCTTTCACAAATTAAATTTCAAGAATCAATACATTCTGTAATTTTATTTATATAGTTACATGTTAAAAGTACAGTATCCTAAAATTTTAACAGGATGAAGGGGGGAAAAAAACCAAGTAAACTTAAGAGGTTATTAGTGTTGAATATTTTTTAATCTACTTTATTTCCTTTTTAATATTATCCATCAAATCTTTGAATTATATGGTAATAATTTTTGATGTTATTTGAGGATTTGATTGACCCATCCCTATTTCTTTCTGATTATTGCAAAAAAGTCAGAAAATTTTGAAATTTTTGATGAGGGAAAGTCAGAGAAATTATATTACAGTGTTGTGCTGAACGTGGTTGTGGTTGCAGTCCACAACAGCTTGAAGCAGACCATGCAGGCCCTGAGCACGGAGCGTGACCGCTTGAAGACGGCGCTCGAGTCGGACGCCAGCGCGGCGCCCAGCGTGGGCCCTGCCTCGGGCGCCGTGACTGCCGTGCTGCGCGGCTCCCTCGCGCACGCCCTGCAGCAGAACGCTGACCTCAAGGCGCGGCTGGCACGCATCCACGACACCGCGGACCTGAGCGACCTGTCGTCCGTGGGCCCGGCGTCGGAGGTGGTGAGTCGTCTGTCCGTGTCGGGGCGAGTCGTCTGTTCGTGTCGGGGCGAGTCGTCTGTTCGTGTCGGGGCGAGTTCACTCTTCCTTTGTTTGTGTGCGTGCAAGAAACAATGTTGAATAGTCAACATTCTGAACCATCATTTCAAACTCCCTGTCATCTCGAAACATGTTCATTTATACTTCAGTTTATACAGGATGTGTTTGTAACATATTTGAGTGCGTGTGTGGTGCATAGGGAGTTTACGAGTGTGAAGAATTTATTTCTGGCATGTTGGTATAGTAAGTAAATCAGGAACGGAAGTAACAGTAACAAGTCGAATATGAAGTGAAAATTATTTGATGAGTCTTTAACTTATTTGGAACTACCTGGGACAAGTAAAATGCAATGAAATGTCTTAAATCCTGTAATCTATTGTTTCGCACATTGTGTAATCTCGCACTAATTGAGACAATCACATTCATATATTTTTTTTTTTCAGGTTGATTCCACATGCTGCTTGTTTTGCATTACCGTATTTTTAGTTCGCTCAGAGTTTATAGTTACCTTTTATATCAGTACCGATTTTTTTTTCTGTTTTCTAGCGTGTCTCATTTCACATTTTCACATTGGGTGTTCCTTTTAAAAGAATGTTGATGTTTGATGATCCAGCACGATCTCTAATCCGGCTTGGCCTAAAGTCCTGAGCATGTCGTACTAAAGGCCTTCACAGTAGCGGGAGGACGTGGACGGGACGGTGTACGTGGTCCCACAGATGCAGAAGCCCCTGCACGCGTCGCTCTCGTACAGCTCGTCCTGCCTGAGCGCGTCGGAGTTCTTCGACGCGGAGGAGTACCAGGATCTGGAGCGGGGCAACGCGCGCGAGGGCCACAGCGAGACGTCCTCGGAGGCGGGCAGCCTCACCAGCGAGGAGGGCAGCGTGAGCAGCGAGAACAGCGAAGTGGGCACCGAGTACACCCCTGCGCAGAGCTGTGAGTGCCTGTTCTCGCCCGCCCCGACACTTACACGGCCCGTGTTACCATCTCAAAAAATAATTATTTCAATTCTACATTCGTCACCTGATTGGCAAAAGGACGAATGTTACAAAATCGTAATTTTACAGGAGGAACAAAAAACTGTTAAAATATTAACAAATACAATACAGGCAATAAAAGAGACATCGGAATAAAAACACCAGTTTACTTTTTATGTAGGTAGTCCCTTTAGCCAAGATGTGTATTAAATTTTAAAGAATTTTACCAACATAAAACTAAAAATCGTAAAAAAATGTAACATTCGCCCTTTTGCCAATCAGGTGACGATATGTTTCGACTATGAACTGTGCACACCATCTTCTCGACGGAATGACTTAATGTGGCGGCGTGACAACAGTTTGTGCTTCTGTAGCTAGTATGGTGGGAAATTCAAGTTTACACACAGTCTTTGTACATACAGAGTTGGATTGGAATGGATTGCAATGGATTTCATGGTATTATGCAGTTTGCAACAATTTTCTGAATCAATATGTAAAGTAGCAGGCTGGGGAAAATAAGGCAAATAGGAAGTGAAATGAAAGGTTTGGTAGGGTGGTTGGTTAGTTTAAGTTATGTTAGCTGCTTAATCAAAAACACAATTATTTCATAATTTAAATAATTTTCAACAGACATTTTACATATAATTATTGTAGATAACTGCACTTAACCAACCTTCACTTTAGTATTATTTGTCTAATTTTCCAGAAGTTGTTACATGACGTAAAAAAATGTTTTTTAGTGGGATTATAATTCTCATTCTTACTATTCAAATTAAAAACTGATATTCACAAAGGCCCATTAATTTGTTTTCAGCTCTGATGTAACCAACATAATTATCTAAGTTACATGTATTTTTAACTTATTAACATGTTATGAAATTTCTTAGAAAACCTTAAAAATCTTGGGAATATCCTAGAATTTGGTTCTGCCAATAGAGTGGCTGTCCTGAACCAGCTCCCAGCAACGTCTACCATGTTTCCAGCATTACTATCGAATCAAGTTTCATGAATTCACTTTCCTATGTGATACTGCAGATACCACACTATATCATTGTATCAGTGGTGTTGAAAGGTGTTTGTCTACGGACCACGAAATACAAGAACTGGACATATAAGTCATGAAATAGTCCGTAAATAAACAATAATGCTGCCATATTTTTTTGCTAACTTGGACTTTGTTTTTTGACAAATCACATCAGTTTGTAGTTAAACTAAATTTAAATGTGTATTTGAGAGTTACCCACTTAAATCATGCGAAAATTATCTCTAAAAGGTTTTTAAGTAAAAATCTACTTGTAGCTACTAATAGTAGATCTGTGTGGTGTTATTATTAAGTTAAAAATAGTTAAAATTAAAATAGTTTATAATTGAATTATTTTTTTATTGAATTTCTAAATTATTATTATTAAATATTTAAATAATTGTTTGTTTTGTTTGAGTATTTCTTTGTAACTACTGGACCGATGTTGATGAAACATTTTGCATTTGAAATAGTGATGGCCCGATATCCAAATCCCGATACCGATACAGATTCCGATATTTCCAAATTTACCGATCCGATACCCGATACTCGATATTCCGATTATAGGCCTATCTCATTTCTAATACTGATTCTATAAAACTGTGGTTCTGGAGTATTGTTAGAGACAATAATGAAAAATGTTAAATATTAATAAAACATACTTATGTGAATGTATATTATTTTTATTAATTGTAAAATATTGCAAATTCACATTAAATGAAAGCTAATAATGAAATTATCATAATGGCTTACAAATAACAAATAAGCTCTCTAAATTCAAATTCACGAGTCACTGCCTGTACTTAGTCCAGTGTCTCAACTGTAATCTAAGAAAAATACCGTCCGAAAAACATCAAACTTTTGTACCCTTTGTATAATTTCATCAATGTAAACGACATGCTAGAATGGAAGGTCTTCAATTAGCAAATTTTGTGACCATTGTTCAAGTGTATCACTCCATTTATTGGTGGGAAAACATGTTAAAAATACGTGAAAAGTAATTTCAATGCAACTTTGAAACGTACTGCAGATATTATAAAACCACACATCTTTATTTATGTTATTGGCACTGCACTCAATATAGCCAACATAATACCTTTGCTGCAACTTGCCCTACTTAAACACTTTTCATATTTTAGCTTTTGTAAAACTTACGTAACGTTATTGTATAGAACAGCAGTTGGCGACCATGAAACGACACGCAAAGAAAATGCCTGTTATCAAGCAGCAACTTTATTCTTCTTCATGTTTACTTACGGCTACATCACTTATTAAATTAAATATCGTAATTATTTTCGTTTATGTTTTCAATATATGTACTCTCAGTGAACTTCGAAAATTCATCAAGCGAAAACATTTTGCGAATATCTGAAACGCATAAATATGCACTAATGACTGGGATTTGTGTACACATGGAAGAATTGTACCGTCGGGATGCATTGCAGTATCAGAAAGAAGAAATAGGCTTGAAATTGTTTCAGTGGAAAATATGCTTGGAATTACTAGGTAATATGGTGACGTGAAGAAAGATAAATTACGCCCGCGGAAAATAAGCTTGGAATTACGGTTAAGGTTATGTGAGAAGTATTATTGGCGAGAGCAAACATCGGTTATCAAAATATCGCAAGTATTTACCGATGTCCGATATTGAAAAATGTGCCGATATTACCGATCTCCGATATTGAATATTGAATATTGGGCCATCACTAATTTGAAAGCTTATGATCAGCCTTAAAAGCTGGTGTATGTTTTATCTCTCTACGATGATGGGAGCCGGAGATAGATATAACAATAAAACCACATTTTTTTTTTTTCCACAACCAGGTGCCACATGTATGTGAGCTACCATTTCTACAAACACCACACTATACGAATACTTCCATGTACCACATACAGTGGCGTAGCCAGGATTTGTGTATGGGGGGTGTTAAGAAGCATGGCCCCCCTGTATTAAAGTGGGTGGTCCGGGGGTCCTTCCCCGGAAAAATTAGGATTTTAACATTTTAAGGTGTAAAATAGTGCTATTTTAGCAGTTTTCAGTTCTTAAATTTAAATATTGTAATGGTAAAAATTTTATTAATTTCAATATGAAATTTGTTTGAGTGATGAATAAGAAATTAATTAAAGATTTGGTGCTAGGGGGGGGGGGGGGGGGTGTTTGAACCCCTAAACCCCTCCCTCCTCCCCGGCTACGCCCCTGACCACATACATACTTAATCTGATTTAATTATTCTATCACAATTTACAATTGATAATTTTTTTTATTATGTGGTGTGAAAAATAAAGGGAAAAAAACCTGAAATTATTTGCACGAGGACGCAAACTAGTCATACATAGAATAATATATTTGAAGGCTGTGGGAAAGAAATGAAGTGAGATTGGTTGTTGACGTGTGCAGCGGTGGTGTGCGCGGGGGGCAGCATGAAGTGCATGACGGGGCGGCGCACCAAGCTCCCGGTGCCGCGCCCGGACACCGAGGGCCTGTCCTTGTGGAACCTGCTGTGCAAGAACATCGGCAAGGACCTGTCCCAGGTGTCCATGCCCGTCACGCTCAACGAGCCCCTCAACATGCTGCAGGTGCGGCGCCGTCTCTCTCTGTCTCCCTCTCTCACTCCCTCCCTCTCTCCCTCCCTCTCTCTCGCTCTCTTACTCTCACTCTCGCTCTCTCTTGCTCTCTCTCGCTCTCACTCTCTCTCCCTCTCCCTCTCTCGCTCTCTCACGCTCTCTCCCTCTCTCCCTCTCTTGCTCTCTCTCTCTTGCTCTCTCTCCCTCTCCCTCTCCCTCTACCCTCCTTTGCTGTCGTGCTCGTTCTTGCTCTCTTGAGATCGCTCCAGGCAGCGGTTTCTCACTACAGCGTGGCCGATTCCTATCACTATTATCTGGTCTGTGTCATCAAGCACAAGATCTTACGGTTTTATTTTCAGGTCTATTTCTTTTTTATGCATTGTTTTCATTCATGAAAATGTCGCAAAGAGGTTAACAAGGGGATGAGTAGGCGTCAGTTGTCGCTAGCTAGGGTAGTGGCGAGAGACGGCGAGTCACGGGAGGCACGGGTGCGGAGAACACTTCCCCCGCCCATGTCTCGTGCAGGGTTCTTATTGAGGCAGGGGTTCCACACCAAGATAGGCCGCTAGCAGCACCAGTGGGAGTCCCACTTATCATCCCGCCTCACTAACATGAACAAACACAGCCCGCTGGCTAGGCGGGCCCTGTAAGCACCAGTTCATTCATTCAGTCCAGTCATTCATTCATCCATCCATCCATCCATCCATCCATCCATTCATCCATGCATTCATGCATCCATCTATCCATGCATCCATTCATCCATTCATCCATGCATCCATTCATCCATCCATCCATGCATCCATCCATCCATGCATCCATGCATCCATGCATCCATCCATCCACATTGCGTTGTGACGTTGGGTTCCAGCGCATGTGCGAGGAGCTGGAGTACAGCGAGCTGCTGGACAAGGCGGCCGAGCTGGACGACCCGTACGAGCGGATGGTGTACGTCGCGGCCTTCGCCGTGTCCAGCTACAGCTCGTCGTACTTCCGCGCCGGCAGCAAGCCCTTCAACCCGCTGCTGGGCGAGACCTACGAGTGCATACGTGAGGACATGGGGTTCCGGTTCGTCGCCGAGCAGGTAACTTCCCTGTTTTGTCTTGTCGAGGCTCGGCGTCTCCCACTTCGTTGGTTTAGTGTTCGTGCATTTCCACTTCATTAATCATTACCAAAGGTCTCAAGATTAATTCCTAATTTTAACAAATTACAAAACCTGTTAAATTAACTGAATAAGCATTATCTATAAAATTTCAGTTGATGTTTTTACTAACTTATTTATCGTAGCCTTTTATTAACTTTGTATTTATCTTGCTTTCTTAATAATCTTGCGTATATTCACTCATTAATTTTAATTCTTTCATTTCCTTTGATTGGCATTAATATGGTGTAAATGTTTTTATTTATAATTTTAATTTAATCATTGTAGTATTTATCTCTGGGTGTTTTGTCCTGGTTTGTCCTTTGTCCTTGTTATTAATTTTATTAGTATATAGTGTTTGTGTTTGTTGTGCCTATCAAATAAGGTATTCTTAAACTGTAGATACGTTTGTTACAATTAAATAAATAATTAAATAAAAATGATTTTATGGTTTTATTTTTAGCACAATTACATTTTTAAAACAGAAAATTTAGGTGTTTGTGTTTTTATCTTTATACATTGTATATGAATATAATTTAAATGTAGAAAAAATATTCATATAACCAACGTGGGTGGAACAGCAAATGAGGGCTAGTGTTGTCGGCAGGTGAGCCACCATCCTCCGGTCAGCGTCTGCTACGCTGAGTCGAGGAACTTCGTGTTTTGGCAGGACGTCAGAATCAAAACCAAGTTCTGGGGCAAGTCCATGGAATTCCAGCCAACAGGTGAACTATCCTTGTTCCATTCCGTTCCACTCTGTAGTCAACATAAAACTCTCAGTATTTATTTCATTTTAGTGTTAAGTTCGATATTATCAACTTTGTAAATCTGTACTGATTTTTAAATTTTGTAAATTATCTTTGGTTATAATGGTTATTGAAAGATAACATGTCGCCCGGCAAGTAAAGAGCCGGCAGTAAAGATTTTACATCACATGCTAGTAAGATTTTCTGCCATTCACTACATACTGGGTTGCGTTTCTTGAATGCCAGAATTATAATCAGAATTTTATTATGTGTTGATAGACATGTAGTCAATTAATAAAAGGCAGCCAACTTTTGAAGGTCTAGGAACCGCAACCTGCGACATTAACATTGTTCCTGATGAAGAAGTATGATTTAATTAACGCACATTTTGCTTAACGGTCAATTTCCGGAAACGTAACCTGTCCGTTAATCGAGGATTTATTGTATTTTTATGTATGTTGCATTAACAAAACAATTTGCAAATTTAACATTTTCTGGTTTAAGAAAATGATTGCCAGGTTTTTTTTATTTCTCACATTTTATGCATCTCTGTATTATGGTTTCATGTTTATATTACTGTCTTTTATTTAATTTTTCATTAATCTATCTTGGACTCCAGTGAAATGTGAAAAAAAAGTAGGTTTCTTGTATGGTAAACATTAATCGGACGTAGTTATGCAAAAAGACACCATCCCACAATTTTGTTATATTTTATTTGAAAATAAATTAAAATAGTTCAAGGTTAATCGTACCGTCATTGCTGTTATCGTATCAGTATTTATACTAGACCATTGAAATTATACCCACATTGTGTTATCAATACGAGAATTACAATTTATAATTAACTTTACCTTCAAAATACTCAGAATGGGATTTCTTGTGGGTTGGTTCCTTTTTGCATAACTACGTCCAATTATAATAAATACTTGATATTGGGAATGATCTTATATTTGATGATAATGAAAGCACGTGAGTTGGCGGAAGCCCGGCGGCCGTGTGTGTCACGGGGCGGGGCGGGTGTTTGCGCAGGCACGGTGAACGTCCGCCTGCCGAAGCACGGCGACCAGTACCAGTGGAACAAGGTGACGACGTGCGTGCACAACCTGTTTGCCGGGCAGCGCTGGGTCGACCAGTACGGGGAGCTGAAGATCACCAGCAGCAGCAACATCAGCTGCAAGCTCACGTTCGTCAAGGTACTGACAGCGCCTTGTCTTCCTAGGCCAGACGCGGAGGTGCTATCGTCGTCATGTTACAGATACTTGATGTAGGCACCGATTGTCTAGCCCCTGAGAGAGCAGTGGCGTAGCCAGGATTTGTGTATGGGGGGTGTTAAGAAGCATGGTCCCTCGTATTAAAGCGGGAGGTCCGGGAAAATTTGGATTTTAAGGTGTAAAATAGTGCTATTTTAGTAGTTTTCGGTACTTAAATTGCAATATTGTAATGGTAAAAATTTAATTAATTTTAATATTAAATTTGAGTGATGAATAAGAAATTAAATAAAAATTTGGTGCTAAGGAGGGGGGGTTTGAACCCCTAAACCCCCCCCCCCCCTGGCTACGCCCCTGTGAGAGAGTAAGGTTTCTGAAAAACCATTTCTAAAGCATTGTACTGCAACGTGGTGTGAACGAAGAAAATGACAAAACACCAAACTATTCACACCAAGTTACACAAGGTGCTCATATGAGTAGAAGTGTAGAATTCACCCTTTCTATTAAGGGTACCTAGCAGAGAGTGTCTTGTAAAAACAATATATAATATTAATATAGAACAAGAATAATACGTTTAATTGAATTGTCTTCCTTTTAATAATGTTTTCCATAAACGTTCACAAAATACATGCAAAATACAAAATGAGATTATGCCGGTCCACAAGGACACAAAAAGAGGACAATAATTCAGACATTTGCTTCACCAACATATGCTCCATTAAGGCCGCAGCCAAAGTTCAATTAGTATGTAACAAATTCGTGATGCGACCTCAATACTCATGACTCATGAGCTTAAACTGTCATTCATTTTACGCAACAATTTGCGTTAAATAAGTTACATAACATGTTTTTGAATAAATACAACAAACGTGTGCGTTGCCCAATAATTAGACACCTGCGAGTACTCGAAATTCGAGTTTCGAGTCGAGTTTTTTAGTAATACTCGAACTCGAGCTCGTGGTTTTCAACAACTCGAAATTCGAGCGAGCTTTTCTTGCACTCTACCTATAGAAAAAAAAACTCTCATTATATCAGAATAAAAGTCTTACAACACTATTATCCTTTACTTTATAATGTAACATGATCGACCGTATACATGAACACATCATTTTTACGTACCCGGGATTTACGAATTTCCGTGATTAATTTTTTTTACTTCTATAATTTTCCGCATAGCATTAATGTATCACTTTCCTGCTTTATGCGGAAGTATTTCCCGCTTTATGCGGAAACATTTCCCGCATTTTACTGTAAAAAGCGTTTAAATTGTCCGGGGTCTCATCATTTACGCCATTAAATGTGTGATATAAAGTCCCGTTTAAAAATTTTATGAAAGTTCCTGCCAGTAATGGCGCACGTAAATATAAATATGAAGAAAAGACAAATGAACAACAACTTACGAAGAAATATGGATGATGTACCATAACTGCAGTACAATTCCAATAGTTATCTTAAGATAATTACCATAAAAAGAACTAAAGATTCTTTGTAGATACCATAACTACTGCAGAAGCATGATAGTTACCACATTTGCACTATAGTTGCCGTAATAACCGAGAAGTGTATTTACCGTGATGGTAATGTATTTATTTAGGACATATTAAAATTAAAGAACATTATTGAAAAAAAAAGGATGTTAAATCTTGATATGTACGGTTGGCACATGTTGCTAAGAAATAATGTGATCTGAAAGAATGCAGTACTACTACGAAAAGTGAAAAGGGTACTCGTGGATTTTTAGGTTATGGCAGTCTCTCTTTCGTTTTTCAGTAATATCGGCCGAAAATTAACAAGAGTATTGGAAGTTGGCAGAAATGCCGATTCAACTAAATATTGGCAAAATCGGCTTCTTCAGTACAGCTCTACATTTGATGACATGAGTAAACATATTTCAGACTACAGGACATTGAAAAAGACTTTAATTTCCATGTAGGTTTATTGTGCGTAAGTTTTTTTTGCAAGTGTAAATTGAATTAAGTAAAATGCTTCTATTTTTATTACTTTAAATTGATTAAACTTAATGACAAGTTACAGATATTTGACACTAATTTTGAGGTTAAACAATTTGGTAAATATGTAGAGTAACGGTATATGCGAAAAAAAATGCTAAAAATCTATGCTCTTTCACTTCCTCTTTTCAAATCAACCGGCGGAGATAAGAAATTCCAAATACTTTAGGAGATATAGAATTTTTTAATTTTGCAATACAACACCTGTACAACCATTAGACCGACGCCATTTTTGTTATTTTGCCGTATGTTCGTGAATGCTTAATAAATAAAATGGTCGATTAGGTCTGGTCAGTTACATTATTAATACTTTCAAACTAAGCGGACATAAAAAATGTGAATTAATTTCAATGGTTCTTTAGTTTTAAAGTATTTATAATGTAACTGACCTGACCTAACAAACCCGGACAAATGATGAACATTAACAACTCACGTAAAATATTTTTGTTACTTATTACTTGCGCAACAATATCCAAATAAAAAATAAGACTTTAAAATTAGAAACGTTAAAAACCCACCTAAGTTGGAGGCGGGTACATTTCCTTTGCCATTAGAAGGAAATGATGTAGTCGTTCACCTACGTCGCGATACCTCCGACGGAACATTAATAAATAAATAAATAATCACGTAAGGTTCATTTGAATACTGGCCAATCACGGAACTGTCACGTGACAAAATTGTCCAATAAGAAACATAATAGATACTCGTAAACCAGAAACAATGGTGATCGCCGCATGAATACCCAGGTATTGTGATGAAAATTAAAAAATTCGATATTCCTAAAGTATTTGGAATTTCTTATCTCCGCCGGTTGATTTGAAAAGAGGAAGTGAAAGAGCATAGAATAAAAGTATTTTCGGAATTTTAGCATTTTTTTCCCGCATATACCGCGACTCTACATATTTACCAACAATTTTACTAAAGCATTCCAGCCACACAGGTTGCCAGCGAGAAATGCTTCTCATCTGCTGTAAACACCATCTCCAATCGTAGAGCTAATTTAACTCCTGAACGTGCAGAACAAATTATTTTTCTGCATGATAGATTGAAGAACAGAATTTAATACTCTATGACAATCTCTCTCAGAATTTTTGTGCTGAAAAGTGGAAATGTTGAAACAATGTGAATGTACTTTTCAAACAACATGATTTTTGGTGCTCAGTTAGTTGAAGCTCAGTAAGGACTCCAGAAAAATTGACAAGGATGAAATTATTCCAAAGATATGTTACATTTACACAAACATATACGTACTTGTAAACTGTGGTTATGTTAGTTGGATGATATCAGTTGCTAATGAACCAATGGAAACAGGTTAGATTCAATGGAAAACATGTTTTTTTTCCTAGCAGTGCAAATTATAAAAGCACTCTGTAAATAGTTACCCAAAATTAATAAGCCCACTTCATTTTAATACTTTATTCAAACATTATACCTACTAAGTTTAAGGTAAAAATAATTTCCCAAAAGTGTAACTGTATCACAAAAGCTCAAGCTTCGAGAACTTTCAAGTAAGCTCACTCGAGCTTGGCTCAAAGTAAAATTCTTAGGCTTGCAGACCTCTAATGTAGGTCTATCTATTTAGTAGGCTAACAATGATAATGGTTTCTTTTTTTATTTCCATGTTTTTCTCAAAAGTTCTCACATTTTATTACTCCATCACAGTAAATTTATGTGCAATAAACTTTAAAAAAAAACTCGAACTCGACTCGATACTCGCGAGTATTTTAGCAAACTCGCTCGAGCTCGACTCAAAGTGAAAATCTTCTGCTCGCAGAAGCCTACCAATAATGAATACTATCTCTAACATGATACAAGCTACGTGCATATGAAGCACCCATACATGATACAGGACAGAAATTTAGGTTTACTTTTGAAATTGTACGAGCATTTAACAAAATATTACATAGAGTACCTCGTGCTCCGTGCGGAGCTATAACAAGCAAGTTACAAAAGAAAATATTTAAAAAAATGTAATATTTAAAGAATTGTAACATGTAGACTAGATATCAAGGCCGGCATGGCCGTTTACAGGTTCCTACGAACAACGAGCTCTCCATACGTAACAAGTGCAAGGCCCGAAGGAGCACTTACCCTAGACGTGGCGAGAAACAGATAGGAAAGACAAAAGCAAGGTAAAGTCACTCAGGCAGGCAACTCGTGACACCGGCACTTATGGTGCTTAAAAAATAAGGGACAACGACATCAGGAGACAATAGGCATGAACGGACGGCAATGCAAACCGCGGCATGAAAGAGAGAAAAGAACCTGGAATAGATGAACCATCGAGGTCCCAGCAGCCATACCAAGACAAACTTGCATGATGGCAAACAATTACCTTACTTTAAACGCTGGGATCCTCGGAGCAACTGTAGCTACTGTACCACACGGCCATCTCGTGCGAACAAAAAAAAAATCAAACCACAGCAGTCTCTCCCTTGGCGCCGTCACTGCCTAACAAACTGACTGATCACATGCTTATCACAGCTCAAAGTATGCTAAGCTAAAGAGGCCGAGGCACAGCCGACGGCTGCTTATAAAGCCTCGCATAGAGCGCGCTGCGGTCGGAGCAACGCTGGGGAAGCTGAAAAAAGGAGGGGGGAAACAAACTCACAAGGAAGAGAGGAGAGAGGGGTGGGAAGGCTGTGACGTAGCGACATACGAGGCGGCGGGCCGCTTCAGTACATCATTTTACTTGCTGTGTTTTTTTTTTATAAAAATCTATATTAATTATATGTTTTATTCCCAACTTCTAAATGTTTTATTTTAAAACTAGCTGAGCCAGTGACTTTTATTTTCTTGGACAGAATTATTCGCACTGGTTATTTAAATAGAAAATATGGACGATTATTGTTCATTTATACGCACTAAAGTTTAAGGTAGGTTATAGCCATCTTATTTGGGTTTCTAAATACGAAAGAAAAAAATTGCTACTTACCAAAATGGGGGTACATAAGTTCAGCGGGAGTATTGATAATGTGATAATTTAAAAATCAAAGACACACACATTGAATTTATTTATTTGGCTTTATTATGTGTTTTATCAGCATGCACACAGTAAATATAAAATTATAGTATGCAGTGAAATTATAACTCCTAGCTTTAAATTCTTTTTATGTATAGTTAAAATATTTTTAGAACAGTTTTAGATATTAAAATTGAATGACATAATTAATCCTTAAGTTATTATCTAACTTTTTTTTTTTAATTTCAAGTCAATGACTTGTTTTTGGGGGGTATAACATTTTGTACGTACAGTAAAATAAATTTTTTTTTAACGTTAGATTTGATTATGGTGTCTAATTTGGTGACAGGAAAAAGATATTTAATAATTAATAACCCGAAAATCACAAACACTTAGATTTTATTTGTTTAGTGTTGATTGTAGTTCATGTAATTTGGAACACGAGCCTGTCTCGCGTGATGTGCAGGCCAGCTATTGGTCGGCGAAGAGGCACGAGGTGTTTGGCGTTGTCACCAACTCGGAGGGCAGAGCCGTCCGCAACTTGTTCGGCAAGTGGAGCGAGGCCCTGTACTGTGGCGTCGCGCCGTCCGCGCGCTGCATTTGGAGGCAAGGTTAGCATTGCTCGCTCGCTCGTAAGCAACTCCAATCCGAATTGTTTATGTTCGTTTTCTGTCCATCAAGAGTTTGAACCCCTGGATGTAAAAGTCACAAAAAAAAGTAAGGAAACTGAAGGACTGGTAACGAAGGTCATGAGAGTGTCCCGATGTAAACAGCTGCAGTGCTTTAAGTTACAAATTTTAAATCTTCAGCAGCCTTTTGCTGACTTGAATGTTTGTCTGTCCATTAGGCCTATGGGAATACTAGATGTGAAGTGAATATCAAATTGAATCCTAAAAATATTCACAAAGTCAAATCAAACACAATTGGTTAGTGATTAGGTGTTGAATCAAAGAATTTTTTTTGTTATATTACTAAAACTTACAGGTAAGAAAAAAAATAAGCAATATAACAAAACCTCAAAAATTAATTTTAAATCTTAAATTAATATAGTCAAACATATGTAGTATATGAAATACAACTGATTCACTATTGGAAATTGGTAAAATGATGCTGGTGCTCTTAAATTTGAAGTGAAAGTAATTGAGCATCCTTGGATCTAATGCTTTTTGTGTTTCACACTTTGCCAAGTTTTGCATAAAGTTCAGTACTTCAAATGAAACATATAGCAGTTTTTCCTTGCAAAGCTAAATTATATATCTTAAACAGCTTCTGTTAGATTCACTTAGTCGCTTGAAGCTTTCAGCAAGCCTACCATCCACTCCACGTTAGGTGTTGAATGTATTCCTGACTGGAATGTCACTAAGCTAGTATAGGTTTATTTTTTTATTTTTTTGTTTTAGGTACAATGCCCGAGGAGTATGAACTGTATTATGGGTTCACAAGATTTGCCATGGAGTTGAATGAATTAGACGAAGACATGTCTAAATACTTGCCTATCACAGATACCAGATTTCGGCCAGACCAGAGGTAAGTGTTTGATGTCAACACCTTAAGTAGACAAACACTGTATTCCTGAGGGTAATACCTGTACTGATTTGACTGTATTTTTTTATCAAAAGAAAATAAAGATTGCTGGAACCCTTCAATTAAGTTTGACTGAAAGGGGAAAAAAAATATATATTTTTTTTAGCTATTATACAGTTTAAATTGTGAGCAAAAAAGAACAGGGATTTGAAAAAATACAGTATGTGCATTGACTGACTCTGGAAACATATATTAATTTAATACCTGTAACTTTTACAGCTTTGAATGGTTCATTCTAACTTATGATTAATTTTTCATCTCGTACTTATTTTTAGGAAACACTTTAAATGATCCGTCTCGTCCGTCCATCCATCACCTGTCCGTACGTCAATGAACCGAGCGATTCACATTGATCCCCATGACCATCTAATACTTTCCAATTTAATATTGCCAAAAGACTATAAATCTTGAATACAGCTAAATATTGATATGTATTGTATAGATATATTGATGATCGTAACAGTTAAGCACTCTATAAATCATTAAATTCAATTTTTTTTTTCTCTGATATTTATTAAAATATTTTCAGTTGTTAAAAATAGTATGTTCAAACTTAAGTTAATAACATTTAATGGAAGCAGCTAAACATGACAAAAATGCTTAAAAAACCTTTTAAGATAGTAAAGGTTTGCCGGCAATAGGTATCTTGCTGATGTTTTGGAGGTTATTTCATCTGTCCATCCGTCGAAAGTTGAAGCTTGGTAAGTGTTTGACGGGCGGACGGACGGGCCGGATGATCGTGGAGGGACGGGTGATTGTGCTTGTCCCAGGATGCTGGAGGAGGGGAACCTGGTGGGGGCGGAGAACATGAAGCTGTACCTGGAGCAGGCCCAGCGCGACCGCCGCAAGAGGAAGGAGCAGGAGAGCTCGCAGCACCAGCCGCTGTGGTTCAGGTGAGGCGGCCGCAGGCTCTCCGAGTGTCGTCTTTGAAAGATTTGTGCGATGGGAGTGCATGACTTGATGTGAGCTTTTGGACATACGCCATTGCTATGCTCATGTATGTCTGTAGAAGAAAACTAAAAAAAAAAAATACCAAAAAGACAAAATGACACAATGTCATTTGTGTTTTTTGTAGTTCTCTTCTACAGACATACATGAGCATAGCAATGGCGTATGTCCAAAAGCCTAGATCAAGTCACACAGTGTTGTAACACTGCCAGACTAGGGATGTGCGAGAACTACACAAGTATTACACATTCATGAATAATTCGGTATTCAATCCAACATTTCAAAATGTGTTTATATATTTTTGAAATTATTCCTTCTTGAGGCACATTGATAAGAGTGGATTTTTACAATTCGCGCGCACCATGCAACGAAATTTTCACAGGAAGATGGCGGACCCACGTGTATGAACATAAACTTATACATAGTAAATTTCAAAGAAATTAGGGTGCATATCAAACATATTGGTGTGCCAATTGAAACTTCATGATAGTGAAACCACCCTGAAATATATTTGGTAAACTAAAATAGTCATTGTAAAGAGTAATTTCAAGTTTTAAAAAAAGTAAGGATTCTGGTATTACAGCAATTAGGTATAGTACATATTTTTCTTATACTCTTCTGTCAGGCTTAGAAGCGCAGTAGTTATAGCTATAAAAACGTGGTTCAAAGCCCTGCAGTAATTTTTTTCTTTTACTTTTTTAGTTTCACATTACTCGATTATACAAATTTTGCTTTAAGCAAATATTTATGAATGCATTTTATTTGTTTATCGTATAGCTATAATATTAAATACATAGCTCAGGCCACTGGATTGATTATTTCATACTAGGTAGGCATATATCCTCTATTTTTACTTAAAGTAATGTTAAATTAACTACGTTTGTTAGGAAATGAATTTCCATGAATTCGCACAGCTAAAAAAAAATAAAACAACGATAGTAAAACTATTCTTTAATACTTAATTATGTTCATCTAACATGCGGAAACTATATAGAATTAACTTAAGAATGAATTTTAAAAATGTGGGCAGTATTTTAGTAAAATTCCTTGTTAAAAATCAAGTCCAGGCTGGGGTTTCGTATTTTTTCAAGTCTCTTTCGTTTTTATCGGAGACATTTCATTATGTAGTTTAACCTTTCACTCTGCAAATCGAATGATTCGATATTTGACGTAGCTGTTCCGGTAGCGAATTCTAGTGGCAGGTGTGGAACTACGTGTGTGTCATGTTTAAAGATTTAGGGATTGATATTGAATACTAGTTGATATAATTTAAAACATTTATTGTGTTCAAAAACATTTTGATATGTACTTTCAAGTTGTATTAATATAAGTGAGGTTATGTTCCCGTATGTTTAATTTATTAGCATTATATATTATAACATTATTATTTAATAAATAATTAACACTAATAAATTATTATATACTTAAACATATTTTTTGATTTTAGTTATAATTAAAATTTATCTCTATTTTACTAAATTAATTTTATACACATATTTATATATTTTATATTAATATTGAGTACTGAGTCTTTATTTAATTAATTTTGTTACAGTAAATATCAAAATAGTTCAGTGTCTTAAATCAAAAAGAACTTTAATTTTTAATGTAGGGCCTATATAATACATAAGTAAACACTTTTTTTTCTAACGTGATGTGGGACTCATTCATAAAAAAAAATATTGAAAAAAATGTAACCTGTTGCTAAGATGATTTATTGAGAAATATACGTTTAATTTTTGCAACATTGTGCACATATTGCTTTTAAATATTTAAAAAAAATCAAAGTCCATGATTTAAGATTATAAATAATACTTATATATAATTAAAATTATTTTGAAACGTAAATGCATTTACGGTTTTCTTTAATTTGTCTTCATTTAAACCTCTTGGTTATGGTTCCATGTATAGTCCTCTCTTTTTTTTTTTTTACTTCATTTTAAATTAATTTTTCTTGGACTCTTCTGTGAATTGTAAGAAACAAATTCCCTCATGTTAAAATCTGATTAGAAAAATTTACGATATTCGGGAATATTGTGATATTCGATTCACAAATTTAATTTGAATGGAAAAAAAATATAGTAATTGCAGAAGCCTAAGGGAAAAGTCTTAAATCCAGCATGTACGGGAATGTGGCTGTGCCGCTTTAGCGATTTTGCCAGATTCCAGCTATAAAACAGGAAACACTGTTCTGAATTAAAACCTGTAGTATCAATAAACTCTGAGCGAACTGAAAATGCTGGCGGCCAAATCCACCAAAAAAAATTCTGAGTGCGAGTAGCTAAACTGGTTCTACGGGATGTCCGCACTCTGGAAAGTCAGGGAATTTACTACTTTAAAACGTGGAAAAGTCTTGGAAATTCCTGTGAGTGTAATTCGAGGAGAAATGTCATGCTCCAATCTGCCATCACACAGACTTTGAGCACACTTTTTTCCCCAGATGGTGTTTTATTGCGTAGTCACACACACTGTAAAATGCCATATGCATGGTTCTGTTTGAACTTGTTCAGATGTAGGGATGGTGGAGGCTGGAATGTGCAAAATAGGTAGATTATTTCGAACAAATTCGTCAGGGAAATTTGCAAATTTGGGTAGCGGGAAAGACGGGGTAAATTTTCGTACAGAATTTTTGCGTGGACCCCTGTGCCAGATTGCGGAATGTGCCGAAACGTAGAATGTTTGGATCAAAGAGCTTTCGCGGTGCAGCATTGTGGTTTCTTGGCGCGTCCGTCGTGTTCGCGGACTGACGGGTCTCGGTGGGCTGTGTTCCGTGTGTCGCAGCAAGCGGACAACGGGCTCCGGGGAGGAGGTCTGGGAGTACACCCACAAGTACTGGGAGTGCCGCAAGAACCCCGGCTTCGTCAACATGCAGCTGGAAGCTCTGTGGTAGCTGTGGCCCGCTCACCACTTCACACTTCACCTCAACAATTGTTTCCTATGTTTTCTTACAGCAGACCACTATATATATTTTTTTAAAAACAAAAGTGTCGAAAGTTTTTCTGTGTTATTCTACTCAATGCTTGAAGGTGGTACACGTTGTGCAAATTGTACGTAACATTTATTTACGTTAAACTTCATAGTATCGTGGATTTTATATTCAAATCAAGTGCCACTGATTTGGAATGAACGGTTGATTTATTAAAACTACATAATTTGGGTCAAGTATTTAAAATTTACAAATACATATATTAAAATTTTTTAAAAAGTTTGTGTTTTCAACTTTAAAAATAAATTTATTTTTAATATAAATTTTTTGCATAATGCTTGGTAAATTTCAAGTAGATATGTTTGTTTATTTCCCCTGAAGCAAAGAATTTGACCCTTGCCACTTTTGATTTTTTTTTTAATGAAGCTAATGCTTACTCATTTGAATAATTATTTTTTAAACATATTTTTGGTTTTTATAAATTTATGACTATAAATGTAGGAATGCAAATTGTGAATGCAAGGAATTTTCTTTTCTTAAGTTAATGTTTGTATCATCTGTTTCATGAAAACTATTTTTTTTATTACCAATGTAGATAAAATGTAATTCAACACAAAAACCATTCTTGGTAGGTATTGGAAAGTATTACTTATTTTTTTTCCTTTCCATTTTTGAATCTTCAAGCATGGAGTGGTTAGTTATAAGTTTACACTTTATGTTTTTACCATTACTTTATTAGGAAAATATTGGAGTGTCCCTAACATAGAACTGTTAATTATTAACTAATTATAATGCAAGTTATGCTTTGTTCATTTGCCAGATCTTTATTATATAAGTAATATTTTTTTGTGTAATTTTTTATTTTGTTGACGTAGGTACTTGCTATCACAGAATTGTTAACAGACAATTTTTCTCCTGCCTTTGTGGAGTTTCTTAGGGATGAAGTTTGTTGTCCTATGTAAATGCCATGTGGTTTGTGAGGTTATGTCTCATAACTGTGCTTGTGGCATACGCGCCTGCCCCAATCCTGCTCACTTACATTTTTATATACATTTTTAAGTTTTTTGTCTTGTTGGTGTCTCAAATGTGTTGGACTTAGCAATTTGATGTGTTTTTTTTTGTAAATGTTGATTTGCTACCTTTTATTATATTATAATTCTATGTTATTCACCAATTTTAACGTTCCTAAATGTAGTATGTATTTGTGATTTTGCTTTTTAACTATATTGTAGTATTTTTATTCAAGGGTGCTCCTCTTTGTCTACCAGGGATCTTTGAATCTATCAGAGTTGCCACTACCCAAACAAGGATTTATTGTTGCCTTTTGTGTTGTTTTCTCACAAACACCCCACCCAATTACTTTGCACCTTTTTTTATTTTTGTTTGTGCCTATGAATATAATTTTTTTTAATTTTTGTTTGTGCCTATGAATATAATTTATTTTTAATTTACTTGCCACTTGCCATACTAAGAGCTGATGTCTTCAGCTGTTTATCTTATGGTACAACTTCTGCTGTTTTGTTTTGCAATACATGTACATAATGTATCTAATGTACAAATTAACCAGCTGTTGTTAAGTCTGTATATAGGCCATATGTACAGCATAAAAAATTTTATTTTATTTTTTTATTGTTATGGATTCTTGAATATGTATATAGATTCTTATTGCATAGACGTTTAACTGCTAACAAGTTCTATGAATGTGACAATTTTGAAAAGCAAAAGCATTGAAAGATGCTATGCTTTAACAAAATTATCAAATAGCAATGTCTTGTTTTGAAATCAGCCTGCTGGCAGTTTTGATTCGTCGTTAATATGTACTTAAATGTACCTAACTTTGTTCAGTAATAAAGAATTGTGTATAATGATGTATGGAGGATACAGTTCTGGCATCTATATTATGTATCTTTATTGGTAGAATTAGAGGTGTGAATTATGTTTGTTGAAGGAATGTTGTTTGGTGCTGCAATTGTCTGATATTTGTTGCTTATTCATTTGTTTGTTCTTATGCACATTGTCTTGTAAAACTTACCTTAAGTTGATTTTAGAATCAGTTTCATCTTTTAAGTTATTAGCAAGTACTTTACTCCAAGTACAATTTTGCCATATGTACATTTTATTTACCAGTTCTTGGATACTTACAGTTAAATATGTAATACAGGCAGAGCTATACTTACTTAAGAGTTGTTAAATTTTCAGGATTTTTACATAACTCAATAAATTTAGGATTACGGTTGATACACAACCACAATTGAAACTATTTTGACTCTAGAATACAATATTGACTTTTATGTGCTAACATACCTTATATCGTAATATGTTGAATTTAAATTATTTTTAACCCTTAAACTTATAATGGCTTAAAACAACATTCCTAGTACACCCTCCCCTCAAAGTAATGCCCTAATTTGTTTCAGGAAAATAGAGCGCTAATCAAATGTGTTTTTATTTTCCATAAGAGAGCATGTTAATCAAAATAATTTGATGTGTGTTTTCTGACTGCTATTTCAATCATGACAATGCTCCTGTTAAAATCAATAAAGTGTTAAGTATATGTCTAACTGTATTCAAACCAACATTTGAATTATATTTTGAGAATAAAATTCAAAAACTAAATTCCATTGTAAAAAAAATCACTAGCTGAATTGCTCACATACATTGACATAACAACATTATTGAGCTATGAAATAATTATTAATTTAGAAGCTCTGTTGAATGCATAATAGAATTAAATAAGCATAAAAATAATGTTTTCTATTTACAAGAAATTTTATTTAACTTTTAAACGTAATTCTCAACTGTGTTGTTTACGAAATGTGTGACTCCACGTAAATTGCTAGCAACATGACTTTCCACTAGAACAACCTGGTAAATTCAAGCTAAAATGACCCTGACTATTTCTGGACTTTATTGCAAAACTGCTGCTGACATATGAAATGGCGTGAAATAAACATTGTGAAACACACACGGCCATTGAAAATATTTCTGAGAAGTATATATCATTTTACCATATGAATTAGGCTCAAAAATTAAGCAGTGAAGGATGGAAATACCTATTAAATAAAGTTAAACTGTGGTTTTAGAGAGACATTATTATATTAAATTGTTTCATTGTGTTTACTGTTACACGAGTGTCGTTGCACGGAAATTAAAAATTCTCATAAATGAAAATGAGTGCTAGTTTGAATCTATAACCGCACCACTTCAAATCATTCATCATTATATCAAAAACACTCATCTCAAAACAGCGTTACTTCGAGGAGTGGATATTAACAAATCAGTTGAAATATTTTTGTTGTGGTGGACAATTTTAAATTAAGCATATATAGAATATTTATGAGTCACGTTCTTAATTCCAAAATATTTTGTGATTTTTTTGGATAATGATCTTGAGAGTTTAGATTGGTAAGGATGAGTCTCTTTAATTCTATATTGAAGTGGAATGATTTAATAAATAAATCAATCAGTTTTGTGGGAGCATGTACTTAAGATGTTTTACTGCATACTGTTTTATAAATTTTTTCTAGAATTATCTGGTTTCTCTTTTTTCCCAGCTTCAATTTGAAAAAAAATAATTTATGCCTGAATAATTTAGGCATTTAAGTAACTTGATCTTCAGAAGAAGAAAGCTGCAGTGAAATTTGTTTACAATTGTTTAAATCAATACTGCAAAGTGTGTGAGTGTTTTGAAGATATACGTAGAAATGAAAACCTATATCCAATATCACTATCTTTTGTATTAATAAATGCTAATAGTTTTTTTTTACTTGGATATTTGGCCTAGCGTGAGCCTAATTACATTGACCTTTAACTGCTCAGAAGAGGTTTTTCATCTATAGAAAAATATGGTCTTCTAATGATGGTGTAATTGTTTTGACAATCTTGAATGAGATATGAGTAATTGATTAGTTTTTTAGATGAATGTGATTTTTCCAGTTGTGTATTGCAATGTACTCATACTTACACTCATAATAGTATATTGTAAGTACTTGTTTAGAAAAATTACGTAACATACCTAATTGAGTACTTTTGTACAAGTATCTAGACAAGTGTTAAACAATTATTTTCTGGAAAGAATAACTCCGAAGATACAATTCAAACTATAGTACTTCAGTAGATTTTTTTTTTTTTTTTAATGGTTTTGAACAAGTTATGAATGTATTTTATTAGTTAGAAGCAGCAAAAAAAAATAAAAATTTAAGTTAACATAGTCATAGTACAAAAAGGATGTCGAAGTATTATTTTAATTTATTAACTCAAATTGTTGGAATTCCTGCAACAAAATTGTGAATGAAATAGGAAGTATTCTAAAAATGTTTAACATGTAATACATACATAAAATGACTATTGTGAACAAAATTTTGTTCATATCATATTTAATTAAATATGGCCCATGTTTAAAAATCATTGTGATATTTCTGTAGGTATCAATTTTTTAAAAAAAATTGAAATATGAGTTTTGAGTTTTTTTCATTTTTCATTTTATTGAAGTCCTTTTTTTTTTGTCATAAATTAAATAGTTCTTTTTCCACTCTCTCTAAAAATGTGCAGTTTGCAATCTGTTCACTGGTTGGAGATCTCATTAGCCATGATCGCTAATGCAGTTATTTTCATAAAGTTCACTTCCAAACTTCGCCATGACACAATTTATGAACAGCAGGTCACAATTATTTTGGAGCATGGTTTATATAAATATAAGGCGATTTTGTACAAAAACCTGTTGAAACTAACAGTGGGGGGTCGCAATGTAATCGCAAACTTGTAGCTTGCCAATGGGAACAGCTTAGTTGAAAAACTACACGCTCTGCCCGTAAACTGTGTCACGTATGCCACTTTAGCCCGGAGCCTCCTGAACCTCTGCACGGGCGTGACAGATGAGAGGAGAACACTCGGAATGTGGGATGAGGGAGAGAGTGCAAATGTAGTTAAGTCCACGGTTCCTCATGCTTCTCTTCTGAGTGGCTGCTCTACCCCCCTCCCGGACAACACTGCATTCTTTACTTTCTGAGTGGCTGCTTTCCAAATACAGTCATAAAGTCATAAAACTTAAAAAAACGCAGCTTGGCGTTTAATGAGGCAGTTTAAATCGCTCATCTGACGGAAAGTGGCACCAGAAAAGGTTTAATAAATATGAAATAATTTTTTTTTATTTTAAATTATTTAAAGTTCTAAAGACTTGAATTGTGATTTTCACTCCATAAAGTTTCTTCCTTAAACTTGTAATCAAAAAGTGTGGGGTCGCATTATATTCAGAGTCGTGCTATTTTTGGGTCAATACTGTTATTATAGTACATAGTATGTATATGTGTGCAAGTGTTGTAATAATTAACAATTTGTATGCTCTGCTGATTAAGTTAAATGTTATTTAAGAGGCATGTTGGAATCAGAATAGTTAGATTTTTGACTACTTAAAAAAAAAAAATATCTTTTAAGTATTTTTTTTGCAAAGTTTTTTTTTTTTTCCTAATCCATTCCAAGAAATATAGTTAAATGACTTTTTTCCATAACTAACATAGTTTAAGAGACCTTTTTTCAAATCCCAGGTAATAATTGTATTTGTGTACCTTATATGGTTTAAGGCAGAACTTCACCTACCTTCAATGACTAGCCTTAAAATTTTTGTTTTCTTAATAACCATTCTATTTCCAGTGAAAGTCTTCATATGTATGTAATTTAAGAACCATTTCAAATCTTCCTCCTCACACAATAAAAAAAAGCACGCTAAAATTGTATTGCATGAAATTAAGGATAAAAATTACTCAGATATTGTTTTAGACTAGATTTATTTTTGTCACAAACTCATTATAGGAATGTTACAATCAAATAGAAAACTGGCTTCAACATGATGGTTTATAGTAAAAATAGTACAATTGTTGCTTAAATTCCTAGAAAAATTTTTTTTCCTGTTCTTTGTCTCATGGTTATAAGGCTAGGATAGATAAATATTTATCACTTCACCTACTTACATTTACACATTCCTAGCTAAGAGAATTCTTTTATCTTATTTTGAAGCATAACATAATATTTGGTTTGTAAAAGTTTTGAAAATACTTTTATTGTTTTATGACTGATTTCGTTGCAGTCATTTACAGTTTTTAATGTTTGACATTGTTTATTAATGTGGTTTAATCAAACAAATTTTTTTAGTATAATAGCGTAATTTTCTTGCGCATTGTCCACTTGTGTGTGTTTACCAGACTGATAGAATATATTTTGTGTGGAGTAAATCAATTGATATCACGTATGTACTACGTTATTGTTAAATATCCAGCTTTAAGAGTGTTGACGTAGAAACTTTTTTGCGTGTGCTGTTACACCTGTCTTAAATCAGTGCTGTTAAAATATCCTGTGTGAGCTTTCGATTTTGCGCGAACGTTTTGTCTACTAAGCTACACACACACACACACACACACACACACACACACACACACACACACTAAACTGTGAGCAAAGATTTTTCTTATTCGTGCACTGCTGATTGTGTTATGTGTTGTAGGCTATATAGTCGTGAACGTTGTATTTTGCTTTCTGACATGGTGTTTCTCCTATATGTGCTGAACCAGTCTATTTGAGTTTGTGTTGTGTGTTAGAAGTAAGTGCACAGTAGCATTAAACTTGCCATTTGTCACCATCTCCTATTCAGATTTTACTTTGTGGTGTTAGGAACTTTGATTAGACATCTGTGCTTGTACGGGAATTGTCTCTTGCTTCACACTTTTGTGATGTGTTGAGTTGATTTGTTTGGTCCTCTTTCATCCACTGTGCTCATGGAGTTCAAAACTGTTAATTTTTTTGGCTTTAAAAAATTGACAAACTTTTTTTTAAAATTTTAAGTAAATTTTGTTTATAATAATAAATAGCTTATAAAGATTAGGGCCAGTTTAATATTAATTGTCTTAGAGAGACAAAATAAATTAACTTGTTTGTGTCGGTTCTGTAGCTACTGAACATTGAAACTTAAATAACTGTATTTAGTTTTAATAAAAAATAATTTAGATTTATATTTAATTTAGATCTCGTAAAATAAGTTAAAAAAATTTTTTAACTTTACTCTTTGATTGATTGTTTTAAGACTTAATTAGTGTCTATTTACAGTATTATCACAGTAAATTGTTGGATTTAAAAAAAAAAGATGGCATCTTTCAATTATTAATCCTTAGAAGTAAATAGGTAATGAATATCATCAGATGATGCTCTTGATGAAATACAAAAGGAAAATGTATTTTCAGAATTCAAATCCCAAAAGTGTTGAAGCTAGAGATCAATGTGTGTAGTTATTTCTCGTGAGGGTTGTTAGAAATGGAAGTGCTTCTGTACCTAACTGTTAAGCGTAATAGCCTACCGCTTCCAAAGAGTTCTGCATGATGTGAACTCAGCAGTGACAAGTTTCGCTGTGTTTTCTGTTCAGTGTACGACATCACGCCGAGGATGCGACACTTTGTGATACTAGGAACTGCCTACTGTTTTTCCAACCAATGTTTTACTGTACTGTTGATTCCATAACCATATTGTTTGGAAGTGTGCGTTGGGTAGGGCGGGTCAACTTACAAGACGCGGAGGCTTCTCTACTTGTGGTTGTGATAGGATGAGCTTGACAATAATGTGCTCTGTGTTATCGCTATACGTACGTTGACTTGTTATCGTTATATCTCAAGTTTATTTAACTCTTTGCTCGTTTTATGCATGAAAATATTGTTGAAATGCATATGTACAATGTAAATAACATGGTTAAATTTTAAAATTTTTATTAATACGTAATTCAATGTTTAATGGACTGTAATTAGGTCACAACATTGTTATCGAGTTGGAGATTCGCAAAAAGGGTTGAGTGTAGCAGTAATTAGGGTTACTACTCAGATACGGAACACCACAATCAATTTTGACGTAAGTGTTTGATGTTTTTATTCAATTACATTTTGTGTTAGCGTGTGTGTTTTGCTGTGAAATAAACACAAATATCTTTTTGGTGTTTTACATTGCTTGTGTGTCGTTTGTGGCGTCATTAGTTTTGTGAAAGTTACATGAAGCTGTTTTTGACCTGTTCAATCTTCCATATTTTAGGAAAATTGTTAAAATGGTAGTCAGGAGGCTAAAACATAGTACTAAATATATGTATTTGCAAAAAAAAAAGGAAGGTTGTGTAGCACAGTATTATTTTGTTATATTCGTAGTGCCTTATCTTTTACACTCCTTTTCCATATTTACCGGTGTTGTAATAATTCAGTGTGTATTCTGTCCGTTATTTTGGTAATCAATTAACTTATAATATAATACATTCTGATAGTTGTTTTCACTTGTCAATTTATTTGTTGTTTTATAGCTATTCAGCACGTTCTGATTTTCTTACGTAGTGTGTTAGCACGCTACAGTTAATCATTAGTGTTGGAATTTTATAGATTGGTATTATGTATAATTGTACTAAATTACTTGGTTAATCCTTATGGAATTGTAGTTAAGTCTGTAACTAATGTCTGATACTTGTTATCTAACATTTATGAAACCTCAGCTTTGTGTGAAAGTCCATTTAGATGAATAAATATATTATTAAAATTTTGGGAGTTTTATTTTTGTTATAAACATTTACAAAATTTACAATCCTTTACCCCCGGAAGGTACATCCCCTTGGAATTGAGTTTCGTGCCCAGTACATGCATGTAATATCTCCATATTAATTACAATGACTGTTTCCGTAACAAGGATTTGTCATCTAGTATATGAAATACATTTTTGATTCCATGAAATTGTAGTACAAAATTGTATTGAAACAAAAAAGAATTTACTTTTGCAATTCATGTTTAGAAACTTAAAACCATTTTACAAGAAAAAAAATATGTTTATTAGTATTATTATTTATTTTTCTTAATAGGACACTAGACAGTTTTTTTGCTGAACTAATTTTTTGATATCTGATGCTGATGATGCAGCAATTTAAGTTAATTTACCTAATTAATTACAACTCACCAATTCTTTAGTTTTGTCTCGATATTCATCTTTGAGAACCACTTTACCATAGGGGTAGATTCTGCCAAAAAATGGTACTATGATTTTGGAGGTTTCATAGTAAATTGTTAAAATATTTAGTTTAAAATTTATCTTTAAAATGTGCATTACACTGTACTTCAGTAACCTCAGTTTGCAAATTATTTAATGCATCATATACTTTTACTCTGTGGAATGGAAATATTTTTAACTAATTTTAATTGGCTTTGAAATGTTTAAAAGGCTAAACAAACTCTTCCTTTGGATCAGATAGTAAGTTTTACATTCCTGTTTTCAACTTTATTTCAGCCTTTGCACTGGGACAGGAATGGAGGCTGTAAGCGAAAACAATGCTGACAGCTGTTCAGAGCAATAGTTACTGACATCTATAGAACCAAAGTAATTTTTCTGCAATTTGACAGGTTTGAAACTGCTGAAATTTCTGTTTTAGAGATAACCTGTAGAAGTAAGAAGAAAATATTTTAGTTTATAGGTGAAAGTTAAGTTCTAAACATGCAAACGAGAAGTTATTTATGAATAAAATTGTAGTGGAAGCTGTTGAACACAAATGCAAATAATTATTTTCAAGCTTTTTTTGGCAATGCTAATTTTCTGTTATTTTTCAAAAATTTGGCTTTTTTTAAAGCATACTCAGTATTGAAATTAGTGGAATTCCTGAAGTTAATCAATGACTGCTACAAATAGTTTTCCCTGTACTGAATTTATTTTTTGGGAAAACTATGATAATACTGTCAAAATACACTGAAGTGATGGGTTTTGAAAATCTCTTCTTAATGAAGGTAAATTTTCAATATTAAACATAAAAACTGTTATGCCATCCTTAAGTGAATCTTATCCCAGCATGAATGACAACCCATCGTTTAAGATGTCTACTGTTTCGTACTGAAAACTGGAGAATAAATTAGCACCATCATGTAAGACGTGAGGCAACTTCGTCTTTGGCATGGAAGCAGTGCAACCTTGCTTATCCACAGGATGTCTATAAATTTTTGGGTGAAATTTTATGAGGAAGGTACGAGAGTGTAGAAAAGCTAAAACACTGCTTTTTTTTTTATCTCCCTCTTTACTGATAAGAATCAAGGATTTGACAGCAAGTGCTCTTAACAGAACAATGAAAGGAAGGCTCGGTGCCAGGAATTTGTCTACCAGCAGTTTTATAAACAAAAGGGAGATTATTCAAAATAACTTTTTTTGATTCTGCAGCATATAAGAAAAAGAGACCACGCTGTAAAGTAAAGCACGACATGCGGAACACCCAAGACGCCGAGGGTTACAAGAGTAAAAACAGGGCTCAAGAAAGAAGTCATTTTATTATAAAAATTTCTCTCCCTTCCCATCTTCCATGAACCAGGGAAAAAATAATTCCTTCAAATGTATTAACATCCAGAAAAAATAAATACATATTAACTTGGTAAAAAAAAAAAAGTGTGTGTGTGTGTTTTTTAAACACAAAAAGTTAGAATGCAAAGACTACATGGCTTCTTAGCTATTTTTTAAAATCACAACCCTTACGTTCCATCAGGGGCGCAACAACTAAATTTGCAAAGGGAGGGGCAATTTACCTTTTTATAAAGAATCATTGATCCCCCCCTATTGAAGCGGGGGGTCGGGGTCCTCCCTCGGGAAAATTTGTATTTCAAGGTGGAAAATGGTGCTATTTGAGCATTTTTATTATCTAAAAATTGATTACACAGCACTTTCTTTGCCCCCGTTTGCCCCCACTTCAAGGTTTCAGAGGGGGGGGGGGGGGGGGGGGGCAAAATACCCTTGCCCCCCCCCCCTCCTTGTTGTTGCGCCCCTGCCTACCATGAAGCCTCATAGACATCTTTGTAAGTCAAGTGTTGGTGGGTTGCCACTTCAGAAGTTGTAGAAAGGGAACACCATGGCTATGTTCTTCTTGACCTTGAGCACGCGCATCTCGCGCGGCGTGAGGCGCGAGACGAGGTCCGGCCGTGCGGACGGGCGCTGGAGCCGCCCCTTCTCCACCTTGGCGTACAGCGCGTCGATCTCGTCGGCCGAGAGCCTGTGCGCGTCGCGGCGGTCCCCGGCGCTGAGCACGGCCAGCGCCACGCCCAGGCCCTCGATCTTGGCCGCGGCCTGGCGCGACGCCGCGCCCGAGTCCCGCTCCAGCGCTGCGCACAGGTCCTCCACCAGGTCCGTGAACCGGCCGTCGTCCTCGGCCAGCCGCCGGCCTGCCTGCACGGCTTCCCGCACGGCCTCGTCCGCGCCGTCCAGCCTGAGGGCGAGCCTGCCCTCCGCGTCGTAGCGTGCCAGCGCCGCGCCGATGCCCTCCAGGGTCGCCGTGGCCTCCTCCGTGTCGCCGGCCGCGCCGTGCAGGCTGGCCCTCAGGCTGGCCAGCACGTCGCCGCAGACGCCCTCAGACATCAGCTCCAGCTCGGCCGTGCTGCTCTGCAGGCTCGCCGACTGCAGGTCCATCGTCTGCGACAACACCACGACACAGTCTTGTAACCTCCCGAGACCCATCATGGCTTATGAACTTTTAAACTTACCATGTTTATTAATTTTAAAAAAACCCAGATAGCAACTAGTAGCACAAAACAACAGGAAATGTTTTAACTATTAGAAACAGCTCTGGTGAAACCCCAGCTTTGGATATGATTTTCAACAAGGAATTTTACTCAAAATACTGCCCTTCTTGTTAAAATTTCACCTACCAGTTAATACATTTAAGTTTCCACACAAGTTAGAAGTCATGCTCGTATGGCATAACTAAAAAGTTAACCCTGAAACATTTTAAAACACATATTATAACACTAAAGTATATGTTTGATATTTGTTTTTGCTTAAGTGACTCGAATCAGTCTTTAAATATTTCCTACAAACAAAACTTAACCTTACTGAGCAGATTCAACATCATTATAATTATATTATGATGTAATTTAAAAAAATGTTAAAAAATGTTCAGTGATGAGATTTAAACCAAACTACTTGAGGTCAACAAGTGCATGCTCTACCACTGTGCTGCTAAACCTCTCGGAAATTTTGAAGGAGAGTATGTATTATAATCATTGTAATGCCAGTTTTCTTAGGTATTTTAAAACTTGTGGTTGCTTTTTACTATGTTTAAGTTTACCAAATATATTCCAGGGTAGTTTCACTATCATAAAGTTTCATTTGGCACACCAATATGTGACTATATGGGTATGTTGCCTTGTGGGTCCGCCATCTTTGTGTCACATTTCCGTTTATTGACTTCCCTAATGTTTTCACGAAATTACTCCTACCAAATGCTGTATACCAAGAACCAAGATGTTTACATATGAACAATATATTGATTTTTAATTATTTTATTGTTAAAAACTTACTAAAGGTACTCTCATATGAGTACCCAAGTTCTTATATACACAGACATACGTATCTACAAAACTATGACATGGGATTTTCTAGGATTACCGAACGTCACGTCAATATAGTTTAGACAGGAATACCAAATTTGAAATGTGACCTGCTAGAAAACAGGTAGCAGTGTGGGGTACTGAAATAAAATCCTACAGAAACGAAAAACTCTGAGCGAACTGAGAATGCCAGCAGCGCAGTAATGAAATCGGGAGGCCAAGGTCAACAGCCAGAATTCACCTTAAATAATCTGAGCCCAAGCAGTTTGACTGGTGTCGGATTACGGAATGTGCTGGACCACGGATTGCCGGAGTAAAGACCTTTCCGCCGTGCCGAGTTCCCTCGCGGGCACACCTGTTCCAGTTTCTCCTTGTGCTTCTGTGCCAGCTCGGGACCTCCGATGCAGCGCTCGTCGCTGAACATCTTCAAGATGACAGCTTTCACCGTGTCGTCGATGCTGCCGACGTAGTCCGGGTCGATGTAGCAGCTCTCGGCGCCGCGGAACATAATGCTCAGGAACCTGAACTGGACCTCGGCGAGTTGCGACACCACCTTCAAGTTGCGAACGTCCGCTGCGGCCTGTGTGCATCGCCAACGAGCAACACCCTTTCAGACACTGTGATTGGTGTAGATTAACAACGTCAGCAATGGAACACTTTTGAAAATATGTTGTTTAATGAGCTCAGGCGTTCGGTTTAGTTGTAGGGGCTGATTTTGTCAGGGTCTCTACAAATACCTGATGATCCGACCTCAAGAAGTTTTAAAACCTTTTAATAAAACTTTCTTGCAAATTTTGTTAGATTAAATGGCCACCATTTTTATTTAATAAACACAGTTAAACATAATTCAAAATAAATAAAGTATTCCCAGAAACATGCCGATATTATTGTTTGAAAGTTGAAAACTGTAGGACATGATTTCACACGATTTAAGCAGTCTCCCAATTATTTGCATTCAATGCATGACTGTAAACTGAAATGAGGTGTCAACAAACAAATTGCAAGTTAGCGAAAGGCTGGCGAAAATTAAAGTTTCGTTACTGCCAATGTCGTCACTGTTTATTTTGGGACTTTTCTGTGAATTTCGCAACCAGTACAGTTTTGGTAATTTTTCATTTTCTTTTTGTGACTTATTGACCTGTAGGCAGGATGTTGATTCGTTTGTCAAAGTTTTGTGATGATCTCGACATAGGTCTGCAAACATTATTAATTAAAAGGTAATTTTCTATATACATATAACACTACAATGCTTTACAGTAGATGCAATTAAAATTTATAACTAGAACATTCTTTTATGTTTGATATTCCGGAGGACCGTGGGACAAAACCCAAAGAAACGCTTCATGCAAGACACTCACTGGGTAGCGACCGTGAACTCTACCAAAGGAAACGGGACTCCCACGCCAGGAGGAAACTTGGAGTATATATCCAAAGAGATCTGTAATGAGTAGAGACCTGCAAAATTCGCGGATTCATTCACCTCTAGGATAGACTCCACAGTCCTTTAAATACTCGCGGAAATAACACCTGTTCATTGGCTACTGACGCGTGAGATGTCTCAAATAGGCTGTCCGTAATTCGACACTTTCTTGGTTTAGTGTTTCCCATTGGCTCACAGTTCCCCGGATAAAATGTGGGCCAATCGCAGAAGCGGTACGAAGGTATAGGTGTTTTGATGCTAGCCTATCGCGAAATGAATCCGCGAATTTTGCATGTCTCTAGTAATGAGCAGTCAGGACGTGCGGTGACTCCGAGACACAAGTGGGAGGGTTGCTCACCGCGGAGGTGGGCTTGGCCACGGGCAGCTGGCGGCTGCTGAAGAAGTCGACATAGGCCTCGAAGAGCTGGCACAGCTCGCCGGCCGTGATCGGGCGGCCCTGGGACACCTTGATGGAGCCCTGCAGGCTCTCCGGGGACAGCAGCAGGGGCACCAGCCTCGCCAGCTGATCCCTGAACTGCGGCCGCGCGTCTGCGACCACAAAATCCACCACTGTGTTCCCAGTCTACCACAAGTTGCCTATATAGCTTCAGAAGAACTCACGCAATGTAAAATCTGCTCAATATATGAGTCGTGTATTTCCAAAACCGGCCATCTCCACAAAAAAAGAAAAAATGGTTTTGTTCTAGAAAATCAAATTCCATGGTAACCAACAGTGAATAAGGAACAGTTAATTACAAAAGCGGCCATATTCATTTAATTAACTGTCTTGAATGCCACATCATGGAATTGAGTAAACAGGTTTCCTCGATTTCTCGCAAAACTGTTCTGAGGGAGATGGCCAGTTTTGGAAATACACGACTCATATGTGAATACTGTCTGTTCACGAAAGAAAAGCATTTAACAATAGTTTGAGGATCAAACAGTAGTATTGTTTTTTATTTGACTTTTAAACTGTATTTTTTTTTGGAGAGCGGAAATGACTTGAGTTACAGATGGTTTTAGAATAATATTTAGTCATGAAACTCTTAGTAGAGATTCTTGAAAGCACCAAATGGACTTGTAAAACATGTTCATACCTTCATCTTCATTTCTCCAACATATAACGTTATGGTTACCACTGACATCTCATAGCTGCTCTACGTATGAGGTATGACAATAAGACTGCTGGACAGTTCAGAGTCTTGCGCATAGAACTTGAACTTGCGCTTTTCTACTTCCAAACCCCAGCACTTTACGAAAAAAAAAAAAAAAAAAAAAAGTCTAGGCTTGTCCAAGCTTGAAGAACACATGGAAATATAAAACAGACATAATATTTTCTTTTAAGTCACTAAATACCGCCTGTATACTATTTATTGTATAATTTCACACTTTTTGGTGTTCATTTAATAAGTGCATTAGGCTCTGCCAGAGAACCTTATATAGCAATTCATTTTCAAATAAATTTTTAAAATCTTTAAAAAAGATTAAATAAGAATATCTATTATTTGCTGAAACCAAAAAAACAAACAAAAGAATACATTAAATGGTGTTTAATTCAGCACATTCGAGTGAGGCGTTTGCCACAGCCTCATTGGTAACTTCCTTACTGAGTATTTTATTTTGTACTAATTATTTTATTAAGTATTCATTTTCTTTATTGTACTTTTTTTTTTATAATTCAGCCCTTATGTGATTTCTTGTTGTATTATTCGTTTTTATGCACTCACTATTATGCTATTAATTTTCTTAGTGTTTTGTGCACTTATTATCTGGGTGAGTCTTATAACTGTACCACAAAACTATCGCTTGTGTACCGTAACTTTAGGTAGCAGCTTGTTTTGCGTGATTGCCCCTGCACGGTGCGCGGAGTGCGTGTCCGAGTCCTGTAGGGCGTGAGGAGCGCGGGCAGCGTGGACGGAGCGAGTTAAGGGTCGCAGCTTGACGGTGAACGGGCAGCTGGGTTAGGCTTGTTGCACGCTTTTTGACTCCAAGCATCATGCGATTTTAGAAATGTTGGGACGGAACAGCCTGGCAACCAAGCTCCACCCCAAATCTCTTAACGTGAATGACTCAGTTGGTGCTGAATTACTGAACGTGCCTAACAATAAAATGCGAGATTTAAGACCTTTAAATTTAAATGAATGAAACAACAAAATACTAAAACTTCTTTTCCAAAAAAAATGTGCAGTACAATTATAGCGTTTTTTGTGTCATCACCACAGTAAACCATGTTTATAATTAAAACCAAGTATGTAGGTGGTAACTTGTCAGACTATTAAAATTGTTTCTAAAAATTGTTTAACCTTGGATCATGCAATAAGACTTAAATGTTTTGAACTGCTGTGCCCACGTTGTGAATCCACCGCGGATGGTAGGGCGACATACCTGCAATCTTCCCGTTGTAATTCTCTTCGATGGTCACTTTCTTGCCGGGATGCGGCATCAGGTAACAGGATATCTTACTGAAGGATGAGCGTATCCTGTTTCTCATCCACTGTGCCTCTTCAGTTTGCTGCACATTAGTCTGAGGGCAGACAGTGTAGCCTTAAAAGTGAACCACAAACATATGATGCCAACTGTAATCTCATTTGACTAAACAATTTGTCACTGAAGCTTTTTTTTGGTGGGTTATGTTGCAAAATTGTCAAAAATATTGATATTGAATTTGTCTGCAAATAAAAAAACTCATTTAGTATGCAAAAAGTACATTTTGGAAAATGTTTCTTGCGAGTGTAACATACTGATGAAAAAAAAAGTACAGACCAAAAATCTTTTTTCAAATGCCTACATCATGTATGAAAATTAGGATTTAAAAGCACCAATATTATAGTATCATAAAGAAATAATTTACCAGTAACAAATATGTATGTTGCTTGACTAGCAGGTCAATACTTAAAATTGAGCTCTAGTAGTAGTAGTAATTTTATCTTATTACTGTTCACATTATTTTACATTTGAAGAAAATGATAATTAAATTAAATCATGGTTTCTGTGCTTATTTACATCGTCGATGAATTTAAGAATTTTTTTTTTTGTGATAGTTGATTTACTAATTGATAGTTGATTGATAATTTAAATAATTAAATTTTATATGAATTTATACTTTACCAACCATATTTATTATATTACTCCAGTCCTTTCATAAATTTATTTCTATTATTTGCACGCAAAATTAAAGTTAGTTTTTTATTACACCAAGTTAAGTATAACTTATAACATGCGTACATAAGTACATATGTGTATGCAATCATTTTTATTAAGTTTTTTTTTCTTCTAAATTTTGGACTTAAGGGTTCCGCCTACCCGGGCACACATACGGTGCACAGAGCTTCAGGAAAAACAACGCAATTTCAAAACTACTCAAGATATCCGAGTGGGGTATGTTTACGAAAAGCATTTAAGAGTTCGCTGAGGCCCGAAAAGTACCTTTAATTTTGGATCATGTTTTTAAACTGTATTTCTAGAAGAGTTAAAATGGCTCTAAAACGCATGTTTTCAGAGTAATTTTTAGGCGTAAAAAAACAAGTACAGATTATTAAAAGCACTTAAGGGACTTGCATTACACCTTTATCTTCATTTATCAGCCATATAATGTTGCGGTCACCGCTAAAATTGCACAGTTATCCTGCGACGACGAGAAGATTGCCCGTCAATTCATGCCTTGCGCTTAGAGGCGATACCGCGCTAGAAATAACATCGAGCGTCGCACTTATCATCCCGCCTCACTAACACACATACACCCCTGACGAGGCGGGCCCCTTAACATTAAACTGAGGGTTTTTCCATATCAGCCCACAACCCCCCACTGAGTACATCCTGGCTTCTAGCGGGATGACGAGCACCCTCAGGGCTTCGAGGGCCGCACCTTCATGAGCTGGCCGAACAGCTGCTGCCCCCCGTCGGGGCCAAACAGGGCGAGGTGCGGGGTCGCCCAGTCGCGCACCAGCAGCTGCAGGGTCTGGAAGGGCCGGTCGCAGTCGTCCCCCAGCGGCTGGCGGGCGTACTCCGTGAAGAGCTGCCGACCCCCACCACACCGGTCACACTCGTGTCTTCCGGCGCGTTCCCGAGCCTCCATCACTCCACATGATCACGTAATCAGACCTTTTTAGATTGTTCAATGGTAGGGGCAGGAATAGCCATAAAACCAAATTAACAGCAAAATTCACCTCAATTACTCCATTTAAGCTATTAAAAGAAATACAATGTTATGTACTAACAAAAAATATTAGTTTCTATCTTTCTATGTTGCTGTTTCTTAAGTAAATAAACGCAGTCTATATCTGATGCCATATAGTCATGGCTGAAGGTCTACAGAGAGACATCACAATGAAATGTATACATATATGTAATGATTTTGGGCTTTTAACACTGCATACTGACTTTTTGATTATCACATATTTTATTTGAAAATTTTTGGTTTAACTTAAGCTCATCAGTATTTTTATTGTGTTGTTTAAAGACTACTAGCCTTTAATTTAGAACAAGTTATGCTCATAAAATGAAAGGTCTTTAATCTGGCAATTTCAAGACCTTGGCAAAAATGGATCAGTGATTTTGCCGGATAAGAATTCCGTCAATAGTTTTAAGAGGATGCCAAGTGTGAACATGTGAAATGTAAACCGCTATAAAACAGTAAACACTGCACTGAAGTGAAAACCTACAGTAATCACAAACTCAGAGCAGACCTAAAACACCGGCAGTTCCAGTAATGCCACCTGGTGACCAAGGTAAGCAGCCGGAATCCACTCAATAAAATCCAAACATGAGTGGCTTGGAAAAAAAAATTACGGTAAGCGTTCTGCTTCACACAGTTACGGACTGTAAGGTAGATGACAAAACCACCGTGACAACAGCTAGTTCTGAACCACTTAGGGTACTGTAGACATGAGTTATGCCAGAGCTCAGACAGAACTTTGCATTGTCTAATGGGGGGCCTTAGTAGTGATTATGTACTCAAATTGAGCTAAACAACTAAGTTCAAATGGTGAACACAGAGGAGAAACTATTTCTGGTAATCGAGGACAGGGGCAGCTCCCCTCCGCACCAGATGGCACAGCGACGGGATTGGCTACCAGCAAGTGCTGCAGGTCGTTCTCGGTGATGTTGCGCGACAGGTTGAATATCTGCACGGAGCTGATGAGCAGGCTGAGGCTGATGACGGTCGCACACTCCTGGACGATCGTCTCGATGTCGAACGTGCCCTGCGTGTCGATGAGGATCACCGCCACCTGCGACATCACAGTCGGTTGCCGTGGACACTTGTCCGAGCTCGTCATACCGACAGCATTCCACAACCTCGGCACATCATGCCATGCTAAGCCACAACATAACTTTCAAAAGCACTTCAAAGAGAATGATCATTTTCAAGTTAGTAATAATGATTCTTTTCATTAAACTTTCAACAAGTTTCATCTAGTTTAGTGCCTTATTTATCTAGTAAACATGCATTAAAAATATAAATATACACAATGCTGTTATTTACCAGAAACAAATGCACTTTTAGGTAGATGTATTTGTAACATTGAAGTAAGTACTACTTCCATGCCATCTTTTACACAAGATGCTTGCTTGAATTGTTTGTGTGCATTATGTAAAATAATATGCATGTTTTTACTTATGATTACTAAGGTACTTAACTTCCTAATTTTTTATTTTTTTTTAAACTTTTAGTCCTAAAATGTGTTTCTTATTAACATTCAAATATATACTATATAGTCATTTACCTTAACAATTAAGTTAGTTAAATTCTTAATGTTATTCTTAAAATCTTCAATACCATACAAATAAAATGTTAAAAATACTAGAATATCTCCTCATCATCTCAAGAAGAAGAGTGAATCACGCAGTCCGCGGGAGGGGGGAGGGGCGCGCACGCACCTGCTCCCCGCTGGGCACGGTGATGAGGAACGGCTGCGACCACATGAGCAGGCCAGTGGTCTCGCGCTTGCTGTGCGCGCCCCACGAGAAGCCCTCCAGCGGCACGTCCTTGTCGTCCAGCCACTGGGAGCTGCACTGCACACAGCCCACGCCACCGTTCACCCCTGCACACGCAGCTCTCCAGCTGACTCATCAGTGCCCGTCCACAATAGCAATGTCCTAAACTGTGTCAGAAGGACACTCGTCGCCGATTGGTCGGCGTAACCCTCTGACGTCTTGCGTCAAGTGGGCAAAGGTCCGAACCTACCTGGTCCGAAGACATTCGTCAATTTGAACTTTTTGTCCCAACCTGTGTACTTAGGACACAGAAAAAGAACAGAACACTCGCGATATTTGAATTTCCGGTTCCCGTTTGAAAACGTGGTGTTTGTTTTTGTTGTTGAAGGAAATGGAAGGAGTTGTAAGTCACTCATAACTTACATAACTTTCATAAGTTCAATCTCAAACTACAAAGCATCAAAACAATAAACAATAACATTTGGTTTGGCACATTAACTGCACTCTGGTGACAACTTTAGAAATCAATACATTCGGACATCGAACATCGCAATTGTGGACAGGGCAGTTTTCGGTGAGACAATGTGACGTCACTCACATTCGGATAAGGACACGGACCACGCACAGGTTCGGACTATTGTAGACGGGCTCTTAGTGTCGGTGAGGCGGGATGATAAGTGCGACGCACGCGGTGTCGCCTCTGAACTGGCGCACAGCCTTTACAACGTGCATAGGGCAATTGTAAGATTTAAGGATTAACCATAACATTATGTGATGGGGAAATGAAGGTAAATGTGTATTTTAAATCCTTTTCAGTACTTTAAAGAATAAGAACCAAGTGTTTCATGCTTAAAAAACACTCGTTTTACCCATTTTCACTTTCCTAAAAATACAGTTTAAAAACGAAGTCCCGTTAACAGAACTCCTGAACCGCCCTCAAAGTGTTTTTAAATGCTTTTATGTACACAGACGCCACTTGGGTATGCTGAGCAGTTTCTGCTGAAGTTCTGCACACCGTATGTGAGCCCAGGTAGGCGGGACCCCAAACAAGACGTCAACATCTGGGTCATCACCCCATGTTCATGGTGATTGACAGAATGCATGGAAAACAATAATTGTATTTTAAAAAACTAAATACACACTAAATAGTTCATAAATTATAGTTTAAAATTGTAGAATACCGGTCCAACGTACCTCATTACATTTTTTTTATTATATTTTTAATGCAAAATTGTTTCAGTTTAAAGTATCATAATTTTCACTACTAGCGTGGCAATATTGACTTAAATTGTTAAATAAATTTCCAACTAAATGACTAATGTTATAGAATAAACAAATATAAACCAATCATACCACCGCAAGTAATTTCTAACCTCTAAAATCTCAAAACAAACCTTTGCGCACACTACCATAGATTAACATATTTAATATGCAACGTGAACAACACAAAATCATTCGATACATCGAAACACTGAATACTAAGGTTTTGGTAGTATTTGAGGATTTGATTGGTCCATTCCCTACTTTAAACCTTTTAGTATGTAAAATTGTTACAATAAAGTTTTTGTCTGTATCAGTTTGATGTGGAATTAAGCTGTATTCCGAGCGTTAGTTCGGAGTCGAGGGGTCTGCGCACTCACATGGTTGTACAAGTAGCGCAGCATGTAGTTGAGCAGGAAGGACTTCCCCTTGCCGAAGATGCCCGATATGGACACGATCACAACGTGCTTGTCCCGGACCTCGTCGAGCGTGAAGATGGCCTGCAGGGCGTCCCGGTTGAAGTGCGTCACGGTGTTGTCCTGGGTCTGCAGGATCTGGATGGCTCTGGAGGCCATGATGCCGTCCTCGCGCGTCGTTGCACGTCGGCGAGCCTGGGGACACGCACTTCCTCAGACGGAAACCACCACCAGAACATAATGCATTTGCCCAAGTTATCTCGGGATTCCCGAGAGTTTCTAAAAAAATTTGCCCAAAATAAATTGGGTTGGGCGAAATTGTGTGTGTATAAAATTTTATTTTCCCGAGTTAATTCGTTGTTTTTCTCTGTGGAATTAGTTTATTCCTTATTCGCCAGAGAGCAGCCTAAGCCTATATTGTAATGTGTTTCTACGTTTACCCGATAGATGGTAGGAGACATCATTTACTGCGGCAATTATTTGGCGATATTTAGTTGCTCTGTCGCGTAACAGATCACTCTAGAATAACTCAGTACATGTGATAGAAGTGAAACTTCTTTGGTAATTCAAACCTCGACTCTTAAGTGTATCGTAAAGGGTAAAACGACAAAAAGAGAGATAGAAAGAAAACAATTTTGTAAAAATAGCACAGAAGTGTTTTTTTTTTTTAAATTTATTTTTCAAGTATTTAAGAATCCTAACCTTTTTATATTTGTAATAAATTTGAATAAAAATAAGAATAAGTTAGTAAACATGAATAAACAACATTATTATCGAAGTGCTCAGGATATCAATAATTATTAATCAACACAACATTTTGAAAAACACCATAGAAAAAACTGTGCATGTTACTGTTTCTTCAAACAATTCTGCCATTTGGAACATGCCAAATCTCCGAATGTAATATGAAATTCATAACAGGTAGCGCTATCTATGCGGTAAATGCAGGGACTGTCTCAACAGCACTCTCTACGCTGCTGTTTGAACAAGGAGGAACGCAAGCACGCTGCTAGCAAAAACAAAATTCAAGGTATTCACAGCAGATTGTATAGGATACCTATATCTATTTTCTGAAACAAGCACAGTCGTTCACTATGTCTTATTCTTTCATTCATCTTTCTCTCTCGGTTATTTTTTTTTGAGCAAGGGACAAATCATCGCACAAAGATAACAACGTATATACCATAGTGCTCTCTTTATATTTATTTGGTCAAGTACCTATTTCCTGTATGTCCTTTTCGCTTCAGAAACGTTTCACAATAGTTTCACGAAAATGTTGCATTAAAATTCAGCCATGAAATTTTACTCTAATCGTGCCCAAATAACCACTATATTCAACTAAATGCTCACTTAACATGAAAGGTCGCTCAGAAATGAATGAGAGCTGATTGTTCATAGTTTTGGCTATGGACATTGATTCTTTGTGATGTTTTACCTGCAAGTAAAACTAAAAAGTATATATTAATTGTTTGAAGAAAAAAATGAGCAAACTGTTTCATTAATTACTTATTTTGCAATTAAATTAATAAAAATCAATAACGGTAGAATTGGCTCATGCTATAACAATAATAAACTGAATATATACAATAAAAAAATTAGTACAACGTACAGAACCTGAAAAATAAAAACACTTTGTTTGGTTATTGACGATGTAAAAACCTTTTACTAAACTATTGCCAAATGTAAAGCATCTTGTAGAGATCAGAAAGTATATACTTAATAGTGAAAAATCCTCTGAAGTGAAGTAATTTATAATGAGGTTTGATTGTCTTTTCTTTCCAGTTCTCTCTTGATATTCAGCTTGTTTTTGTTGAAGAAGAATAATGGACACACACAAGAACCAAAATTGTGAAAAGCTTATCATTGAGCTCCTAAAACTTCTTTTTCACTGCTGCAGAAGTCTCCTACATCTTGCATCCATTTTGGTACCTTAATGTTGCTTACCGGTAGAGTTTGTCCTTAAAATATTCCAGCTCATAGAGGTCTCAAAAATTAAAAGTCTTATTATATGTTACTACAGACAATCTTTAATTCGTCTTTATTACATTTTTTTTTTACCTTTATATGCATATTTTTAGATACATTTTTATTGTAAAATATAAAAATTTGTCACTGTATTACTGTTTAAATTATTTATATATTTAATATTGTTGTATTAATTTTTTCCTTTATATTAGAACTTGTATTACTGTTTTACAAACATCTGTGTAAACTTGTATCTACTTCTATCTTTAGAGGCTATATTATTACCTGTAATGCTGCTTTTTTTCTCATTGTATCTTAATTTTCCTGTCTGTAATTATTTTGAATATTTATCTTATACTTTGACATGTCCTATACGATTGTGTGAAAACATTTAATGGACAGGTAGATGAAAATAAAACAATAAAATATAATATTGAAGAGTTCTGCCCCAATGTTGACACCCCCTCTCTCACGGTGTGAGCAAGTGTCAGAAACTCACCTGTGAGCTCCCACAGAGAGCAGTGATGCACGGACAGAAAGCACACAGCCGGCGCCGGACTCACCAAACAGTCCGTGCAGGGCGGCGCGGACTACGCAGCGTGATAGGCGTGTCCGCAGTGAGCACGGGCGCCTGAAGGTTGCATTTCACACCAGGCAGCCCGCGCGGCGTGACTAATGCCGCTGTTAACTCCTCCATCTGACAGATACGGGCCTTTATCTAGAACTCTCACAGAGATAAAGAACCAGCACAGATATCGTCCGGCAACGGTGCCTCGTTTATCAACCAGGCGGACTGGTCGTTTCATTCCACAATAAATGTGATCAATCATTTAAGAAGCTAAATTACAACTGTAATCAAAATTAGCCAGAACTCACAAAAAAAAAAACTTTATAATTCTAAATGTTTTATTTTTTGAGTATAGAATTTAACCAAATACCTAACTAATAACCCTACAGATGTTATCTTCAACAGAATAGTTTTGCCTGTGAATAATTTTAGCCTACTTGGTAAAAGTAGACTGCTTAATTTAATGTGTGCACATGATGTAAAAAAATGAAAATGGTTGTTGGTTTGACTAAGCCTCCATTAAGACTGGTGAAAAGGGCCATTGAATAATGAGGGGAGGGGGGATGCACACAAGGGAGGCCCAGTTGAGTTGCGAGATAGTTTTTAATGCATGCTTTTATGCAGATAGTTGGATGAAAATTACAAATTTATTGCTAACAGAATCCATTGGAAACCTTAGCATTTATGTGATAGCCACAGGTGGTAAAGTTTACAGATATAGCTACAGTAACAGTTAAGGAAAAACAAAAAAAAATATATATTTTTTTTCAATGTTGGTTTTGAAAATTTGCACTTCAAGTAATGAGGAGGGGACCCAATGAAATTATTTGTCCCCAGGCCCTAGTTTCTCTCAATGACTCTGCTTGTGAAATGAACTAGTGCCCCTAACAAGTGATCTGTGCATCTCTTTCTTCTTCCTTACTTACTTCTTTCCCCAGTGAAAATTTTACCACAGTAGGTATGCCGGCATGAGTAAAAACTTTACATGACATAATTAGAGTATATTAAAAATAGTTTTATGTGTGATTTGTGCCTAGTTATTGAAATGTGTCCGGCCATTTGGTCCGCTGGTGCGAACTTTCAGGCTGGTGTGCCAAAAGTTTCAGGTTCGATTCCCATCGAGATTTGGGATCTGTACACTCATGGAAGATTTCCTTCTCAGGCCCAGGACTGTGAGGACTGTGTGTTGCGTCGACTCTTTATCTCCACACTACCACGACAGGCAAAGGCAAACCACCGCGGACTCATGCTGCCACGGGATCCTCGAAGTGTCGTGGCTTCCAGCACTGTGGCGTTACATGGAGTCACCACACTTACGTCATTGACGTGGAGGCTGCGGTGGTGGAACGATGAGACTGCGCACCTTCGAACCTGGCGACAAGTTCAGTTCCTGGCTGGGATCAAGCTGCGATGTTTCACTGCGAGACGGACTCTGTGTGCGGGCAGGTTTTCTCGGGGTACTTCCGTGTTCCTGCCTCTGTTGTCGGTCTCACCGCGATCCTACAGAGCAGTGCTTCCCAAACCTTTTGAAGTTGGACTAATTTAAAATCATACCAACAATTGTAGGCACTTCATATACAAATTTCTGAGAAATATGTTATAGCAAGTCAAATATTACACAAAAAATTATTCAATAAAACAATTAAACATATTTAATGTTTATTAATTTTTTGTTTTTATGAGGAACAGGAGCCTGATGTTTTCTGGCGATTTCTTCAAATGTTTAAGTGTATATTCTAATGAAATGGTATAATTGAGTAAATATACAGTAGAACCTTGATTAACCGGGGTAATGGGGGGGGGGGGGGGGGGGGGGGAAGGTCAGCACAGTTAAGTGAAAATCACGGATAATCATGTTCAAAAGTATTTAGGTTATACAATACAGCAAAATTTTGTCAGTAATTTATACAAAACAAATTAACAAGTATTACTGATGCTAATTATTCATTTATAAACATATGTATGAATGAAATTATTTGTAATAACATAAAGACACAGTTTTAATGAAAAACTTGAATTATATTTACAATTTTAAACGTGTAGGTACGTGCAATTTAACGAATAACTTGCCTTGAATCAACAAACAATTCTGGAAATATGTAGTACATACATACGTATGTACTAGTTACGTTACACTTCACGGGCTCTTGGTTCCTCTCCCCTTCCCCCCCTCTAAAGTTTAATTTTTAATTGAGAGTCCGGTTGAAAGAATGCCCTGTTAATCAGGTCATGGATAATAGAAGTTCTGCTGTACTGAGTATACTGGAATACCACAGGACGCACCCGGACAGCTTCTAGGGCACACCAATGGAGCCTAGCGCACACTTTGAGAACCACCGCTATAGAGCATCAACCCACGGTACTCCTCCAAGAAGGAAAGACATCGATTTGTATCTTCACTCCCATTCTTTACTTTATCAAGTTACAATTTTTTTCCAGCATGTTTCTGTCTAGCTAATCGGCCATAAAATAACTTTGATTCTTTTTTTTTTATGAGCATGTTTTCTTCCCAGTTTGTTAACAGATACAATTAAATTTTTTTTCATATATATCATACTTATTTAGTCAGAAGATGACCCTATAGAGTGTCATATGGGCTAATTCTTCTGTTTTATATACAAACAAGCTAGGCACCAAAGGAACTTAATGTTAGTTTACCTTAAAAGTGAGACACATGTATGAAAACATCCTACAATCATTTAAAATAACTGTCTTTGATATGTTTCAACAATTTCATCTTGGGAACATGCAAAGACAAATGCACAGGCATTTTCTTATAAAGCAGGTTATCATGAAGTTCAGCTGTTGTGTCACGTGTTGGCTCTCCGTTGGAGTCTTGGCTGTGGCACGGATCCATGTTATCTCTTTCCACACTTTATGCTGGCAATGTAACACGTTTAGCCATCAACTAGAAGGCTATCTACTAGGGGTGAGCCACTCAAATCCTCAAATAACATCCAATCCTTAGTATTCTAGAATTCAATCTTTTGAGGAAAAAGATTAAAAAAAAAAAAAAAAAAAAATGAAACAAAATAAAAAATTCAACACCACAAGATTTTTCTTCCTACTTTTCATGTTGCTTATCCACCAAGATATTGTACTTTTAACATGCATTTATTTAAATAAAATTATATGTATTGATTCTGGAAAATTTCTTTGTGAAATGAACAATTAAAGGGTTGAATATTTCAACACCATAGTTTTATTTTTAATTTCTTGTTCATTTTTTTTTATTTTTGAACCTTGCCACCTAGATTTGGATTCTTGGTGGGAAGGGGGGTTTAAATCCAAGGTACTCTTTAGGATTTGAATTCAAGATTCAGATTCGAGAAAATTGGGAACTGAACCATCACTATCTACAAAATATTTCCGTAAATGTGTTTGTGATTTTAATGATCACGTAAAAGTTCATTGGTACGCTATTCACAGGCATACCTAAATAAATGGATGGCCATTAACAACGGTGGTCAAAATGCCAAAACCAAGAACTGAGATAACAGTAATTTGCAAACCTTCATCGTAAAATCTAAATAACAGCTATTTGTCCAAAATAAAATAAAAAAGTAATGGAGCATGCAACCAAAGCAAAAAAATCACAGTTGTTTATAAAGCACGCAAGTTGCAAGAGTTCACCAACCCTATAACTTAAAATTATAAAACAATGGAAAACAATTTTCTAACATGGGATTATTTTGAAAATTAATATTTAGGTATCATTAAAACAAAAAAAATTGTCACTACTTTAATTTTAAAGTGTTATTTATTTTAACTGTGTGAAAGTGTAAATATTGTGTGTATTATAAAATGAACATCGTGTTCTTCTATGTACGTAACATCTGTGTTTTTAAAATTTTTCGGAACACTTCTTCAAATATGGCAGTCGAAAACGCAAGCCAAAACACAACAATCTTGGAAGTTGAACAATACTTGAATTGCATAATTGCAACTTGCGTAGTTTATAAACCAGGCCCAAAACAAAACCTTGCTGGAAGTACAGAAAATAAACACAATCACAATATTTCTGTTTTGGCACTGGGGATGATTGTTGCTGATCGCCGTTCAACGCACGGTGATGGAATGCTTGGGGAGCAATGACGGGACAAATGGCTGAGAGGAACAAAACTACATCATGCAAAAAAATTGACCTGCTCAGTTCAAAATTCTACGACCCTTGAACTTACTTTTTTTTTGTTATATTTTGTCAATCCATTTTCATAACTTCTTATTTTTATTGTGTGTATGTTGCAGAAAAAAATATGACTTTCCAATAAAACTAATAAAAAAAAAATCAACTGTAATTTTTTTTTTTAAATTGTGTCTACTATAAATACGGACAAGATTATATGAGTTGCGATAAAACCAAAATAACAGCACAAAGCATATCAAAACAACATATAACGCCAAAATGCAAGTTAATACAACATTTAACATCAAAAAAGTAACAAAAAACATCAAATCAGTTTGCAATTTGACAAAACTTAACTCAAACCATAAAAAATTTATCTTTTACCATGGTAAATTCATTGAATGTAATTTTTAGCATTATTTTATACCCAAATATATAAACTAAATGGATTGGAAAAAAAATAATATGTTATTCAATCTTGATTCTCGTATTATTTACATATTTTTTTACATTAATCATGTTTGCAGATATTTAAAAAAAAAAATTGCCAATTTTTTTCTGAATACTTTTCAAGGCATGCTTATTACAAATCATTTTATTGAATAAGTGCATCATGTGTCAGTATAAATTAGACTAAGCAAAATAAGTATGTATTAAGAAATATTTAAATATTTCAAAAATAATACATCAATAAAAACAATGTACGAAAATAAAAACATTAAACACCCAAATCTGCTGTTTTAAAAGGGAATTAAACCTAAAAATAAATCCATAAAATCTTGTCCCAACCTACAGCATAGCATTTACGCACTAAACAATATTTAAAAGTGTAAAAAATCTTGAATTGTTAGGAATGTATTAGTTAGTACATAAAATCATAGGTGGATTACATTTGCACAAACCTAAGTAAGCCATAGGTTTTGCTGATATATTAATCAATTGATCAGTTCATTAAGACTTCTATCATCACCAGTTCAAGGCAGAGGAATCAAGGAAATGGACATGATGTTATTTCTTTAGCAAATAAAATACATTCTAAGACGGCACTGTGATGTTATTATTCACTGTTACATACCATTAACATTTACAACCTCATATAACTATAACTGCCAACGTTTAGATGAAGAAATATTCTTCCTTATTTATAACATATTTATACAACTGAGAATTATAGACTAGATAAAAAAAAAATTATACTCTTTAGGTGAAAAATATTTTACAAATTCCCGGAACAGGACAATATTTTGTGAAAATATTGTACACATATAACTTGCGAATCTTGGAATCAACAAAGGTGACAGTTTCGTCACTGAAGACACAGATAGCATAAGCTCATTCTTTGAAGAACTTTGATGCAGAGTTCTCTATAGCACTGATTGTGTTTTTCGATCAAAGTACAATAAATTTGGGCAGCAAAGTAGCTTCCATTGTGCAGTCAATTTTCCAAAAAAACTTTTAGCCATCACAGAACTCCACTCCAAGGTAAAGAAAATTATTTAGTTTAAAAATTTATTTTTAAATATTTTTGAATAACAAGTAACTTCAATCATGGAAACAAATAAGGAATTGTTTGAAATTACCCTAGGTATACCTTACATAAAAAAATGTACATATGTTTATCAGCATGTCTTGAGGCTGAGGGGGAAAAAAAACCACAATTCACGACTTAATAGCCTATCATAATTGACCTATGGATACTATTACAATACAAGTATTTGACGGTGTCTTGAAGTGATATTGAGTAATTGGTAATATGCATGTCACTAATTATATTTTCCTGAAACCATCCATTCTCGTACATTCGTACATAGACATCTCGTGGTCGGAACGAGAGGCATATATATACTATGTATCTTTCCACTTGCTCAAAGCTATCCTCTTGTACATAACTTGTAAGCACACTATAATCTTGCAACAGTCCCGCCAAACTTGTGCCTATGTCAATATGTCTATGTAGTGACATATCAGTTCTAGCGTAATAGTTCACCTGAGGTGACATTCTACTTGGTAGACTACACTAGTAAAATGGTTATGCAATTGGTTTTTGTGAATAAAAATGACATATTTTATTCAGCACTGTGGAACCCCCCTTTTATTACAATGGCCATTGAAAAAATATACCAAAATAAAGGTAAGTGTACAACCAGGGAAAGTAGGTAATAATCAATTCCATAGTATTTTGTCTTCTGTGGCTACTGCTGAATCATTATCATTGAGTTAGACTATGCACTTATCAACTGAGCATAATTTACTTAAATTTTTTAAAATAAAACATTTTAATGATATGCACTTTTGGAATGTCAATTACAACTCAAAAATTTTAATACAATAAATACATTTTAATAAAGAATTACAGAACTGTGAGCTAAATCAATTGACTTTTAAATAAAATTTCAAATGGTTTAGATATAATCACGTGGTAAAGAACGCAAAACAAATGACCAAATGGCAGAAAATACTAGGTTGACATGCAGTCGCAGGCTTGATTTGGCTATAAAGGTCGAGAATGAACGATGACCAAATGAACATAGGGGAACTTACTCAGCCAAACGTTATTTTGGTAACAAAGACACAAATCACTTATTATTATGCACACAACAATTCTAAGTACGTCTAAAACATTCTAGAAACTCATTCCATGTGTTTGAATTAAAATTCACACTAAATTTGCTGCAGAAACAGTGGGAGACCAAGTGACACATTAATAACTTTTGAGACAGAATTTGTATCAGTACATACATATTTCTTATATGCTGATGTCAACCAGGGGCTATGCCCCTCTATAAGCCCGATGTGACCTGCAAACAGTCACCCTTCCATCCCGCCCCCAAACTGCTTAAACCTGCTGCCTGCACGTGTGTACATGTGTTGAGTAATTGTTATGTAAAACCAGTGTCACGTTCCCTTAGTTATGATCATAATTACATTCCAAAGTGTAATTTACATACTTTTAAGATGAAATAATTACATAACTAAATAACATAATTGTAAAAGGATCTCTGTTTTATTATAAGGATATCATTGAAGGGTTTATTTTGCTTTGCCCTCACTGGTAGGTCATCCTGCTCTGAGAAGCAGAAGCAAAGAGCGTGAACGAGTAAGTAAAAGGAAAAATAGTAGTACAGGGTAAAAAATTAGGCAGCTGGCCCAGCAGCTGAACCACAAACTGGAAGAAATACGCCGACGTCGGCCAGTTGACGTTTTTAAATGTCCGCCCTGCGTTCCGGACCCACGAGTTGCCTCTGCACGCGTACCAGTGGATTTCAACATCACACACAAACATCTGTTTAACTAGCACCAGCAAACTGTACAACAATCACAATCTGGTGTTTATTTTACTGTACAAAACTAATCACTAATAACATCCAAATTGGTCTGAGATGACAATGAAACCATAAGTTATTGTCCAGTATTTTTATACTACTTACACAGCTGACGTACACACAAAAATCCTTGCCTAAGTCCACGCACAATGCTCATTTTTCAATCAGCAGGAGCACCAACTACGGATGTACTGTGAAGTTACTAAAAAAAAAAGAATGTTTCTTCGGTGCTTTTGGCAACTACATACATACACAAAATAATCTGGGTTTGACAAAACATTCTAGCGATTCTCCACCCCAATGGCAGAATACGAACTACAGCATAAAAAGATAGGCCTACACTACTTTGGAATGATGATTGGCAAAAAGTATGTAAATAACTGTGACAAGTAGTGCCCTATTTTCACCCATATGTACCTTCATCCAACATTCCAATGGGTACACTGTATCTTCCCGCCAACACGGCCAACCACTACATAGTTTCTATGCAAGATGCTCGTACTTCTGAAGACTAAACAACATACCTAAATTTCCCAACATACAATCACATTTATAAAACTATTAAAAAAACTAACATACAAGGAACTCATGGTACAGTGTGCAAAAAACAATTTTAAATCCCCCAAAAATTTTTCATCCAGAGTTTTTATGCCATTCCCCAAAAACTGTGCACAAAAAACAACAGGCCTATTCAATAATTCACAAATTTGTGCTTGATACACTTAACGCAGAAAAAAGTTTTCCAAAACATAACAATATAACTTACATCAATATTTATTGCTTTAACAAAACCATTCATATTAAAATTTTATTCAATATTGCACTTTTAATACCATAAATAATTTTCTTACGTCACATCAAAGATCAAGTTTTGCATAAAATTTTTACCACTACATGTGTGATGGTTTTAACTTTGTACCAATTTATATGAAACGCAACAATTTTCCTAACATCAATATCTTTCACGAGGAAAAAATTTCCTCCTAATATAAAATACATTTTCCCAGCAAATTCTCTATTATAAAAGGTAACTAGTTAATACGTGGCTATTTTGCAAACCAAACTAATATTGTCATTACTATGTACAAATAGTTCTTTTGCACGACAGATAATATAGTTATAAAATGACAACTTTGCAAAAAAATGTATCCAACAACGACCTTGTTAAAGGGCTGCACCTGTGACGGCGACTGAGTATTAGCTCGGCGTGTCGAGAACAAGGCTCCTGAGGCGCGGGCAGATCAGCTGGGCTTGCGCGGGGCCGCGGCGGCCTGGGCCTTGCGGCAGTTGCACAGCCACTTGATGATGCGGGCGTTGCGCTCCACGATGGAGGGCTGCTCGCACGGCCGGTGCTGGTTGGGGCCCGGGGCGACGCCCCCGCGGAGGGACCCCCCGCTCTCCAGCCCCGGGCCGCAGCCCGCCCAGGGCCCCCAGGCCGTCACCGAGTCCACGGAGCTCACGCTGGAGAAGTACACCGGGGAGGAGGAGCCCGTCGCCTGCGACGAGAGGCACCTGCAACATCGCCCGGGATTGGCTGTGGACTCAGTGGCACTCGCAGACACAACATGGACAGATACACATATGCACTAACGTAACATTAACATAACATAACACTAACACAACATATAATGTAACATTAACATAACACTAACATAACATATAATATAACATTAACAGAACACTAACGTAACATATAATGTAACATTAACATAACACTAACATAACATAACACTAATGTAACATATAATGTAACATTAACATAACATATATAACAGTCACAATATGCATTTACATAACATATTCTACACACAGAAATACAAAATGCAGTTTCATAACATATGTAACAGATAAAAATTGCACTTACATAACATACATAACATGCAGATACATAATATGCACATTTGTAACACACAGGAACACAATATGCACTTACATAGCATTTGTAACACACAGGAACTCAATATGCACTTACATAGCATTTGTAACACACAGACACACAACTTTGCACTTACATAACCTATGTAACACAGACATAAAATATGCATCCACATTACATTTTACTCAGTGATACTCAATATGCACTTACATACATACGTAACACACAGATAAAAAATTTTATGCACTTACATATTATATGTAACACAGATACACTATTTGCCCATACACAATATAGACTTACACCATACACATGATTTCAGAATAATTAGTGTTTGGTTTTTATTAACCGTATTTATTGGTTTACTAACCATTATGGTCATTACTAAATAAACATAATTATTTTTTTGCATTAACTTTAGAATGACTTTGTTTAACCCTGAAAGAGCACAAACACGCAGTATTTCAAAAATGTATTAGTATCGGTCAGTGACGTAGCCAGGATTTGTGTATGGGGGGGGGGGGGGTGTTAAGAAGCATGGCCCCCCCCCCCCCCTGTATTAAAGCAGGGGGGGGGGTCCTCCCCCGGAAAAAAATTTGGATTTTAAGGTGTAAAATAGTGCTATTTTAGCAGTTTTCGGTTCTTCAATTTAAATATTGTAATGGTAATTTTTTTTATTAATTTTAATATGAAATTTGTTTGAGTGATTAATAATAAATTAATTAAAGATTTGGTGCTAAGGGGGGGGGGGGGGGGGGGGTTGAACCCCTAAAACCCCCCCCTCCCTGGCTACGCCCCTGGCATCGGTTCAACGACCCCTGGGCACAAGAAGCGCACCACGTGGGGACCACGGGGGCGGAGCTCACCTGTAGTCGTGGTTGTCGAGGCCCAGGTGCTCGAAGAACAGCTCCAGCTGGGCCACGGAGCGGGGCTGGGGGCGGGCGGGGACCGGTGGGGGGCCCCGCGAGTACCGGTGGCTGATGTCCGACTTGGAGCGCAGGATGGGGCGCCTGCCCTCCCCGGACCTGCTCCAGCACACGTTTCAGGTTGTGAGGGAGCAGTTGGAACAGACACCATTCAAACAGGACCTCACATAAATCTGTAATTAAATTTCCCACGTTTCCTGATTTTACCTAACAAAAAATTTTCAAAGTTTCATTACTTAATTTTTTTTTTTAAATAACTCATCTATTTTTCCGATTGCTCACTCACCACACATATGCAAACATCTGTGAAGTTTCACTGCCAGAGCGTTATATATTTTTTTGAGGGTTTCCAAAGTTAATGTTTATTATTAATTATTGTTGCGTGATTACTATCTAAAGCTGATGCCATGTTCCCTCAATTATATAATTATAATTCGATATTGTTAAATTTTCACTTATCACCCCCCCAAGTTTATGTGTTTCTTCTCTCTCAGCACTTAGAACAATGAGGTAGGACCAGTGCTTGGAACGCACACCATTCCGAATTGTTCATTTACAAACTTTTAAAATTTAAATAATTGCATAAATAAATAATATATCGCTGTAAAAGGATCTCTGTTTCATTATAAGAATATTATTGAAGGGGTTTATTTTTGTTCAGCTCTCACTGGTAGGTCATCACGGGAGACAGCTGGAGGGGAGCAGACACTCGGCGGGGGGCGAGGCACTCACCTGACGAGGGTCGGCGAGTGCACCTCCTCCGCCCCGCTGTCGCTGTAGCTGCTGGGACTGCCCGCATCCCGGCGGCAGTCCTGCCCCGCGCGCCCCTCCCGCCTCTCGGAGCTGCCGGCACACACGCAAGTACAGCGGCTGGCACAGACACTCGAGGATACACTTAAATAACGTATTAACTGTATTCACGTCCCTGCAACGAAAATTCCTAGCTGACACAACCAACCCATCGAATTCTGTCAAGTTGTTCGGACTCCATTATTGTTTTTTTTTTTACATTCTCATAATTCACGCACGATGCATCCTTTTCCTGTCCTCTTTAAGATTTCGCTGCAAATCTATTCCGACGGCTATCTTGCATTGGTTTTTTTTCCGTCACAGATTTCATAACCGGCTATTTACCAAGCGTTATTTTTGACCCGTAAAAAAAATCACGCAAGTTGTCACAAATTTGAACACAGACGGGACCCTTTTCAACTATTAAATAAATAATATTAAGCAGAAATATTTGGGGAATATTTGAGACGAAACATAAAATGCACTAGAGCTTTCAGGATGAATTCACACGGAATGACAGAATATCAAAATAACCAACACTGAGAGTGAAACTGTACACTGTACAGTGAAAATGGCCAGAGGAATGTTTTCACAGTTGACTTAAACTATGAATTACAAACTAGCTAAAAACATTTAAAAATTGTTCAAAATATGTTCTTCGACCACAAAACGAAAGGTTTACCGATGTATCTCACGTTTGTGGTCGGGTGCTAACGGAATGTCTGGTAGGAGTGGTAAAGGGCTATTAATTAAGGCTATTTATTTTTTGCCTCGCTTCTTCCGCCTTGGTCTGGTCGTAGTTGAAGCTCGCTCATGAAAAGTCACATAGGTCAGCTTCCTCCGCACCCTACCGCACCGCACCAATGTGGTTTCCCTCAAAACAGTTTCAATTCGACAAGCAGAAGATGTTCGAAGTGCCATATTCCAAGTGTCTGACGATCAAGGATGGGGGGACGGGGTCTCACCTGCTGCTGGCCAGCTGGCTGCTGGTGGTGGTGTGAGACCGGGAAGTGTTGCCACTGTCGCTGCGCTCCGGCCGTAGCGCGAACACCTCGCTGCTCTGCCCCGCGCTCCCTGCAGCAACAACAACAATCCTAGCTCGCGGCACGCCGAGGTGTCGCCGCGCGGGCCCCAGGGATGGAGGGGAGATGTCACACGACGGGGAACCAACATTTTCAAGTACCCAACAAATTGTTTAAGGATTAAACGATGTTCAAACATATTTCCTAAATTACCAAATGCTAGTATTACTGTTTGTTAAACTATTGTATGATATCATATGTTAAACTCAGTGACATGATCGTCATGGCGTAGTACAGAAAAGAACCAATAGATGGCGATGTTAGTTGTGTTTTTTTTTTTTTAAACTCAGTGACAAGTATTTTTATAGGTTTACGTCAGTGACAGAATTATGCGAATTTGCGAATACAAACTAAAATTGAATTTACTTTGGCTAGGATGTGTGGATTTTACTGATTTCGCTTTGTGTTTTTGGATATCGAGTTTTCTTTTTGTGATTTGTGTGCCCACTTATTAGTTTTTTTTTTATATGAAGTCTTTGTCATTTTTTAAAGTTATAAATATGGAAACTGGCGTTTAGGCTTCTGTTTGTAAATAAAAGTCAGTTGTATCCAGGGGCGCAACAACTAAATTTCCAAAGGAGAGGGCAATATACATTTTTATAAAGAATCATCGATCCCCCCTATTGAAGCGCCCTCCCCTGGGAAAATTTGTATTTCAAGGTGGAAAATGGTGCTATTTAAGCAGTTTGATTATCTAAAAATTGATTACACAGCACTTTCTTTGCCCCCGTTTTCCCCCCCACTTCAAGGTTTCAGAGGGCGGGGGGGGGGAGGCAAAATACCCTTCCCCTCCCCCCCTTGTTGTTGCGCCCCTGGCTGTATCGAGGTTCTTGTAAAGTCATCAGAGACGAGGATGGTGAAATCCCGTCGGGCACACGGCCAGTTGCGAACGAGGCGGTGACCCACCTGCCCGGTGCCTGCTGCACTCTGGTTGGCTCTTGTGCGTCCGGCCCCCGGACGACACGGTGCTCATGGCGTCGCGCGGGGTCGAGCTGGCCGATCGTCTCCGCCGCCTCTCGCTGCTCGACACACCACACCCGCGCCCTCAGCCGGCTACCACTGTCGCGCTAACAGGGTAGCTATCTCACAGGCTACCACTGTCGCACTAACAGGGTAGCTATCTCACAGGCTACCACTGTTGCACTAACAGGGTAGCTATCTCACAGGCTACCACTGTCGCACTAAAAGGGTAGCTATCTCACAGGCTACCACTGTCGCACTAACAGGGTAGCTATCTCACAGCTTCAAAACACATTCAACTTTTTTAGAATTCAATACCTTCGAACTTTATATAATGTTACTAAAGCATCATAACAACTATCATTTTTATGGCATGTAGACTGAATGCTCCCATTACATCAATCATTTATAACAACCTTTTTTCTGTAAATTGAATGTAACCAGAGAACAGTATTTTTTAGACATTATTTGAAGCGAGTGTGCGCATGCTCTTATTTGAGAAAATAGATGTAGGTATCCTATACAGTCATCTGTGAGTGCCTTGAATTTCATATTTGCCACCAGCACGCTCACATTCCTCCTTGTTCAACCAGCAGCGTAGAGAGCACTGTTGAGACAGTCTGCGAGTCATTTGAAGAAAAAAATAACACACGCACACTTTTTTCTTTATGGTGTGAGAATTTCAACAGCGAGTAATACATATATTCTCTCTTTCTCTCTCCGACGTTTTACCCCTTACGCTATACTTACAAGAAGTCAGGGTTTGAATTGCCAAAGAAGTTTCACTTCTATCACACGTACTGAGTTACACATGCTTTTTTTGTTTTATAGAGTAGCTTTTTGAAAATTTAATTTAAACACCATTGTACTATATATCTATTTATAAAGTATATTCCTGCGATGGCTGTGGTCAGAGGCGTAGCTAAGGTGACCGGCGCCCCTGGCCAGAACTGAAAACGGCACCGGCAGCCTACAACTCACGTACATAGTTTCGGTCCCCTACCACGTTCGTGCAACTTCGGATTTCTCTCAACAAAAATTGAAATTTAAAAAAAAATCGAAAGGGTAGGGTTAGGTTAGGTTAGGTCAAGTCAGTCACAAACACGCTCGAACTTCTGATTTAGCGGCTGAAGTGGCGTTTTAATACCTCAAAACAGGCAAATTTTCGGAAAATCTTCGGGAATTCTTGCCAGGGAACCGAAACTGCGCGAGTCGTAGGCTTCCCAAATGGCGCGACCCCTCTTGGATTAAAAGAGGGGTGGGGAGGGGTATAGGGGCGCCCCTCGCCCCCTCTGGGGCGGGGGGCCTGTCCCTGACGCCCACTGTAACCGGGAGGGCGTCTCACCTGGCGGACCACGACTCGCTGGACCCCAGGCTGGTGTCCGGGGAGGAAGGCGTGCTGGTGGCGGGACTGGCGTGCAGGTCCGGGAGCGACTTGTGGTGCACGCTGCAGCCGCCCCCGCCCTTGCCGTGCTCTGGCTGCCCGCGCGGCACGTTCCCGCGCCGCCCCTCGACCCCCACCGCCTGGGGACAACACACCTCGTGACCACCTACATGCTACTTCATTCACCGTGTGGCATCAATACACAACTTAAAAAATATAAATCATTAAATCTATCAGTATTTTAACCAAACCACGACCATAATCTAATGTACTGCATAATTTTTTTTAATAACGATTAAATAAAGCATATAATTGACATAAAATTACACCTTCTACGCCATAATAATAATAATAATAATAATTTAATTCCCATTTTTTTTTACACTTTGTTAACAATATTCACTTAATTAACGAGGGAAATTTAGCATTCGCAAAAGAAAGCTTGTACTTTTGAGTGCATCTCGTCACTTCAAATTACATGCGGTATTTTGACGATTGCAAACATTTGCAAATGTACAACAACCGAGAAATAAATATATAAAATGTAACCTAGGAAACTTTACATTAGTTATGTGAAGATGAAAGTTAAAAAAAGAGCAATTTATTAAAATTCAATATTACGTTTAAAGAAAAACATATAAATTATTATAAATTATAACATTGTTACCTGAATAAATGAAAATATAATTAAATAAAAAATTAGTATTTAAGTAAAGTACAGGTACAAAGTTATAACAATATATAAAGCTTACTTAAATACTAAAGCCATCTCTTCATCAGTTAAATTATGTAGCCAAATATTAACATATTTTTTTCATTTGAAAATGCAACTTTATTCACCATGTAGCATCAAAATACAACTTAAAAAATATATAATTAAATGTATCAATATTTTAACCAAACTAAAATCAAATCTAATATACTTGCATAATTTTTTTTTATAATGATTAAATAAAGCATATAATTAACATAAAAATGAGAAGATAGAGTAGTGTTCATCATATTAAAGAAGAATAACAAAGTTTGTTCTGACATAATTTTCTCTGCTAATAAATTATGAGTAAACTTGAAGAAAACAAATTGCATAAACTGTGTTAGCAGTTTTTTTTTTTTTTTTTTTTTAACTATTTGCTTTAGTCCTAATTTGAGTATTAAAAATTTATATGATCAATTGTTTTTCAATTTTTTTTGTTGCACTACATAACTATTTTTCATTGATATGAAATAAAACCACATGTTAGATTGTACATCTTGTGGTTGAACACAACGAGACAAAAAGCACATGTGCAATAATCTTCATCCAGTCCAATTTCCATCTGAATTTCGTTGCAAGCTTAAAGACAACAATCACCCATTTTTCAAGTATATGTCCTAATGACTTTAAATTCAGCAGGATGTTACTTATACAGTATGTATATATATATATATATATATATATATATATATATATATATATATATATATATATATATATATATAATATCCCAGTTATAAATTTTAATAGCATCAACTGTCAGCATTTTAGTTTTTTTGGTTCAAGGTAACAATTAAAGAGTAACTCAGTTTTAGGTAAGCGCATGCGCGACTACTGCTTCGTTGTTTTCTCCCCTGCAGCGCCACCTACGCAAAAAATGGCGACTCCTGAGCGTAAAGCGTTTTGTGTTCTGCAAATTTGCTAAGGAGTGAATCTGTAATTTCAGCCCTCCACACTGGAATATCTATTTACGAGAGTGGTTGAACGTCCAAGTCACTGACCTTTGGATCGAGAAGACCGAGCTCTTTTTTTTTCGCTGGCCTCCACGTTCAAAACTGTCATTACGCCATGCGATTCTTTTTTTTTTTTTGGGAAATTTTAAAAGATAGTTTCTACGTTTTGCCGCTGTGGTTTTAATGATTTGACAGAGATGGGACACAGACCTGACTTTATGTTGTAACTATAAAGATGCATATATTGAACATTTGTAAGAAAAAACTAGGTTAGTTCACCTTCAGTTTGATGAATGATTTTTTGTAAAAAGTGTTATGATTAGAGACCCGTAAAATTCGCGGATTCGTTTCGCGATAGGATAGAGTCCAAATACTTTTGACATTATTTTGCTTCAGTGATTGGGCCACAGTTTATCTGAAGGACTCTGGGCCAATGAAAAATCTTTAACAGAATAATTAGCGAATCACGATCATTTCAGTCAACAGGTGTTACGAGTCGGTAACCAATCAGCAGATGTAATTTGCACGAGTGCATAGAGGATCATGGAGTCTATACTTTAGGTATTTGAAATCGCGAATTTTACGGGTCTCTAGTTATGATATAGCAGCATTGTTTGACGGGGAGACTCTGTGTTGCACCAGCTGTGAAGGGTGGAGGGAGGAGGGAGGCTCGCTCACGTCATCGTCGTCGTCCCAGAGGCGGCGGTAGCGGCGCTGGCGGTCGGCGCTGAAGAGGTTCTCCTTGGAGTCGGCGTTGAGCAGGCGCCGCAGCTTGGTCTGCAGCTGGTCTCCGGCGGCGGCGTGGTGGGGGCAGGAGCGCCTCTGCGCGGCGTGCACGAGGCGGGGGGAGCGCGGCGGCGGCGCGGGGGGCGGCGCGGACAGCGGGGCGGCGCGCGGGGGCGGGCTCAGCACCACCACGTGCTGCAGGTCTGCGCGGCAACACAGCACCTCAGCCACTCAGGGCTACACACAACGTCCTTCCTTCCAGTTACAGCACCACCACGTGCTGCAAGTCTGGACAGCAACACTTCAGCCACTGAGGGCTACACAGGTTATTGTAATACAACGTACATCCTTCCAATTACAGCACAAGCGACAAAACTGCGTTTTCCGAGTAGTCTTTATTTGATGTCGCGTTGCACGCCTTTCATCCGTGGGACGTCACGGACAGGGGACAGGGGACAGGGGAAGGGGACATGGGACAGAGGACAGGGGACAGGAGACAGTGGAGAGGGGACAGAGGGCACAGGGGACAGAGGGCACAGGGGACAGGGGACAGGAGAGAGGGGAGAGGGGACAGGGGAAGGGGACATGGGACAGAGGACAGGGGACAGGAGACAGTGGACAGGGGACAGGAGACAGTGGAGAGGGGACAGAGGGCACAGGGGACAGAGGGCACAGGGGACAGGGGACAGGAGACAGTGGAGAGGGGACAGGGCACGAGGGGACAGGGGACAGGGAAAAGGGGTTACAGGGGGCTGGCACTCACACTTATTGTCGTCGGGGGGGGCGGGCGCCCCAGTGGCCGGGGCAGGGCCCGGGGCGCCGCGGCGCGCCTCGCAGGTACACGCCCGTGTCGACGGGCGACGTCACCTGCAGGTGGCCGCTGTTCTTCAGCTCCTGCTTGCGGTCCAGCACCGTCTCCGACTTCACGTAGAAGGCCTTCGACTCCTGGAGCAGCTCCACCGCGCTCTTGCGCTTCGCTGCGACAACAACACGTGCCCTGGCTGTAGCTGCGAGCCGCGCTCTCATACACTCTCACACACTCTCCACCTTCAACACACTGTGAATATGTACATATACATGGAAACAGGGGCGCAAAAACAGGGGGGGCAAGGGTATTTGCCCCCCCCCCCCCCCCCGCCTCTGAAACCTTGAAGTGGGGGAAAACTGGGGCAAATAAAGTGCTGTGTAATCAGTTTTTAGATAGGCTAATAAAACTGCTTAAATAGCACCATTTTCCACCTTGAAATACAAATTTTCCCGGGCGAGTACCCCCGGACCCCCCGCTTCAATAGGGGGATCGATGATACTTTATAAAGAGGTATATTGCCCCCCCCCCCCCCTTTGTAAATTTAGTTGTTGCGCCCCTGCATGGAAACAACTGTATCACTACAAAATAGCGTTCGCAGTAATACTTTGTTCGGATTATAACCCGGGCATTTATGCTTCGTTTTTTGTTCCAGTACCTCCAATAGTTAAACCCGTTCCCTGAATAGCTTTCTGGTATTAACTGCGCACATTAACAAGGACGTTAAAACCAAAATAAAGTCCAACTAATGCATATTCAATTATCTTTTCCATGGTTTAAAAAAAAATGCACGATTGAAACATCAATAAATATATAAAATTATGAGCCAATTTAAAAAAAAATATATATTCAGTATCATCTTGTTAAACGTATTAATAAATGCAAAAATAACCATAGCCATAGCTTTCTGGTAGTATTACAAACCATTTGTTGGCAACTGATTTCCAAAGGAATATTTTTTTAAAAGTACATAAATTTGTTTTCTGTGTATAGGATCCCAGCTCGCTTCCTTGCCCGCAGAGGCGACCGGGGTGGTTGTTGCGCGTGCAGGGGTCGACCTTACTGCCTCCTCGCCTGCAGCACCGAGTGCCAAGTGCTCCCCTCTTACATCCCCCCCCCCTCGTACAGCACGTCTTCCCGTCGTCGAGTTCAGAGAGGATGCGGGGGAGACGCCCGCCTGGATCCATTGTTTTCCTTCTTTTTTACCGCTCCATGAAACTACAGGAAACCATCTTTGCCGCCACTTGTTCAGCTTCTCCAGCTCGACAGAATGAGAAAAACAGTGTGATTGTAAAATGTTAACTTCGAAATAACACAAAATGATTTATAGCAGGCGACATGATAGAATTCATTTACTTTCTTTTTATTCTTACTGTACATTTATTATTATTGTTTTTAATGGAATTTATTCCCGTCCCTGCATTTTTTTTAGAAAATTGCCAATTGTCTCCCTTAAATATTTTGCAGTTCGTAACAGCTGCTGAAGAAACACTCAATTTTACTCGATCGCTGCGAAAGTCGAATGATAGAAGCTCACTTCCTTGCACGTAGAGGACACGAAACAATTACGATGCCCGCCGAAGTCGCCCTTATGTAGAGACGGGCAGGAACCGACGTACGTATGTCATAGATAGATTTTTTCTATCATTTAATATGGATAATTTGCCTTCGGTAGTCGTAGCCATTGTGACTTTACAGAGTAAACTATTTGTACACTTTTTTTTTTTTTTTTTTTTTTTTTTTGTGAAACCACCCTATTGTCAGGCATATAGGCAGACCACGGCCAAGATTTAAGGTGGCTAACGCCCCGGTTGGCTTCGATTTTTCAAAATTTCCAGGGGGGAGGGCCTTCATAACAGTAATAAACCCGGGGCCCCGCAGAGTCTAGGACCGCACCCGACTGGAGCAGGGAAGGGAGGGGGGGGGGGTGACGGCGCGCAGACTCAACAACCGCGCTGCGCCCTAGCGGCCCCCAGACACACTGTGTTTACACGGCCCACGGGCTGAATCCCCTCCGGCGAGGGACACCCCTCCCCCTCCCTCGTTCCCATCGCACGAGCAGCGCGCGTACACGCGGAGCTCTTTCATCCGGCACACGTTCCGCAGTCCGGCATCGAGCCAGCTCACACATTCACACACCAGCCTTTCACTTGCGGTCAAAGCACGTCCACTGGAAATGCACAATGCATCAAAATTGCCCTTTTTTTTTTTAGTTAAAAACCTGAAGTGATAATTTTTTATATAATTATAAAATTATTATTATTTATGAAATCGTTTTGCGTGATTGTGTGATGGCGTACCATGTGTAAACAAACGTACTTGTGATTTTCTATATCAGCTGTTGTCGTCCTCTCTTTTGGAAAAAAAAAATAACCAATGCTCGAGCCGTGCGACGCATGCCATTACCACGATTAGTTAACACAGTAACAATAAAAAATATTAATTTAATTAAAATCGGAGCATTATTAAACCCACGCAAACACTTGCTGATGTATCTATTCAGTGCTAACTTAGAACGTTTAGTACGCGTACTGATCGGAACACCTGGATCATGACCTTGTATCGCTAGCGGAAGTCCTAAGACGTATAGACCTTTATTCCTGGGTTCGTTGCGTTGTGCCCTTTCACGTCTTCCCGGTGACGTTAAGGCATTTATTTATTTTCCCAATCATGAATTGTTACAGTTATAAGCACGACATTTGACGGTGCACTCGACTATAAAAATTAACAAATTAACAAAATAATAAATTCAAAATCGATTAATTAAGATGTAGAGATATAATTTTTTTTTACGTGAGCGGAAAAAATTAAACTATCATCAACATTCGACATGTCTGTCAAATAAACAAACAAGACGCAAAAAAAAAAAAAAAAAGATCCACGTACGAGAGTCGGCAAGCCAGCCATCGTTCCTTTGTTTCAGGACTCGAACTACAAGGCGACGGTTATCATCTCGGGTGGCTGGTTTCCGAAACTGTGCGAGCTGGTTAAACCTTGCGCTACTGGAAACACGTAACGGGTTCGTGTTTTTTTTATTTTTATTTTTTTTACTCTTCGGAGGGCAGCTGCGACGCTTTGGGAGCCGCATACTTGGCAGTCGTCTCTTGGCAAGCAGGCGCCCTGATATCCGCTCGGAAGACAGCGACACCAGCCAATGGCGGTCCTCCAGGTCTGGGCTAGCGACGACACAACACGGTTGCTCGCTGTCTCCGGCGGGGGACGCACCACAACGCCGAACGTACCATAACGCCGAATGCCAAATTGACTACAACGCCGACAGCTAGAAAACTGCTGTATACCACAACGCCGAATTACCACAACGCCGAAATACATTAACACCGAAAAAAGTCATTGCAGGACTGCCACAAAGGTTAGGTTAAGTTAGGTAAGGTTAGCACACAAATTCATTCAGTTGTTTTTCATTTTGCTCCTGTGCCCCCCCCCCCCCCCCCCCCCGCATCAACATTTTTCGGCGTTACTGCATTTCGGTGTTGTGGTACACAGCAGTTTTCTAGCTGTCGGCGTTGCGATCAATTTGGCATTCGGCGTTATGGTATTCGGCGTTATTGTACGTTCGGCGTTGTGGTGACGACCCTCTCCGGCGCACGGCCACAGAGCCGTCCACGTCTGCTGACGTCTTTCAGTCACTCGCAGGCGATGTGCTAACAAACACCAATGACTTTACGGGGAAATTAACTTCAGGCATCGCACTGAATTATATATGCTGCGATTTAACGAAGACAAAATTTTAAAAAATTAAACCGAAACTGTCGAAACCAAGATTGCGTCTTTCGATCCCTATTACTCTTGGGGATCTCGTTACAAATATTTCCGTGTGAGTAAATAACAGGCTTAACCACAGGTGAAAATCTGTAGGACTTGCAGGGGGAAAAAAAAAGGTGTGTGTGTGTGGGGGGGGGGGGGGGGGGGGGGGGAGAAGAAGAGTTTAGCGCGTGGATTTTAACAGACACAAATCATATCTGGATAGGGTGTTTTTGTTATGTTGTATACTATCCATATGTTGGCCTGTATGTAAACGATAAGCATAAATATTTAAATATACAGAAAGTTTACCATAAAACATTGTTTCGATGTTTACATTCATCAATCCCGGTTCAGCGCAAGCAGGCCCCCTTATGCCCCCCCCCCCCTCCCCGCGGATCAACGCCGTGGGCTAAGCTATTCGACAGAAGAAACACGGGTGCTGTAGTTTGGAAGATGCTGCGCCTGGGAGGGCCGCTACCCGCGCTGCGAGGCCACAAGCCGGGTTGCATACACACCTCACGCGCGAACCGAGTCGCCCCATTCCAGTTCATTATTTTACATTTACTTCGAACTAGGTTTAAACTCGTATACTTCTTCAGTGGCTCAACTTTCACAAAATTAAAAATATATATACTACACACACTTTGCATAACCAGCGTCCAAAGATGCATTTTTAAAGGTTTGTGCAGTGTCAATTAGGAGAACCAAATGGAATATGTAAATGAAACTTTTTATGTTTAAAAGTAATGCTTTTGGCTACTTAGTGACATGGTTTTAATTAATTATTTTTTAATATTAACTGTCAACATTCTCGCGATATTTTACAAGGCTATTTATTAAAAATGAGAATTAAAAAATGATGCACTCGTTAAAGCCTATGTAGACTTTCAAAATAATAACTAGCATGCAATACCACAGAGGTTAAAATTTTGGGTCACTTCACAAATAACGAAAAATTGTGTTTTTTTGTTTGTGTATTTTAATCGGTGACTGTGGTAGCTGGGGACCTTCAATACCCTCAACATGTTCATTCGTTTGTAAAGTCGTGTATGAAAAACTGTTGTTAGCCTCTCCACCACTGGCGTTTCCCAGTGTTCAGAAACTGCCTGTATTAATTAAAGGGGATTTTTTATCAATAAAATACATGAGTATACAAGCGCTCTTTTTTTTTATTTCACGTTTATCTCTTCTATCCATAATTTTTTTATGTGAATCGTTTGAAATAGCTTTAGAGAGCATAATTTACAATAAAAAGTTAACAAAAATTAATTCCATTTAAATTGTATATATTTACATGAAGTATTTTGTCAGTGTAATCGCTTGCTCAATATTTTCCACGATTCGTAAAACAAATAAATTGCGTTTATCAGACCGTAACATTATATGGCATAGAAATGAAGATAAGGGCGTAGTGCAAGTCTCTTAGATGCTTTCAAGAATCTGCACCGGTTGTTTTACGCCTAAAAATTACTCTAGAAAACACGCGTTTTTAGTCATTTTAACTCTTATAAAAATACAGTTTAAAAAATTTAATACGTAATAAAAAGTACTTTTCGAGCCTCAGGGAATTCTTTAAAAAGCTTTTCGTAAGCAGACCCCACTCGGATATCTTGGGTAGTTTACAAATCGCGTTGTTTTTCCTTGAAGCTGTGCGCACCGCGTGTGTGTCCGGGTGGGCGGGGGCCTTTATTTACAAGGACCTGAGTAACTTAAAGGGAAGAGCTGCGCATTTTGCCGAGCTTGCCCGTACGGCAAGCGAGACCCGTCTCCGTACATCGTTCCCAAGGGCATGGCCCCCACAAGGGTGGGGCTGGGTGGACCCCAGGGCCCGGGTTCAGCCCTGTTGATTCTTTAAATGTTTTAACTATTACAATTTTTTACAAAACAAATAAAATTAAAAAATTTTTATCCAATGAAATTTTAGAAGATTTCATACACCTACAACTAATTTCATTTTTCCTGTGACTATTTTAATTTTTATCTTAGTGTGTGAAATACTTGCTGTGGTTATTTTAAAGTAAAATAATTTTATAACTGAAGCTTTGTTCGGACTTATAAAATAGTAACCATAATTATTATACCTTGTATTTTCAGGTTGAATAACATTCTAAAAAGAGTGTAGGTCAGAAAATAAGGGTCGTTACCACAACGCCGAAATACTATAACGCCGAATGTCAAAATTGACCTCAACGCCGACAGCTAGAAAACTGCTGTGTACCACAACGCCGAAATAACAACTGAATGAATTTGTGTGTGTTTCTTAAATGTGCCTTAACGCCGAAATACCACAATCAAACCTAACCTTAGCTAACCTAACCTAGCGTAATATAACCTAACCTAACTTAACCTAGCCTATCCTAACCTAACCTAGTCTAACCTAACCTAGTCCAACCTAACCTAACCTTTGTGGCAGTCCTGCAATGACATTTTTCGGCGTTAGTGTATTTCGGCGTTGTGGTAATTCGGCGTTGTGGTACACGGCAGTTTTCTAGCTGTCGGCGTTGTGGTCAATTTGGCATTTCGGCGTTGTGGTGCGTCCCCAGAAAACACCATGCAATTATAATGTGTGTGTGTGGGGGGGGGGGGGGGGCGCATGCCTCGCGCGGGCGGACAGCGGACCGGCTGACGGGGAGGAAGGAAGACAGGAAGGGCGTGTCTCGCCGGCTCCTCGCGCGCGCCTTATCGGCTGTGAACCCGGCTGCGCGGTCGTCAAATCTCCGCGGGGGTAGAGACGCGACGGGCGCACGTCCCGCGGCCCGGAAATTGGACGGGGGCCTCGCGGTGGCCCGTCGACAACACTTCCCCCTCCCCCTCTCCCTCCCTCCTCTTCACACCCCGAGGCACGCCTCCAGCCCCGCTCAGGACATCCGCGTCTACAAGAAGACAACTGCATCGCTACAAGCTAGTGTTCGCAGTAACACGCACAGGGTTCGTATTCTTAGCCCAACATTTTTTTATGCTTCGCGTTGCCTCCAGTACCTCCAACAGTTAAAACTTATTTGTAAAAAAAGGGTTCCCTGAATAGCTTTAAAGCATTAACAGCTCATCTCCCCAATTAATAAGCATAGTAAAAAAAAAACAACAGAGTCAAATTATCGAATATTCGATTATCATTTCCATGGTTTGAAAAAAATTATGCAACTAAAATTTTAATTTATGCGGAAATTTTGTGTTGTCAAAAGATGCAATATATTTCTTGTAGTATTACAAACTGGTTTCCAAAGGAATATTTTGTAAAAGTACGGAAAAAAAAATTATGTGCAACGCATGGTTTCCTACACACATTACTCTAGGCAACTGTCCTGGATTCCTCCTCTTTTGCTCTGTCCGACCAAAAATTCCATCCTTGTCTACCAGTCAATCTTGCAAGATTAGCAAATATTATGACATAGTGAGGAAAGATCGCGATAAGTCTTCATATCAGACAGGGAGGGTATGGACAGGGGGGAAATTCTGTAAACACGAACGGAACTCACTACGCAGTTAAATCATAATTCTTACACTTTTATTAAGCCTAAGGATGAGACACACTGTAGGGTGTGCCACTCGCAAATGTCTTAGTTTATAGCCAGGGCATTCAAGTGGAAAGAGTTGGGGGGGGGGGGGGTTATATCCCCGGTGCCTGCGATTTATGTTTCGAGATTTTTTTGACGGGTGAGTCTATCCTGATAGTATGACGAAAATTACGATTCTATTGCTCACAGAATCCCACTGGAAACCTTACAAGTTATGCGATACGTGCATACCACTTTACAGTTATGGCCGGTAACGTTCATAGCATGAAGAGTTTATTAAATTGTTATATTTAACCAGTTGTGCATAAAGTAATGGGGAGGGGGCCAGACGTAATAACTCACCCCCTGGCCCTTAGTTTCCCTCGACGACCCTGTTTGTGCTCGCGGCTTCGCACGATTGAATTTTGGGGTAGCGCAAAAACATATATTTTAAAGAAAAAATTTTCATGTGGTACATATATAGGTATTGTAATATATACAAACTGTATGAATTGATAACTTCTGTGCGTCTGTCCCGGGATAGGTTGTTCCCGGCCGTACAATTGCCGCAAATAACACATTAGTCATCGGGAGGTAAAAGGGAAAAGGGAAAAGGAATTTGATAACACGCCTTGTAGACTCAGAGGTTGCTTATCATACATAAACACGACTCACAAACTCTCTAACTTGCATTGTAAGTATGGGAAAGAAATCAGTTTTGCGCAATGTATTTTCCTGAAACATTGCTCACAACTCGCAAGACAACTGATTAACGTTCGCAGAATCTATAACGTACACGATAGTTGGTTAATTATTTTGAAATCGAATTTTAAAGTAGCGTAATTGTGTACGTCAGACGCTTTGGCATATTTTGAACGCTTTAAATAGGTTGTGTGAGATAAAAAAAAGGGGGGGGGGGGAGGTAGTGATGATGTCACGGTTGCGTTCATAGCGGCAAGGCGAAATAAAATCCAACAACGAACAAGTTTTATTTGCATGTATAGCGGGCACAAGGCAGTTTAACTTTATGATAATTTTAGGGCACCGGAGCTCATGAAAAGAAAAAAAAAAATGCACGGATGAAGGATTCGTGTTTATAAGAGGTTCAGTGCTGCCACGCTAGGCGCGATCCTCGCAGCCATAAAACTCCCGCTCACGGCTTGATAGCCCGCGCGCGCGGGTCTGTACAGCCACGCGCCATGCATGTTGCAACAGGCAGTTTCCTGGGGGCGCTGAGTTACGCACTGAAACAAGGCTTTACGGCGGCTTCCCGAGGCGAGGGTTCTGTGGAGGAGTGCAGGAAGGGCGTTATCGTCGCGAGAGAGGGCAGGGACCTCCATGCTCACCGCCCGAGGTCACGAGAAGATAAAAACCGAGCCTTCTTTTCCTTACTGTTTTTTTTTTTAATGAAATGCGAGCGGTCCAAATAACACGCTGCAAGAAAATAAAGTCTCTGAAGATTTGTCGCACCCGATTCGAGACGTCATAAATTATTTGACCTAATAAGCGAATACAAAGCAGTGATCCACAATCCATTGCAAAAAAAAATTAATAATTATTACCCCAAGATAGTTTTGAAAACACTTAGTTTATCGTCTCTTATTGGCGGGAAGATATATGTTAAAAATGACGACTAATCACGATAGTTCTATGACGCAGACGCTAAAGATAATTGAAGGAACTTATGTCGCTGATGAGATAACTACAGTCGACATTTCCCACTAAGAACCGACACCCAATGATGGTCGTTTACTCGTCACTTTGCAACTTCCGTGCGCCGTATACGTGGAGCCACGCATATTTCGCGAATTCATTTCACTCGGAGCTAGAATCAAATTGCCTTTTTAAGAGTGCTCATTGGTCGATAGCCAGGTCACGACCTATGGCGTGTCGCACGCGATTGGGTAACCACTTTTCCTCCTTGTTTATAACTGGCTCAGGGTCATAAAGAGCACTGTAGTCCAATCATTAACGTGAAGCAGCTGTATATGCGATTCAAGTATACTTTCCAAACCCAATGAATCCGCTAAATAATTGTGGAGCTTTATACAAGCAATGCAGTGTTCGCGCATCAGAGGGATCTCTGTAAATACCTGGCAAACCAATTTCAGCGACTTTCCGTAAACTTATATAGCAGTTTTTTTTTTGTATCACAGGGCTTTTTTTTTAACTAATCATCAAAATTAAAGATAATACCAATTGGAATTACTTTTCGCAGGAACGTGCCAATTTTCATGTTCGTTCCAAGATGATTTCCTTATGATTTAAGTGCGGTTAGTCTCAAACCATTTATATTTAATGAGAGACTAAAAACTGAAGTGTTAAGTAGAGACAACGCTTTTTCATGGGAAAATCTGACTTCGTTCAATAAGCTTCGTTCTCATGCCTGCAGTACTTGTCATCTTACTGGTTCCGTCCAGGGATAAGTAGCTTGTGAGGCTCTGGAATGGGCCAACGAGAACACGGGTGTAGCATCGTAGTTAAGTCCGAGATTCGTCTGGAAATAACTACGTCCATTAGAAAAAAAGTATTTCTTCTTGCCAAAAAAAAAGTAACGAATAATTCGCGGTGTTTTGTAGACTGTCTTGACCTGAAAAATGTTGGCAATAAATTATCATCTCTAGTGTCGCGTCAAAAAAAAAAAAACGCAAGATGGCAAAAAAGATTGCTGAAAATTAAAGTTTAGTCACCTAAAACACCCATAGTTAAGGGCATTTTTTTTTTTTGCGAAAACAAATCTGTTTTGTCATTAGACTGCAACAAACGATTGTTCCCTTGTGATTGGCGGTCGCCTGCAAGAGAAGCCACTGCCCTGTTTGGCCGGGCCATTAAGCACTGGATGTCTGTGATTGGTGGGCTGACAGCAGACATGCACATGGAATAAGACAAGCTAAACACGAAACACAGATAATGCTCCAAAGTTTCAACACACAACAGATCTGCAATAATTCTCGCTAAAAAAAAATACCACACAGGTAAGAAGTAAGGGAGTTGGTGTGTACAATATTTGCCATGTTAATACTTGGAAGTCAAAATGAGGACCTCAATTTCCTTTTCTTCACATCAAAACAATTTTTGGTTATAATGAAGTTTAACGCTAGTTTCTTGTAAATGTGTTGATATTATCGAATACATTAGGGACTAATACCGGACAGCTTCAGGATTGCTATGTGAAAACCTGGCGTCGTCGCCACGTCAGTCCGATAGATAACAGACGGCATGTCCAGTATGAACCATGGGGGGATTGTAGAGACCGGAAAAATTCGCGGGTTCAATGACTTTCAGGACAGACTCCAATATCCTCTACACGCTCGGGCAAATGCCAACTGTACATAGGCTGCTGACCCGTGAGTCGTCTCGACTGGGTAACCTGTGATTCGACACTTCTATGAGTGAGGGTCTCTAATTGGCCCTCAGTCCTCCAGATTAACAGTGAACCAATGGCAGAAGCCGCACTAAGGTATAATTATTTGAATTTTAACATAACACGAAATGAATCCGCGAATTTTTCAGGTCTCTAGGTATTAGTCTACTTCTTATCACCATGGTATGAAGAATTTTGAAGCTGTTGAATACATATAGTACCAACATTATGACAACGAAAATAACTTCCTTTTACGTTAGGAAAAACCATTTTTTTTTTTTTTTTAATAATTTGACAGATATATGGGGGAAAATTAAACTCAAATGCTTCAAATTCCTTAAAAGGAATTTAATAATGTTTGAAACAAGATAATAAAATATATAGTAGACACTTTATCTATAAAATATTTTTAGTCACACCTCTTGCCACTAGGTTATTTTTCACACTCTCCCCATGTGTTGTTAATATAAAGCTGTCCGGTGTTAGTCTTTAGTGTGTTTGGTATTATGTTTATTTAGCAATGTTAATTACACGATGGCATCTTTACGATTCTTCCTGGCGAGTCCTTCTCGAGCTATTAAACAAATTTATAGCATACCAGCTGCAGTGCCCGGCGTTTCCCGGGCCGTTTACTGACTAAGTTCTAAACTGAACTGTTATTAGCGTCGTTAGTTCGTTTAGCCGCCGCGAGATCCACTAGGCGCACGGGTCTTGTCGAGAAGGTCAGGAAGTTGCCAGACCTTACTGCATGGGCGAGTGGCGGATACACAATTGCTGTTTGTATGTCCATGACCTATGATTTCCTTTTTCCCCAATTGCGATTTGTTGAAATGATTTAGAAGTTGATGCGCTGGAGCGCCATCCAGCGGCGAGTTACGATGGCATCAAAAAACCCTTCTCCGTGGAAAAAAAAAAAAAAAAAAAACACTTCGATGTGCCAACTTTCATGGCGATCGGTCAAACGGTGTCGGAGTTTACCGACGTCATACATACCAACATCCTATTATATATATTTGCCTATAAACAGCTACGAGTTGTTTTGCTATCCAATTACTAACCAGTTGACTTCAACGTTACTTTGAGGCTGTATTTACCAGCACACGGCAGTAACCTATCTACGACCTGAGATGGTCACGTGATGTAAAAACAACCGGCAAGTATAAACAGGTAAGGTCAAGTATTTTTTTTCTCGTGTCCTTATATGTTTTTTTTTAATCAGAAAATATAAACACGAAAAGTCTTGTGACCGACACACACACACGGTCGCAACTTCAAAACAGAAAACCCTACTCCATAGGCTAATACCTCCCTGGAAAAAATAAATAAATAAAAAATTTTTTTTTTACAAGAAAAGGGAGTTGTCTGTAAAGACGGTTTACGGACGATAATTTTACGTGATAACGTCATATAATTTTTTTTTTAAATTGCTGCTTTTAAAAAAGCCCACCTTAACCTGTTTGATATTATATAGAAGATTTTCTCGCACGGTGTGGTTGGCCGGTTCTTTGCACGCTCGGCTCGGGCGGAACGTGACAAGGAGGCATGTTTTTTTCGTGCGTGCAGGCTCCGGCGTTCATCGATTTATAAGACGTTGTTATCACGTCAAAAAAAAATGCATGGTCCTTCCCATTACCTCCCGCAGTCATCACAGTATAGGTACTTGGGGGACTGTGTCGCGGTCCGCGCGGAGTGGAGAAGGGGGGGGGGCATCGAGGAACACAGGTCGATAAGCCCGAGCGGGCACCGGGCGTCGCGACGCCTGTGGCCGTCTGGTCAGAGCACCACACCACCTAACACTCGCTCCATTCGTTGTCTTACGTTATTTTACACGTTTTAGATTAATTATATTATTATAACGTTCCCGGTTTCAATGGTATATTATAACAGTAGCCTACTTATGTAGTCCCATTTTCTAAAATATTTCTTCGCAAACAATCTATGAATAGCAAAAACATGGAAATCCAATATGGCGGGTGAAGTAAAGCGGATATTGATGTGAGCAGATGGACTATTATTACTATTAATTACTATTTTTGCCATGGGTAAACGTAAATATTTTGTGTTTCTTGAATGAATACAGCCGTAGGCTTACATCCCGGTGAGGCAGGCCCCCCCCCCCCCCCAACCCCCTGGGAATATTAAAAAGCCCCTCACCGAGGAGGCCTACTTGTGCTTGCAAAGTGACTGTGAAACGGGTTTGATGTCAAAACTATGTGTCTAATGGGAAACACTTTCTGTGTATATTTTGAAGTTTCCTGCTTATTGCATGCACGTAGACCGAAATATAGGCAGTATACAACATACAAACACCGTATCCACAGATGAAGTGATGAAAATTTCCACGGGTCACCTCTAGTGAATCCTACAGACTTGAAACCATATAATGTTCCGCAAGTCCTGCCCCAAGCTTCATAATTATAACCAGGGGTGTAAATCTGTAGGATTCGCAAGGTGGAAAGGTGGGGGGGGGGGGGGGGGGGGTTGCGACCGAACCCGCAACACACGTGACCGTCACGCGTTAGCGATATCGTGACCAACGAGCACTCATGTATCTTAAAAACGGAGTCATATAGAAAAAAAATCTAAGGTGTGCTTCGACCAATCGGGGTAGGCATAGAAAAATCGGGGGTAAGTATTGAAGAATAAAGGGTAGGTATGGAACTATCGAGGGTAGGTATCGATTAATGAAGGGTAGATTTCTAACGATCAGGGGTAAACAATCGGGGATAGGTATTGAACAAGCAAAGGTAGGTATAGAAAGGCTGGGGGTAGTATAGAATAATCTTGGGTAGGTATCGAACAATCAGGGGTAAACAATCGGGGATATGTATCGAACAAGCAAAGGTAGGTATCGAAAGGTTTGGGAGTAGTATCGAATAATGTTGGGTAGGTATCGGACGATCAGGAGTAAACAATCGAGGACCAAAATCGAAAGAAAAAAAAAGAGAAAAAAAAAACAGAAAAACATGAAAAAATTGGCAATACTTAAAAATGGTAGTAATGAACCACATTTTCCTTCCGTGGAAGACAACCCAGACCCGGCGATGACGGCGACGGAGAGTTGTTTTCACTCGACAACATCGGGAGCTCAGCGGCTGCACGCACGGCGCGCAGGGGGGGGGGGGGGAGAAGGGAGGGGAGGTGGAGGATGCGGTCGATAACGGCCCCTGCGTGCATTGCAAATGCTTCCCCCCTCCCTCCCACCCCTTACATCCGCACCCACCAGAGCGGCCGGGCGCTGCGCCGAACTGCCTCGTCCTTCGCCCCTCGCCAAGCGTCGCTGCTGCAGATGCACTTCGACAGGACAATAGCTAATAGTCACTAGTCACTAGTCACTAGCTCCACCCTCCACTGCGCTCGCGTGGGACTGACTGAGCGATTCCGCCGAACAGTTCTAGAGCGATGCACGCGAAGGGATAAAGTGTCCCAAACACACACAGTGACTAGCCGTCAGTGGTGGATCCAGGATTTTGGTTTGGGAGGGGCTTGACCCAGCTGAGGCTAGGCTTTATTAAGGCAAACACTAAAACAATAGTGAACCCAGATGCTTTTGGAGGGGGCTTGAACCCCTTAGCCCCCCCCCCCCTTCTGGATCCGCCACTGCTAGCCGTCAATAGCTTTAACACCATCACGAAATTTGTGCGAATACGTTCCTGTCCTCAAACATTTTTAATATCTTTTATCATTTATAATTTCCAACATTTGTAGCCACCATCACACTTGATTCCCGCCGGGGGGGGGGGGGGGGGAGCCTCTCGCGGGCAAACGCGGCGTGGTACAGGAATTCCGTCGACGCGGGACGTCTTACATCTTCCTGGTGTCCCGAAATCTTCTATTACGGGATCTGCCAAAAACGTATTTTCGGCTTTTTTTTTTTGCCCAAGGTGCTTTTCCCGCCAAACCATGGTGCATTTGCGAAATTAGCAACTTCGAATAAAATACTGATTTCAAGTAATAGCTATATAATATGAAAAAGTCACGTATTATTAATCTTACGTGACATACAGCCCGATTAGGACATCTTGGCAGGCTTCGTTTCTGACCCACAAATAAAGGCAACAAAAAAAAAGATGGATAACAAGAAGGTTTATTATATTTGCGAGGGGAAGACCTTAACATTGGAATTGGATAAAATTGCACCATGGAGAAAGAAACTCATTAACCAACTTAAAATAAATAACGAATATACGACTAATTTATGACCACTGAATATGAAAAATTATACAGTAAGTCACCTCCTCGAACGCTGGAAAATATAATCGGATGTTTAACAATTGAACTTTATTTGGCTTAAGTATGCTTATTAATGCGCACAGTTAATAGGGCCTATCCAGGGAACAGTTTACAAATAACTTTAACTATTGGAGGTACTGACACAAAGCATAGATAATAATAATAATCCGAACCCATTATTACCACGAACACTATTTTGAAGTGATGGAGATGTTTTCAAGTAAATTTGCAAATTTACAATTAGTTGTAATTTACATTGATATTTGTTACATTAAAAAAAATTGGTTTTCTGTAAAGTCGGTTTACGGACGATAGTTTAAAGTGACAACGTCATAACAAAACATTGATGAAATGATTGCATATTTTTATGAATAAAATTGAATAAGTTTATTACTTTAACGAAGAGATTATTTTAACTATAACTTTTACACATGTTTGCTATTTAACTTCTTCCAATCTGTGTTATTCTGTTAAGGATAGGACGATGATAGGAAAAGTAGGAAACGAATGGTAGTGTTTCAAGTTTAATGTGCCTCGAAAAAGTCAAATCAATGGTTGTTCCAATCGAGTGGAAGAGAGATATATGCGGCGCAAGCGTACAATGAGCGTAACGGGACATATCGTAACGGGACAATGAGTCATCCTTTTTCATGCGTGCAGCCGGCATTCATCGATTTATTAGACGTTGTCACGTCAAAAAAAATTACCGTGTATCGCAGTTCCTTCGTCGCAGGGGAGGATGTGAACGGAGCCAGTGAGCCAGTGAGCCAGTGAGCCGGTGAATCTGCACGACGTGTTTCTCACGAGCCTGGGTTCCGGCCCGCTCGCCAACGAGGTCCTGGGAAGCGGCGCGCGTGGAGGAGGACAGACAGGCCTTCGCCTCAGACACGGGCCGACGCTGCCTCTCTGCCAAGGCCACACGGCCCGGGGTGCGAACACACGCCCCCGCCCCTCCCTTGTGGACGCAGCTGTCGCACGCCACTGGACTCCTTGCTCGACCATTGCTGCTCGCGCGACTGAAGAGTGGTGCTGCTCGGTGTCCGTAAAATTCACGAAGATCTCTGGACGATGTGTAACCCGCGTTCTTCGTAAAAGTGAAGGTGATTTTTTTTTTTTTTTTTTAAACGGTGCAGCAATGCGTTGTCGGGAAAATTAAAAGTATTTTCACGGTGGGATTGGGAGCACATCTGGCGACTACTTGCTGGGTGATTCATTTGCGAAGCGGGCTAAGGAGGGGGGGGGGGGGAGGTACGTCCAGGCAGGGGCGTGCCTAGGGGGGGGGGGACGAGCGGGACCGGATACCCCCCCCCCCAGGGCTAAAAATATTTTAATATAAAATTAATAAAATGAAAACAATAAATATTTAGTATGATATTAAAATTAATTCAATGACACAAGCATAAAAGTTTAATTAAACAGTATTTTTAGATAGCCTAAATCAGCAATATTGAACACGTATTTTTCAAAATTTTCCCGGGGGAGGACCCCGGACCACCCGCCTAGCTGGGGGGTATTCCATACCCCTCAGACCCCCCCGAAAAGGCCCTAGCCTTCTGCCTGACCACCCCCCCCCCCCCCCCAGAGCAAACTCCTGGGCACGCCACTGCGTCCAGGCGCCCAGGCGTCTAGGCGGAGCAAACAGCGAGGCGCAGTCTCCGTGTTTGCCGGCGGCCAACACAGATAACAGCGCTCCGCCGCTCCCGCAACACGTCTTCTGCGCAGCTGCAGTTAACCCACGCCTCGGAACAAAACAAGCATCGCGCGAGATAAAATGGCGCGTGGGATCCCGTCACGGTGGAAAAAAAAAAAAAATTCCGCCTTTAAGATTTCCTAAAACACAGGTTACAGATCACACGGGGATCTTGGCGAAATTTACCGACGTCTACGTCTTTGTAAAATTTATTACAAGCTATGAGCCTACTTAGGGCTATTTTTAAACATGAACTCACAAGAATTATTATCTTGAAGAAGTGATGCAAAGTCTTCAAAAACCTTTTTCCGGACATAGTGAACACATTCGTACACCTTCGCCGCGTGTGCTCGCCCTAACGACATACACAGAGCCAGGGGCGGCAGAGCCAGAGATAACACACCTGAATGGGACCTGCATGCGAAAAAAAAAAATGTAAATGTTAGTTAAAATTAATCTTAACATCAATAAAAACTTTACATTTAATTTAAGACTTTTTCTGCAATTAAATTAAATCTAAAAAAAAATTAACTACTTTTTGTTGTGTTAGTAAACAAGTTAAAACAAGCAATTTTACGTATACCTCCAATATGTACCTACTAGTATTTGAAATCAACAGGTTTCGTTTACAAATATGTAAAAACACGATAAGGTCGACGCTCGCTGGTGCTTCAAGCGCGGTATCGCCTCCAAGCGTAAGGCGCGCAGTAATTCTCGTCGTGAAACGTGAGTGGAAACCATATAACATTGCGCGACGGAGAAACGAAGATAAAGTTGTAATGCAGGTTCAACTTGGTTGCTTTCAAGAATCTTTACTGGGCGTTTCATGTCTAAAACGCCACGTTTTAGCCCTTTTCACTCTTCTAAGAACACGTTTGGAAAACGAAACACGCCCAACAGACGGTGCTGGGGTGATGTGTTGAGCAGTTTTTTTCAGAGCGGCGTTGTTTCTCCGGCAGCTGTCGGCCGGGTCGCGAGAAGCCCGCGTGTCGTCGTCGTTGTCGCGTGTCGTTGTCGTTGTCGCGTGTCGTTGTCGTGTCGCCTGGCGGCGGTGACGAGCCAGGTCGTCGCTGGGGCGGATCGATGCCCGCCCGTCGTCGGCGCGGGGAAGGGTTGCTGCGGGGGGGATGAAGGGGGTTAGTCCTCGGGGCGCCGCGTCGCGTCGACCCTTCAGCGCGTCGCCCCAGTGCCTTTGTGGGCCGTGTCTCCCCCCTTGCCATCGCTTCCTCTGCCAGGTCTGGGCGTTACACTGGCGGTACACTTCCTTGGGCGCGTTTACGATGCGCCCGCAGCGCGCCACACAGAAACTGACTCCAGGAAAAAAAAAAAAAAAAGGCTACATACAAATAAATAAATAAATATGTGCTTTTAAAACATATATACTTTAAAGACTGTAATTGAATAATGGTCCACACAATTTAAAAAAACAAATTAGTTATCGTAAATAGGGTGTACGAAATTAATGTTTATAAACTGTTTAAAAGTGATTTATAAAAGTTAAGTTTCCGTATGTATAATTCATACGCATTTTAAATTATTCCATAATAAATTAGAATATTAATTAGCATTTAATATTTTCATTAATTATTAAAGTATTTCGCAACTGTTTAGCTAAATTAAATAATTATACACGCATGTTTACATTTTATTTAACTCGGAGTATTTATTTAAAAAAATTTTAAACTCAAAATAATTTATAATGTTACTAATGTTATTTTATTATTTTATTTCTAGTAATTATTTGCATGCAAAATTAAAGTTAGTTTTTTTAATAAGCCAAGTAAGTGTAACTTCTACCGCGCGTACACAAGTACACGGGACCATGTTTTAATAGTGAAAAACGCTGTAGGAGAGCAAATCTTCCCTCTTTTTAACAACGTTTGTCACAGATGCCCCTTGCATCCCTCTTTTATCAACATCAACTGAAAGAATATTTTCAACGGTGACTTTAAACAAAAATAAGTTACGTAAAAAAAACTGCAATCTCCTTTGGTTAAATGGATTACTTTAACAAGAAAGTGAAAATCCTGTAAACACAGTATTTGTATAGTGTGCCGTATAGCCTCTGGAATATGACCCAGTCTAAGCAGGGGAGTTTTTCTCTGTCACTGATATGTCAGGTTTAGGCGCTAAACATTTCACGAAGCACGAGAAAAAGGTAGAAAAGTCATGTACATTTTTTTTGCACTCACATTTTGGCATTTATTCAACTTTTTCTTTAAGGCATAAAAGTTCTGAAATCAGATTTCATTGTGGCAGCCTTCGGTCTAGTCTGGCCAGCTTTTTAAGCAGTGAACAGTTACAGACGCGTGCTCGTCGTACGTAAACTGACTGTACGTACACACGAATGCGTGTCTTATAACAAAATCGAACTGGGAAAATTTTTTTTTTCACAGACGTCAAAAACTAACAGAACACTTATCACAGTCATAATGTTCGCAGGCTTTCACGGCCATTGTCTGAAGTAGCTTGGCTTCTGGGTTGTAGCCGTGTCTTTGGCGAATAATTCACCGGACGTTTCGGTCGACATTCCAGTCGCCATCAACCTACTGTAGGTACATAACTGCTCCCTGATGATGGCAACTGCAATGTCGACCGAAACGTCCGGTGAATTATTCGCCAAGGACACGGGCTACAACCCAGAAGCCAAGCTACTTCACTATCACATTCAGTTTTTTTTTGCCCTGACTCCCGGATGAAAAACTCTGCTCTCCTATACTTCCGTCCCGTTTTTTTTTAATCTCTTTCTCGTTTCACGGCGTTGCGGAAGGTAAAATGACTGCCGTAACAGCGCGGGAGGACAAAAAGCGAACACGGGATGTGTTCTTATACTTATGCGTGATGAAACTGAAGTAAACATTCTGGAGGCTGGCCATCGCATGGCCAGGGAAGACCGGGTGAGGTGAATCTTCCGCATTGAAGGGACAACACAACAACGAGTGTTGGACCAGGTAAGGAAATCATCCACGAGTGAAGAATTCTTGATGCAACCGGGAAATGAACCCGTGACCATTGTCTAACCAACCTGGAACAAAAGGCCCTGTCACACTGTCGAATTTTTCGTCTGTAACAATGGACAACATATTTATCCCTATTTCTTTTTTTCCAAATAAAGTTGGATGGATATGCTCCAAAATGTTGCGCCGCAAATTTGAAATATTTGGCACAAATTGATCTTTCACCTTAATTCCCTAACATAAACTTTGTTTATCATTGTACATCATTCACACGGGAGAGAATAAATAAATGGGGGTTCCTCGCATTAGTGTAAGAGCTGAAACCACACGAACAGCTGCGGAGACATGTCAGTGGCCGGACGTGGCGTGAGGTTGCACAGCGCCGCTCTAAGGGAAAGCAAATTGCGCTGGAGTGCCTCGCCAATCCCCTGCTATTTGTCTTCTACTCGAGGAAGAGGCGTAAACAGAGGAGGCGCTTCAAAACAAAAACAAAATTTTTTTTTTTGAAGGCGCTGAGGCAACGTTATGGAAGTGCTTGGTCCGGCGCTGGTAAAGTCGCTTTTTTTTTTTACGAGAACATTCCACGCCGTCAGTCTCGTCTCGCGCTTGTATTGCAGCACAGGGCAAACTGTTGCCAGAGTCACACTACCACGCTTTGTTGGCATCTAAAGTCTTGTTTTTCAAGCCATAGTTAATTATAATCAGTTATGAAACTTATTTTAATATTGATAGTTGTTGATTTTCCAAGAACATAATCATTACAGTTGTCATTCTTACAAAAAAAATTGGTTGTCTGTAAGTCGGTTTACGGACGATAGTTTAATTTGACGTCATAACAAAACATTGATGAAATGATTGCATTACTTTTATGAATAAAATTGAATCATTTTTATTTTAACAATAAAAGAATAAATACTTGAAATTATACTAGTAATAAAATTTTAAAATGCAAGAATAATTAACCTTTATTGCCGAAATTGTTGTTGTAATAAGCCATGAAAACCACATTAACTTTTCGTTAAATATAATTATGAACAAGTTTTCATATAAATAAATTGTAATCAAATATCTAACATAACCTATTATTACTGCACTCGTCGACAGATGCTACTTTTTTTAATAATAAAAGAATAAATACTTTGAAATTATACTAGTAATCAGATTCATTTTCTTACGTACTTTTGACGTAGAAATTATTTCATATTACACATTTATAAACAAAGTTTTAAGTTTTCACTTCTGTCGGTGCGGCGCAATGCGGTACAATGAGCGTAACGGGACACAACGTAACGAGACACTTTTTCGTGCGTGCAGCTGGCGTTCATCGATTTATTAGACGTCACGTCAAAAAATAATTCAATGCTTAACTAAACACCAATTATTATTAAATAACGGGAGAAACTATTTTTAAGCAGTCAGTGACTATTAATACAGGATGATCACACGAAATCTCAAATGAAAATCCCTGACTTTTCCAGGTTTTCCCTAACCAGATTATAATTTTCCCCGGCCCTTATTTTTTTACTGTTACGCTACTTAACTTTTAAGTATTCAACAGAAAAAAATGAGTAAACAAAGATTGAACTTAATTTTATTGAGCGCAAGGCTCTGAACTGGCGCGCAGTCTTCTCGTCGTCGCAGGATGACTGTGAAATTCGAGCGGTGACCGTAACATTGCATGGCCGAGAAATGAAGATGAAAGGTGTAATGCAAGTCCCGCAAGTGCTTTCAAGGAACTGCACTGGTTATTTGACACCTAAAAATTACTCTGAAAATAATGCGTTTTAGCCATTTTAACTCTTCTAAAAATACATTTTGAAAACTTCATCCGAAATCGAAAGTACTTTTCGGTCCTCAGCGAACTAATAAATGGTTTTCGTAAGCAGATCCCACTCGGATATCTTGAGTAGTTTTGAAATCGCGTTGTTTTACCTGATGCTCTGCGCACCGTGTGTGTGCCCGGGTAGGCGGGGGCCTTAACAGCTCTGGGACCCGGCCGTCCAGGCTAGCACCGGAGGGGGACGCACCACAACGCCGAAATGTCAAAATTGACCACAACTCCGACAGCTAGAAAACTGATGTGTACCACAACGCCGAAATACACTAACACCGAAAAATGTCATTGCAGGACTGCCACAAAGGTTAGGTTAGGCTAGGTTAGGTTAGGTTAGGTTAGGTTAGGATATGATAGGTTAGGTAACATTACGCTAGGTTACGTTAGGTTAGGTAAGGTTTGATTGTGGTATTTCGGCGTTAAGGTACATTTAAGAAACACACACAAATTCATTCAGTTGTTATTTCGGCGTTGTGGTACACAGCAGTTTTCTAGCTGTCGGCGTTGAGGTCAATTTTGACATTAGGCGTTATGGTATTTGGGCGTTGTGGTAACGACCCGCCCCGCAGCTGTGTCGCCAGCTGTCCGCCCCCCTCCGCCCCGGGGAGCACGCCCCGCGCAGATAGCAGCGGGACTCGCCCCCCCAACGAGCCGACAGTCACGTGTCGCGCGCGCTCCCGTCGGGGCCGGAAACACGCTCCTGCCGCGGGGAAGTGACGTCACCGCGCCGGAGTTCCTGCCCCCCGCGAGATCTCGGCGGCTTGCGGAACCCCCCCCCCCCCCCCCCCCCCCCACGGCCAAGCGCATGCGCAGTTTCAACAAAGCGATTAATGTTTTATTTTTTTTTCTGGCAAGTATATCTATCATTCAGAAGCCTGATTGCGTGAAGAGATGGTGCTTCTGGCGTTGAACTGGCGTTGAATTTTTAGCAGTAACCATAGCATTAGGTGGCGGATAAATAAAAAAAAATAAGGTGTAGCGAAAGTCCCTTAAGTGGTTCAGGAAACATCGCTACTCATCCGCCATCATTGTACTCGTAAATGATTTTTTTTTTTTGTAAACGGACACCACTCTGACATCCTGAGAAAATGTTTAAATCACGTGTTTTTTTTTCTCCCCCTCTGAAGCGCTTTTCGCTGAATGTGTGCCCAGTTAGGCGGCGCCCTTAAGTCAATAAACATTTTAAAGTTTCAGTGTGACTTCTTGACTCTTTCACACAAACTGAATATGTGAATTGCTGGCATGGCCCACACGCGGCTACTGGTTGGAACTCCCGGATGGTCGGGGGTACTCCACACGTCGAGAAACTTCCTTCTCGGGTCGAGCCGAGTGCTGCCGACTGCGGAAGGCAGAGGGGAAACCACTGCAGACTCTGCCATCAGGACCTCAGTAGCGCTGCGTCTCAAGCCTCTGTGCGCTAACCGCGCTCTGGACCGTCCAAGTGGACATTGGGCGGAATCCGCGGCCCAAGAAGTCGTCTCCCTAAAGCGGTCCACGCCTACGTTTACGGCCGTGTTTATATATTTTTTTCGCGTCAAATACCCGAACGCTCACTGGGCTGCAACAAAGTTATGCCCGCACCAGCTTTTTCTTCCTTGTAATTGGCGACCAGCTTGAAGAGCTTGGGCATGTGTCGTTTTGCCTAAAGGCGTTTTGCCTAATTTTAGGCAAATTGCCGTTTAGGCAAATCGCCGTTAGGCAAATCGCCGTTATGCAAACCGCTGGTAGGCAAAACGCCGTTATGTTAGGTAAGGTTAGGTGAGCTTAGCTTATGTTAAGTTAGCTTAGGTTAGGTTGGGTTAGCTTAGGTTAGCTTAGGTTAGGTTAGGTTATGTTAGGTTAGCTTAGGCTAGGTTAGGCAAAACGCTGTTAGGCAAATCGCCATTAGCAAAATGGCATTAGGCAATTCGCCGTTAAGCAAAACGAGGTTTTGTCATCATAGTAACATTTTAGGCAAATCGGAGTTAGGCAAAACGCCGTTAGGCATAACGCCGTTAGGGAAAACGTAGTTAGGTAAAACGCCTTTAGGCGAAATGACTTTAGGCAAATCGCCGTAAAGAATTCATGTTAGGCAAACCACCGTTAGGCAAATCGCCTGTTACTCGGAAGCTTTACTAGTGCTTCCGCACACAAACGGCTGTGATTTGTGTGCCAGCACTAGACATGTGCATCAACCAATCACGAAAACACAGACGATGCCACAGTGCAGTGTTATTACACACACACACGGCTAGTCTCAAAATCTTTTTCGCAAAAAAAAAATATTACGTGCCCGTTACCTATACATATGGACGCAATATGGAGGGGGGAGGAGGGGGGGGGGGGGAGAATCTATCAAGATTTTCAAAACACTTTCCTTAAAACATAAAACATATCATCCCCGTTACACAAGTGTGAGGGGGATTTTGATTCCAGGGGGGACCCGGACCCCTATATCGACTCCCCCCCCCCTCCCCACACCGGGCTCCTAGGGGTCTACGTCCCAGATGGTGGGAAGAAAAGTTACAAGCGCGACACATGATCGTACACACACGGAAGGGCAGAATAGTTCAGCTGGCGCAGGAACCACGCAGCCAGCAGCACAGCCAGAAGAAAAAATATATATACGGCAAAGAAAAAGTTTCGCAGAAGCGTCGCGTCTCGTCTGTTTAGGATCGAGTCACGACCGAGCAAAAAAAAAACACGCGCGTCGACGCATGGAGGTCCTGGCGCCGCCATGTGGCGCAGGCGGGAGGGGGGGGGGGGGAGGCCTCACGAGGTCATCGAGACACACAACAACGCAGCGACACAGAACAAGGACGCCGGACAAGAAACAAGACTACTTACGGCCTACAGCGAGGTACAAGGAACAATCCAAAAAATTTCCCTGGGGTGATTGAGAAAAAAAAAACATGGCTGTGGTTGTCTCTGCGAAAGAGTGGCTTGATTTCATTTCGTAAAATAGACACGAAGCATTGATCATTTTTTTTATTATATAAAAACACATTATAAAAAATTTTAATAGTTACATTTTAAGTTTTTCACATTTATTTTAAATAAAAAACACACAGATTCTAGCAATTATATGAATAATTTTTTTAAAAGCGTTTTTTTATTTAAGACAGATTTTCCATTTATGTTAAGACAGTTTTTAAACACAAGTTATTCCTCATAAAATTCACCATTCGCACACGTTTATGACTACGGATAAAAAAAAATACTATTTCAACAAAGAGCCTTAAATCCACCCTCTTCCTTACCAGAGACAACCACTCTCCCTCCCCCCTCCAACCTTTTAAGTTTTCTTGCATGGCGGTAGATAAATATTAGCCACGAAACTGGTTCTAATGAAGCGAAATAACAGAAAGCTAAAGGCTAAGCTCCGGAGGTCACGTAAAGTGATTTCACTATCGCCACAAGATATTTAACGCAGTGAATTTTAATCATGTGGCGACAGATATATTTTTTTTTGTTCCATCGCGCGTGTCCACAAATACCAGGTCATTCAACCCGCCGCGGCCACTGGCCTGTTGCGTATCGGGATGCGAATGTTGTGTCTTACGTGGCGCGTCTTCTCTGCGGCCCAACTCGCTCTGCAAACACACAACCAGTTAGTCGCCGGGCGGCATGCCTGGAGAGAACGGGCCCACGATTCATCTGGAGGACTCTTGAGCCAGTGTCGAATCGAAAGCACCCCAGTTAAACAGGTGTCACACGTCAAGTAGCCAATAAGTAAGGGGCATGCACATTTCGCGAAAAGATTCCGAGACTTGCTGACGGTTAAAAAAAAAAACTGTAGCATAATCTGTGTTTCGTGATTGGGTGGGTTTGTTTCAGGTACATGTCCACTGTTAGTTCACCAATCACAGTGATTCAGTGCGGATTCAAACGCGTTCTGAGCGGCTCGGTCAAACAAGGCGACGACTTCTCTCGCAGACGGCCGCCAATCACAAGGAAGAAACCACATTTGCGGGTATACCTTGTTGCAGTCTAATAAGTGTTCAGATCTTTTCGCGAAATCAGCATGCCCCTAGTGATCGGTGTTGTAACAATCGACATGCGCCTAAAATAAATTCCGCCCAATCACGAAACACAGACGATGCTACAGTTGTTTTAATTTATGACTAGAGACCGGAAAAATTCGCGAATTCATTCCGCGATAGGCTAAAATACAAATAGTTATAACTCAAATCTGTCTCTGCTATTGGCTCACAACTCACCTGGGTGACTCTGGGCCAATGAGAAACGCCCGACCAAAGCTTTGTCGAATCACAGGCTGCTACGCTGGAACGTCTCACAAGACAGCAGCCAATGAGTGGATGGCATTTGACCGAGTGTACGTAGAACTATGGAGTTCATCCTGGAGGTCGCCGAACCCGCGGCTCCCTGGTTATCGCGGGCACGCGGGAAGCGCTCCCCAGGCAGCCGGCGGCCCGGGACGACGCCCCGTCGCGGCTGATAAGAGCCCGGTGGCGGGGGAGAGGGATGTGTAGAGGGGGGGCAGGCGCGGACGTGCCACGGGGAGCTGCCACGAGCCTCGTCGCCGATAAGCGCCTCCATCAGCGCCGCACGTGCGCGAGCCAGATGTGTTAAGTTTTACCGGGAAGAAAAATATTCTAGGGAAAAAAATTCATAAGTAGATTACAAAAAAAAAAAAAAAAAATCTGCTAAACTAGTACAAATAGGTAGACTGGAAAAATTCGCGAGTTCAATGACCTCCAGTATAGACTCCATGATCCTCTGCCTACTTGGACAAACGGCGCCTGTTCATTGGGTGCTGAATTTTGAGGCGTCACAAGTGGGTAACTTGTGATTGGATACTTTTTTTTATTGATTGTCTCTAATTGGCCAAGAGTCCTACATATTAACAGTGAACCAATAGCAGAAGCAGCACAACGGTATAAATATTTGAATCTTAGCATATCACGAAATGAACCCGCGAATTTTTCCGGTCTCTAAAAATAGGTCAGGGACATGCATATTTCGCGAAAAAATTTCCAAGACTGGTTGAAAGTTAAAAAAAAAAAAAAATTGTAACGTCGTCTTGTGTTTCGTGATTATTGGGTAAGTTCATTGCAAGTACATACATCTAAACTGTCAGCAAACACCAATCACAGCGATTCAGATGGGAAGCAAACGCGTCTTGAATCATTTCTCTCGCAGACGGCCGCCAATCAAAAAGGAAGAAAACGCTGGTGCGGGTGTGCCTTGTTGCATTCTAACAGGCGTTCTTTTTTTTTTTGCGCGAAAAAATGACCTGCCTCTACAAATTGTCATACGATTTGTACTTTTGTCCGGCCGCCTGACGCAGCGAACATCGCGGACATGGCGTAGCTGTCCGTGTGGCGGTCACGTGGCGGTCCCAATATGGCGGCTGTTGTCTGACCGGCCCACGCGACGGACCGCTACACCGCCGTGCACTCGGCTCGCCTGGCGACCCGCAGGCCAAAGAGGAAGACACAGAGGAGCGACTCTTACACCAGAAACTGATCTGCGCGACATGTGACGCTATCTGTTGGATGCACCCATAACTACTAGCAACAACAAAAAATGGTTGTCTGTAAAGTCGGTTTACGGACGATAGTTTAACGTGACAACGTCATAACAATACATTGATGAAAATATTGCATACTTTATGAATAAAATTGAATCATTTTTATTTTAATAATAAAATAATAAATACTTGAAATTATACTAGTAATCAGATTTTTAAAATGCAAGAATAATTAACCTTTATTGCCGAAATTGTTGTTGTAATAAGCAATGAAAACCACATTACTTTTCACTTCACTTTATAAACAGTCGAGTGGAAGAGAGATAGATGCGGCGCAAGCGTACAATGAGCGTAACGGGACACAGCGTAACGGAACAATGTGCGTAACGGGACACTTTTTCGTGCGTTCAGCCGGCGTTCATCGATTTATTAGACGTTGTCACGTCAAAAATAAACTCGGGCGGGAGTATTAGTTTTATAATGATCATTTAACTAATTGCTTAGTAGAAGAAATTCAAACTGTGCAAAAAAACACCTAATGCTTTGTAATAAAAACTTATGATCTATATAAATGAGAAAAATATAAATATTTCTGATACGCCACACCACAAAATAGGCACACGAGAGGCTAGACTTCACAGAGCTCGGTATAGAGTCTGAGCGACTGCAGTTATTAATTGAAAGCTAAATTGACGCCTCTTTTTTAAAAAAAAATTTAAGTCGTTCAATTTTTAAATATTGCACCAAAATATAAATTTTTTTTAGGTGGCATTTGCTGGAACACGCAGATAACTGTGGAGTCCATCCTGGAGGTTACACACCCGGCAATTATTTCCAGTTTCTACCTAGAGAGAAGACTCCACAGTTCTCCGAATACAAAAGCGAATCTCTACTCTTCCCATTTGCTGCTGACTTGTGAACAGTCTCAACTCTGTTGCCTGTGATTTCAATGCTTATATGATTAACAGTCTATCACTGGCCCATAGTCCTTGAGATAACTCGTGATCCAATAGGAGAAGCAGCGCAAAGGCATTATTATTTGAATTTTAACCATACGCGATGCGATACGGCGAATTTCCCCGGTTTCTATCGACAGCAAATTCATATCATTTTCCGGAATAAACATGATTGGTGCGTACATACACTGTCTGAGTTTCGTGGTTGGCTGGGTTCATTTCATGTACATGTCCAATGTCAAGACACCAATCACAGCCATCCAGTGCGAAAGCAAAGGCATCCATGAATGGCTCCCGCCCTATCATAAAATAGCTTCACTTGCAGACGGCCGCCAATCACAAGGAAGCAATCGCTGGCGCTGGTAGGTATACCTTGTTGCAGTCTAATGGACGATCAGATATTCCCGCGGAAACCACGTGGCCAAGGTGATTGTGCAACCACTTCTACTCCTCATTTATAGAGACCTGAAAAATTCGCGCATTCATTTCACGATAGGCTAGAATCCAACAAGGTTGCAATTTTCCTGCTTCGGTCATTGGGCCACAGTATATCTGAAGGATTTTGGGCCAATGAAAAAAAATGTAAACAAAAGAAGTAGCGAATAACGAGCATCCCAGTTAACGGGTGCTGCGGGTCAGTAACCAATGAGCAGATGCAATTCGCCCGAGTGCATAGAGGATCAAGGAGTCCATCCTATAGGTCACTGAAATCGCGAATTTTTCCGGTCTCTACTCGTTTATAAGCAGTTCAGGGTCGTTACAGGCATGGAGGGAACTCTGTAGTCAAAGCGTCAACGTGACGCATATGGATGCGCGAAACAATCTTGGCTCTAGCCGCTCATTCTTACAAGGGCGTACAGAGCGGCTTTGGTGCCGAGGGCAGGGGTGTCAATTTCCCCCAATCATTATGACGCCTTCTCTTAAACCAACAGGCTCCTCCCCCCCCCCCCAAAAAAAAAAGTTACTTACCTAGGACTTTGACTGTGATAGCGTCTAATCAGTAGAGACCGGAAAAATTCGCGGATTCCTTTCGAGACAGGCTGGAATCCAAACTCGTTTAGCTTAATGCTGCGTCAGTGATTGGACCGCAATTTACCTGAAGGACCCTGAGCCATTGGCAAACACTCAAAAAAAGAAGTGTAGAATCATAAGAATCGCAGTAAACAGGTGTCCCGAGTCGGTAGCCAATGACTAGGTGATAGTTGCCCGAGTACATAGAGAATCGTGGAGTCTATCCTAGCGGTCATTGAAACAGCGAATTTTTCCAGTCCCTACTAATCAGGTGGTCCAAGGTTCCTAGTCCAAGAAATTAGTTTGTCAAAATCGTGAGAAATATTGCACTTTAAGGGAAATCAATATGGGCATGAATTTTTAACGAACTAATCTGATCGCGCGTTAGACTGCAACAAGGTTTGCCCGCGCTAGCGGTTGTTCCCTTGTGATTGGCTGCCGTTTGCAAGAGAAGCTATTGCCCTGTTTGGATAGGCCATTCAAGACGCGTGTGCTTTCCGGACCGGACGGCTGTGATTGGTGAGCTGGCAGTAGACATGTGTGCCTGAAATAAACCCAGCCCAACCGAAAACCTCAGACAATGCTACAAATATTTAACACACAACTGGTCAGGAATCTTTTCGCGAAAAGCACATGGCCATAGCCATCAACATCAACTGATAATTTTTGAGTGAAACTTCCTTGCTCATGGGGCTATAATGTTCGAGCGTTAACGAAACGGGAATGAGGGTAACAGTCTGGTACGTGGTAGGGGAAACCGGTAGATGAGGAGAAGGCAAGGAAGGGGGGGGGGGAAATTAGAAATGCCGCAGCATACTGTCTTGTACACTTGCATGCTTGCATACCTGCACACTTGCGGAATAGCATAATTTAGCTCACACATACTTGCACTGATTTTTATTTTTATCCACGACCTTAGTCTAATAATATAATAAGCAAGACGTTTCACTTTATATTTAGATTTTGTGTTTATTATTTTTTTTCTTAAAAACCCCCTCCCCCACCAAAAATGTTTTAAATCCCCAACCCACCAAAAAAATTGGTTGTCTGTAAAGTCGGTTTACGGAAGATAGTTTAACGTGACGTCATAACAAAACATTGATGATATGAATGCATACTTTATGAATAAAATTGAATCATTATTATTTTAATAATGAAAGAATATATACTTGAAATTATACTAGTAATCAGATTTTTTAAATACAAGAATAATTAACCTTTATTGCCGAAATTGTTGTTGTAATAAGCAATGAAAACCACATTAACTTTTCACTTCACTTTATAAACAGTCGAGTGGATGAGAGATAGATGCGGCGCAAGCGTACAATGAGCGTAACGGGACAGAACGTAACGGAACAATGTGCGTAACGGGACACAGCGTAACGGAACAATGTACATAACGGGACACAACGCAACGGGACAATTTGCGTAACGGGACACAGTGTAACGGGACAATTTGCGTAACGGGACACTTTTTCGTGCGTGCAGCCGGCTTTCATCGATTTATTAGACGTCACGTCAAAAAAATATATATAATTTTTTTTCTCAATGGCCCGGCCGAGGGGACTGAGGGGGAATGTTCGCAAACATCGCTTGTCGGAAGTTCCTGGACTGGCGGAGGGGCAGGAGGGATGGTTGTCGCCGGTGACCCAGTTCCCTGGGCTCCGTGTAACGGCCCCGCCGTCCACCTGCTGCCCCCACTCCCCCTTCACCAGCCAGGACCGGCAGGCGGGGCGATCACCAGCAGCGCGTGTCTGGGCGCCCCGCCCGTGAGACTGCACTGTGGCCTGCCCTTCCCCTCGTGCAAAGACAACCCGCTCCCTCCTCGTCATCACTTGGCCGGGCCTTACCGGGACAAATCTGCTCCCGCGCTGAATCACTGTGATTGGCGCGCTGGCAGCGGACACGTATCCGGAAGAAACACGACCAATCACGAAGCCCAGACACTGCAAGTGTATTTTAATTCTTCTGTACTTCATAAGAAAACATTACTTTGGAAACCAGTTTCCAAAAAAAAAAAAAAAAAAATGGTTGTCCGTAAATTCGGTTTACGGACGATAGTTTAACGTGACGTCATAACAAAACATTGATGAAATGATTGCATACTTTTATGAATTAAATTGAATCATTTTCATTATTGAATTATCACTATTTTGTATGGATACAAAGAAGGAGTGAAATGAAATCTACAATTTAATTGATAAATTTACTTTTATTTGCACTCATTAATTCAAATAGGTTCATTACTTTAACGAAGAGATTATTTTAATTATAACTTTTATACATGTTTGCTATTTAACATCTTCAAATCTGTGTTATTCTGTTAAGGATAGGACGATGATAGGAAAAGTAGGAAACGAATGGGAGTGTTTCAAGTTTAATGTGCCTCGAAAAAGTCAAATCGATGGTTGTTCCAATCGAGTGGAGGAGAGATAGATGCGGCGCAAGCGTACAATGAGCGTAACGGGACACAGCGTAACGGGACAGTTTTTCGTGCGTGCAGCCGGCGTTCATCGATTTATTAGACGTTGTCACGTCAAAAAAAAAACATATTGTAACTTTGTACAACACACGGCTATGGTAATTTTTTATATGAATGAAATACGTTTTTTCGAGATAGTACTAGGTATTTTTTACGAAAATTCGCGCATAATTTTATATTTTAACTGATGTTTCATTCAAGCGTAATTTTTTAAACCATGGAAAATGCTATCGAATATTCATTAATTTTTATTTATATTTGGTTTTATAATGCTTATCTCTGTGCGCAGTTAATATTCGGAAGCTGTCCAGGGAACAGTTGGAAAGTAACTTTATCAGTGTAGGTTCTGGGCAACACAAAGCACAAAAACGTATTTGCAGTGATACAGTTGTTTTCTTTGTAAATGTACAAAAACGTACAAAGATCTGTAATTTTAAATGAACATTTCTGTTCCGTTTGCAAAAAAGAAGTTTACAGTGTATTCATATCCGCGCGGGATAAACACGGCCTTGGGATTCCAGGCGCTTGTCGTAATACCGACGGTCCATTCACATGAGCATTGACGACGTTGAAAAATAAACAGATGTTTTTGTCTAGTGTCTGACACAACGAATTTTTTTTTTCCGACTGGAGCAGTGTTAAAAAAAAAATGTGAGCCAGACTTTCAGTACTAGTCAGATATGTGTACCATCTAACCTCGGTAAGAAGCAAATTCGCGTGTTCTCGTGTTGCAAATACACTAATAATACGAAATTTGGAACACGAGATTTAACGTCGAATTCTTTAAAATAATGCCGAGCGTGATAAATATATACGCAAATCACGCGTATTTTCCGCACCCGCCGCTAGAATTCGTTGCCGGAGCAGATACGTTGACCATCGAATAACTCCATTTGCAGAGAAAAAAATTATAAAATATATAATGAAACGGCTTTGATAAAAGGCTTAAAAAGACTTCAAAAATACTTTGCTCTTAATTTTCGACAAATAATTTAAAAAAATACTTCGGTTCGCGCCATCCGCCCTAGATGGCAGCACAGTGGTTACACATTTCCGTTCCACGCGACTTCCGTTCCATTCACGAAATTATTCCATAAAATGCCGTATACCAAGAGCTAAAATGTTACACATCAAGGGGGGGAAAAAACTAACTTTACTATTGACACTAACACACTGACACCTGGGCCTGTAGAAGTAGCTGTAGGTGACGTATGGGTACTCACACGGTTGAAATTGCAGGTGTTTTTGCACCTTGCGTCAACCTAAATAACATAAATACCTTCAATGATATTTTATAAATTTTCCCCCCGACCTAAGGGTGGTCGATTTCCAATTAATGTTAAAAATTTGAATTAGGAAACTAATAATATATACATTATTATCACGTCCTTCAAAACACACCTACCAGTTGATTAACATTTCGAGTAAATTTTTAAATATAGTTATCTGAACGATGCAGAAGAAACCAGACTGGTGATTTCAAGAACGAAGCTTGCTGTGTGGTCACCAGCAAAAAAATGTTTCTAGTTTTTTTTTTTTTTTTCCAGAATTACTGCGCGGTCGTCGCAACAGAACACAGGAGGCAAGACCATCTTCCAAAGTGTGTTTTTTTTTGACGTGATAACGTCTCATAAATCGATGAACGTCGGCTGCACGCACGAAAAAGCATGACTCATTGTCACGTTCCGCCCGAGCCGAGCGTGCAAGAACCAATTGATATGACGCTATCACGTAAAATTATCGTCCGTAAACCGACTTTACAGACACTTTACGGCGGCAGAATACACAGCACAGTTGTTGGGAAGGGTGTAGAGGGGGAAGCAGGGAAGCTGCCCCAGGCCTGTTGGACCGCGCGCCGCCAGATGTGACTAAATGCGGCGGCGAGGACCCTTGCGGGGGAGGGTTGTCGCCGGGGTTCAGAAGGGTTGAGGAGGGGTGCTTTTCTCGCGGCCCAACCGCTCCTTTCAACCCCCGGGGACGCAGTCACCGGCAGGGGAACGGGCAAACACACCCGACGAAGAGAGAGAAAGAGAGAGAGAGAGGGAAGACGCAAAAAGAAGTTGTGCTCAACACGTTCCAGTCTTCGGCACGCTGCTCTTGGAAGGAATGCAGGTCAGCCAACCCTAACAAAGTATTCCCCCCCACACACACACCAACCCACCCGCTTTTTAAAACGAATCTGAATACATCGAGAGGTTATTGAAAAAAAAAAAAAAGTTGGTAAGGCCAGTATTTTTCTCGAAATCGGGGAGTTTTATCACATCCAACGGAAAGAAAACTTTCTGTAACACGGAAAAGAAGTCAGAATGTGCTGAAAATATTTCTCTTATATTTTTGTAGCTGCTACTCTGCGTCCCGTTGGCAGCAAAAATACTTGCAAGTGTCGGTGTGCTACTCTTTACAGATTTTTTTTTTGACGTGATAACGTCCTATAAATCGATGAACGCCGGCTGCACGCACGAAAAATTGTCACGTTCCGCCTGAGCCGAGCGTGTAAGAACCGACCAACCATAATATGCGAGAAAATCTTCTATAATATCAAACAGGTTAAGGCGGGCTTTTTAAACAATTGTTCGTGATTATATTTAAACATAATTTATTTGAATTAAATTTGCTAAAACTGTAAATAATATTTGAAAATTAAAAAATTATGCAATTTTTCATCAGTGTTTTCTTATGACGTTATCACGTAAAATTATCGTCCGTAAACCGAATTTACAGACAACCCCCTAAGGTTTGGTTTGGTTTACCTCCTCCCTTCCTTTGCCCAACACAAGTCAGTCACAATCACTACCGGAACGAATAAAATCACACGGCAGAGCGCAAATGATCGCCGTGACTACGGAAGGTGTCTGGCGAACACTTCATCCCCATCAGCGCTGAGCGCGTTCACGAGCGAACAGGAGGCGGAGAGGCGGAGCGAACAGAAGAGAGAATGGAAGATTAACCGACCACCGAATTGGACCGGCTTTTTAAGCCTTCCGGGGTAGAGCAATAACAATTTATTTCACGAGCGAATAAAAGTACGAACTTTTGCGGGGGAATTAATCGAGACAAACGGGCGAAGCCGCAAATTTGCAGAGGCGCTCCCATACGAACTTCAACCGCGCGGATGCGAATAATGAACGCTCGCACGAGACAGGAACGCACGTAATGGCGGCAGCGGGGAGTTAACGAAGAATGTGACCAACTCGATAACCAAAACCGCAAACTTACCGCAGATGTCACATCACCAGAAAGATGGGCGATAAGAATTTTTTTTTATCCAATAATTAGAGACCTGAAAAATTCGCGTGTTCATTTCGTGTTATGCTAAAATTCAAATAATTATACCTTAGTGCGGCTTCCGCCATTGGTTCACTGTTAATCTGGAGGACTGAGGGCCAATTAGAGACCCTCACTCATAGAAGTGTCGAATCACAGGTTACCCAGTCGAGACGACTCACAAGTCAGCAGCCAATGTATAGTTGGCATTTGCCCGAGTGTGTAGAGGATATTGGAGTCTATCCTGAAGTTCATTGAACCAGCGAATTTTTCCGGTCTCTACCAATAATATTATTCCCCACACTAAAGAATGTCAAATATTTAACTGTATTACACATTCAAAAAAATATAATTCGAAACATCTAATGGCGTAGCTAGTCGTAAGCAAAATACATGATATCTAATATAAACATAGAACCGTTAAAGTTACTGTAATTTAGTGGCTTCAGACTGTTTAAAACAATTTGGCCGATGGTCATAAATGAAGCAGTCAAATATCACTTGTGTACAGTAGTTTTAACAATATATTTCGTATTTTGTGCAATGAGAACTGAAAGTACGCTTAGTACGTGGTGTCAACGTAAAAAATGTATTAGTATTTGAATCAAGTTTCAGGTGTGCGGGGCAGTAACGGTGTTGCGATCGTTAAGGCCCGAACAATGGGTTATTGGAAGTCGTAACTGAAACTTAATGACCTGAACACTAAAGACGTGTTTAATAGACAACTTTTTCTTGGAAGCATCCACATCAAGACGTTCCGAAGTCGATTTTCAGCGGGGTCAACCCAATTTTTTTTTGCAAGTGGGAAACTTTTTTAATGTTTCTATGAACCGAAAAGTTTTTTCGTGGTATACTTTAAACTCCCCATCAACATAATACGTCACTACTCCATCTCGTACCTCCCCTCCTCCCCTTTCTTTATGGTCTCATGACCTCGATTTCGTATTTTCAGGAGTCATTATTGACTCCAAGCTAGACTCGACTTGCCTATACATAATTACGACATTTTACTAAATTCATTGGTAGAAGATTCTTTTTTTTTTTTTTGCGAAATAATCTGATCGCTCATTAGACTGCAACAATGAAGTACGCCCGCACTAGCGAGTGTTTCTTTGTACGTGGCGATAGCCCACAAGAGAAGTAATTTCCTTGTTTGGCCGGGCCATTCAGGATGCGTTGCTTCTGCGATGGATGGCTGTGATTGGTGGCTGATGAAAAGACTTTTACCTGAAATAAACCCAACCAACCACAAAAAAACAAACAGATAATGCTACAAAGTTTTAACACCCAGACGGTTTGTGGAGTTCTTTTCGCGTAAAGTACATCTCTCTCCCTGCTCATTGGTTTGTTACAAGGTTATATCCTTTGGCGGATAACACGTGATTGGGTAACCAACTATATTCTCCTCGTTCGTAACTGGCTCAGGGTCGTCGTGGGCACTGTAGTCCAATCACAAACGTGAAGCAGATGCATATGTGCTTCAAGTCCACTTTGCTAGCCAAAGAATCCGCGAAATAATCGTGTATCTGTTAACTGGAGGTGATGACAGTGTTCCGCCGCAAGGGATTGCTCTTAGTCGATGCTATAAGCAGCGGCGCCGGGCGCGACAGCAATGGCACTGTTAGAAATTACAGTTAATTCACGGACTTTCCAACGAAGAATTTAACTCAAATGAACGAAGACTTCCTCGTAATTTCAAATAACTAGAGACCGGAAAAATTCGCGGATTCATTTCACGATATGATAGAATCCAAACAACTGTACCATTATATTGCTTCTCTGATTGGCTCACAGTTTATCTGAAGGACTTTGAGCCAATGAAAAACCTTTAACTAAAAAAGTATCGAATCGCAAGCGTCCCAGTTGACACGTGTCACGAGTCGGTAACCAATGAGCAAGTGGCATTTGCCTGAGTATGCAGGGGATTGTGGAGTCTATCCTAGAGGTCATCCAAAGCACGAATTTTTCCAGTCTCTACAAATAACCGAATCTTCGTAGGAAACCACGCCGTATTTCGACTTCCGAGTTGATTTTTTTTTTTCGTTCTAAAGAAAAGTGGACACAAATTTCTCGCTGTAAACTTAAACCAGTTTTTTTTTTAAATATACTTTGCTAATTTACCAAAGATATTATGTTGGATTCGTGTCCAAAGTTAAGTTAGCACAGTCTTTTCGTAAGTTTACGAAGATCCCTGGGTGATTTGTAACCAGCTTTCTTCGTAAATTGGAAGTTTGAAAATTTTTTTCAACAGTGTGGTGGTAGCGACCTCAAAGTAGGTTGCCCCAAGCTGACCCATCCTGACGAGGCACTGACGTGACAGGCCGACCGAAGAACGCCCCCCCCCCCCCTCCATCACATGATATTGGGTGAGATTCGGAACGACCCCCCCCCCCCGGCTCTAAACGCCTCACGTAATTAATGGACGCCCCCTTTACTGTGTGTGTGTGTGTGTGTGTGTGTGTGACCATGCACTAAAAGACCATATGGGGAAAAAAAAATATGTGTTCAATTTTTGGGTGATGGCATACTGGAGCACGAAATTTCCCCCCTCAATGGGGAATTCCCATGACTTCACCGAATTTCAAAGTAAATCATCTTACTTCACCCGACCAATGTAGACTTCCCTGACTTTACAGAATCTAGACACCGTTGTGTACCTGAATGTAAACAAAGTTCCACTTCCGTTTTTTTTTTTTTTTTTTAATGATTCATTCAATGGGGAATTTTGATTTAATACAATTTCTTGGACATGCGCCATTGCATAGATTTGAACTGTTTGTCATGTAGTAAAACCCCTTGGTTTTCCCAGTGTCCGATATCAGTCTTCTGTTTGTGCCTGATGACAGGAACAGATACCAGCTCCCGAAACTTCGCAACCGTTTTCTGATTTTCTGTTCGTCGGTGTTGACGTCGTTATGATGTCCATATCTGTTTACCTTCATCGTTGTATTTGCTGCGTTGTCCAGGGTTTTGTTGTCCGCCTGCATTTACTGTTATTGTTGAAACGGTTTCGTCATTGTCAGCCCCACTGTTGTTATTTTTTTTTAAAGTCTAAATTCCTTATCACGGAATTCTTGTGCTGTCCTGATATTTAATTCTGAACGCGTTCGTCTGTGCTGTCCATAATATACCTGTTTAGGTTCATCGTCGGGTTTATCTGTTTTGACGGTAAGCTGATTTAGGCTTGTCCTCTGTGGGTTTCTGTTTTTCATTTTTTATTTCTTAATTTGCGTTCTTGAAAGAAAGAAGAAAAAAAGTCAATGACAAGCAGTGCAAAAACTGCAATGGCGCACGTGCAAGGAATCGTCTTTGAATCGAGGTTCCCCCTTCGTTCGTCCGCGCGACGCTCGGTGGTGAGGATGCTGTGACAGAAGAGGAGGGGGGGGGGGGGGCGGCCCAGTGGAGTGGACCGGCGAGATGGACGCTAATGGCGCCACTTTAACGAACCGAACCCCTGCGGCTCGCATCGCCAGCCAAGGGAGGGTGTAGCGGGGCGGGGCGGGGAGGGAGCCCACGCCGGCCGTGTTTACAGTCGCCCACGCGCCTCTGATTGGCCCAATTGGGCGCGGGCATGCACACCCGTCTCCCCGGCGCGGATTGACGGCGCAGCTCTCTCTCCCCGACCACCCGCCCGAGACCGGGACAACAGTTAGACGTGCAGACGGGTCGTTGCCACAACGCCGAAATACCACAACGCCTAAAGTCAAAATTGACCACAACGCCGACAGCTAGAAAACTGCTGTGTACCACAACGCCGAAATAACAACTGAATGAATTTGTGTGTGTTTCTTAAATGTACCTTAACGCCGAAATACCACAATCAAACCTAACGTAGCGTAATATAATCTAACCTAACTTAACCTAGCCTAACCTAGTCTAACCTAACCTAGTCTAACCTAACCTAGTCTAACCTAACCTTGTCTAACCTAACCTAGTCTAACCTAACCTTGTCTAACCTAACCTTGTCTAACCTAACCTAGTCTAACCTAACCTAACCTTTGTGGCAGTCCTGCAATTACATTTTTCGGCGTTAGTATATTTCGGCGTTGTGGTATTTCGGCGTTGTGGTGCGTCCTCCATACACAGACAACAAGGATGAGATGAAGGCAGTAGTCTAAACGTAAGTTACTGAATTAAACAATGTTCCATATCGCGTACCCAGTTTACATGAAAGCTTTATAAACTCTATCTAAAAATAAAAATATTTTTTTATTGTACAGTTTCATATCACAAACACAATCAACTGCATACTTTATTTTAATTTTTTTTTTACATTTAAATACAATTGGATGTGTTACACACAGAACAATTTCTCCCCCGGAACAATGTTCCTCAAAGTTGTACACATATTTTCAAAATAAAATATATTTTGGTAATTATGCAGCCTTGAATCACAACATTTCTACATTTTAATTTAAAATACAAGTGGATAACGCAATATGGAACAATTACAGCTGAATTTTTTTTTAGGAGAAAATGCTAGAAAAAAAACGTAATTACGCTAGCGTTATTTCCAGTGGACGAGAAAATAACGTAGTAACGTGAGCTGTGTGCATCGCGTAAGTTGTAAGGTTTCCTATACATTCTGTTAGCAAAAATTTTGTAATTTTCGTTCCTATCAGGGTATAAAAAAGGGGGCATTTAAAAAATCTCTCAATTCAGCCCCCTCCTCCGCCCCCTTTTTTTTTTCTTTACACTCCGTCTCAACGGCCGTTGCTCACTGAGCACAAAATATCTGAACACAATATAACTCAGGTACATAGGTCTACGGTACGTTATACAGCGGTACACAAAGGATGTTTGGCACTCTTTGTGTGAAATAAACAGTTGCGGACGTATTCTGCCCGGAGAGGTACGTAACTGCTAAACTGCACTGTTTACGATAAACAACGTTAGATACATGATAAACGTTGTAGCTTTACACTAACGAGGTGTAAAATGTAAAAAAATTTTGCCCTCGGTGTTGCAAAAAAATATTGTTCCCAGCGCATTGTGTGCATGCAAAAAGTATAAACTCGCGGCCCTTTTCTGCAGAGTTCTTGGCTGGTTGGGTAAGACCCGGGCAGAGCGGGACCGCTATCAGCAGTCGGCGCGGGGGTGTCGACACACGCCCAGTGACATGTTCAACACCGCGACTCCATCCGGCGGCGCAAGGAACTATGTGGCAATAGCGGAGTCCTGCGCCCGTGTCTCAGACTTAAAAAAAAAAAAAAAAAAAAAAAAAGGGGGGGGGGGGGGGGGGAGTTTGCCTGTAAAGTCGGTTTACGGACGATAATTTTACGTGTTAACGTCACAAGGAAACATTGATGAAAAATTGCATAATTTTTAATTTTCAAATATTATTTACAGTTTTTTTTGCAAATTTAATTTAAATAATTTGTTTAAATATAATCACGAACAATTGGTTAAAAAGCCCGCCTTTAACCTGTTTGATATCATAGAAGATTTTCTATCGCACGGTGATTGACCGGTTCTTGCACGCTCGCGGCTCAGGCGGAACGTGACAATTTTTCATGCGTGCAGCCGGCGTTCATCGATTTATAAGACGTTATCACGTCCAAAAAAATGACCTACTTCTTTGAGTTACCTTGCACCTTCAAAATAAAACACTTTATGGTGTGTTTTTTTTAATACAAACCATATTAAATAGTATCTATGTGGTGACAACACAATAACGTTTCAGGATCTGCAGAAGAAAATATCGGAGCCGATCTAGCACGAAAAAATTCGAAAGACCCTAACGCAGTTGATTTTTGCCAGGAACTCGCCGTATTCAAAAAGCTAGTAACCGAAATTGATGAAATATCAAGTGCATTCGACCGAATACAAGCATGACTTGGGAGAAGAGTTTCCTAAATGCTAGTGCAGATTTCAGGATGCACTGCAGATCAACGACAGACATCCATCTGCAAGCTGTGAGCGAAGCTTCAGCAGACTGGACGTAATTTAAAAGCTGTATCTGCGGTCAGGAACGTCTATCTGGCCTCGCGATCCAAGCCACTTGAAGAGAAAAAAACTGCCAGAGACTAACTTTGATGAGCTAACAGATTCTTTCGCAGAAAGGAAAGCACGCCGTGTGAAGCTGTAACAAGATTATGGAGAGAGAACAAAAAAATGCTGGGACCTAAAGATTGAAGAAATGTGTACTGATTTACTTCTCTGTTGTCTTTACCGTTTGTTATGTTTCCTATATTTAATTTCATGTCACACAAAGGCGAAAGTTATTAGCTAATAGGTAATAAAGAGTGCAAATTTATTGAAGGGTTCATATTCTCTAGGTCAGAAAAAACCAAACAAAGTATATATTTGTGAGTTTTTTTGAAGTGACAACGTCTAATAAATCAATGAACGCAGGCTGCACGCACGAAAAAGGATGACTCATTGTCCTGTTACGCACATTGTCCCGTTACGCTCATTGTACGCTTGCGCCGCATCTATCTCTCTTCCACTCGATTGGAACAACCATCGATTTGACTTTTTAGAGGCACATTAAACTTTAAACACTCCCATTCGTTTCCTACTTTTCCTATCATCGTCCTGTCCTTAACAGAATAACACAGATTGGAAGAAGTTAAATAGCAAACATGTACAAAAATTATAGTTAAAATAATCTGTTCGTTAAAGTAATAAACATATTTGAATTAATGAGTGCAAATAAAAGAAAATTTATCAATTAAATTGTAGATTTCATTTCACTCCTTCTTTGTATCCATACAAAATAGTGATAATTCAATAAAAATTATTCATTTTTATTCATAAAAGTATGCAATCATTTCATTAATGTTTTGTTATGACGTTGTCACGTTAAACTACCGTCCGTAAACCGACTTTACAGACAACCAATTTTTTTTTTTAAATAATTTATCTCAAACGCTGAGGGGGGGAGGGGGGCCACTATCAAGTTTCTGCCCCGGTTCTGAAAAAAAAAATGGTAGATCCGGAGCCGCATGAAACACTTACGGGCGTCAGAGAGTAAACGACACAATCAGAATGCAAATAAGCGCTTCAGTAATTCCCGTCAGGCCGCGACACGCAGTTCCAGATATGCACCAACAGCTGTCTAGAGAAACTCAAGAACACTGAAGTGTGGAGGATGAACCATCCACCAAGCCTAAGGCTCAATCTCAAAGCTTCGCTTTAAGTCAATTAATAACCTCCTCGTGGTTATTTTAAGGCTTTTCCTGGTGAACTAAACACTAAGAACACCGTAAAATCTTAAGTTTTGTTAAGGCCCTGTCGCTCTGTCAAACATTTGTATCCCCCTATATTTGACAGTACAGTTGGAGGGGAAGTATTGGATGGAAAATGACTTCCAATTTTCTCCATCAAATAAATTTGGACAGATGGATTTTAAATAATGTCATACAATCAAACCTTTTTTTTGGTCGTACTATTTTGCACTATTCAATTTTAATCTCTTTTCAAAAATAAATAATGGCTGGATGGGATTTTGGAACTTGTTATTTTATTTATGCTATTTTTAATTAATTTTTTTAGAATGTAGAAATTTTACCCACAAAAATAATTGTTCCATAATAAAAATAAATATTCGGTGATTTTTTTTTAAGTTACAGACACAAAAAAATATCCGTTTTCACACATGAAATTATTTCGCATATACGACATTCATATTAACATTATTTTAGTTGTTTCACTTTTATAACCTCCTTAAACGCCCATGTGTTCTCCATTTTGAAGATTCGTTGTGAAGAACACGGATGTCATTTCCGTTTACAATATGCTGGCTGATCGCATCCAACATCATTTACAACCCCTCACCGTCATAACCCTGCAGCTGTATTTGACGGACCATATTGAAAGGTAATTGTAGCGAAAATTTGACAGTTTGACAGGGCATTTACATAGTCTGTTAAAATATATTCCCTACGCGTGATATGTTAAGTTAAAAAAAATGCATATATTCCTAATTAAAGCATAAAGTTAGTTAACTATCTCAAGGTCACATAGTTAAAAAAACAACTAATTTGCGGATGTCCGTCTGGGTATAATTCACACGACCTAAGTTCCAGAGTAAAATTTATTCTGCTTTAAAAAAAAACTTAAAGTCATTAAGAATGGCAGTGTATGAATATACCAAACCCGTAAATGGATTTTCGCGGCCATTTTTTTTTGGACGTCACAGCGGCCATTGTCCGGACGTCCGTATGCTACCACCCAGAGGCCAAGCAACTCCACACGAATGCACGTGCCGAAGCAATAGGTCCGTCAATGCGTCACGGACGGATACAGGCGGCGTAGTGGTAAGGCACTGCACTCACGCATTTCAGAGGGCCCGGGTTTGGAATCCTGACTTGAAGCGGTGTTCACTTGTTTCCCGGTATCACCCCCGCGCTAATTACGGACGGCTCCTTGCGACAGACCAGCATCTCTGGTGTTGAAGTGATGACGAGGCACTGTTATGAACAGCACGCGGGCAGCAGAACATGAAATGAAGCTGTGCTTCAATCAGGTCCGACGCATTATCGGTCCCGCGTGTTACTAACATACACGACGTTAATTCCAGCGGCAAAACATCCGATTTGTGAAGTAAGTGATGAACACAAACACAAACTCTGAAAGAGCATACATAATTATTTCCTTCTCGAATTTAAAAAAAAAAATTGTAAAAAAAAAAAAAAAAGAACACCGCTCTCCACACTTCTTAGTAAATATATGGATTTTTTGAACGTAATTTTCTTCGTAATCTCACGCACTGCACTGAGTTCAGACTTCCGACTTCCGAATAGTGTGTTTACTTGTAAGCACGAGGAGGGGAAAAAGGTTTTCATGCTGTGTACTCGACCAGTTTTTGAATTTTTTTTTATTCATGCTCGAAGGAGAAAAAAAAAACTAAACATCCACAAACTTACGAAGATAACCGCATAATTTACCGAAGATAACTCCGGATTAACATGCAAACCAGCGTTATCCGCGAATATTTGAAGTGGAAATTTTCCAACAGAGCAGCGTACAAGGCACGAACTCGGCAGAGCGGCTTTACACGAACGAGTAATTCCCTCGACTTTTTCCTTCCACCCGTCATCCTAGCTTTTAAAAAATATATATAAAAAACCCTTCCGCGCCGCAAGACCACGCTTTCCGGTTCTCGGACGAGAGCAGGTGGTAAAAGGGAAGCCTGCAGCACAGAGAGGTGGGGGTGTTCCGCCGACGGCAGGAACCGTTGGTCGCGTGGCTTCTGAAGCGAGTCGTCTGCGCGACTAGCACAACTGCCCGCGGACAGCGACACGTGACCTGCCGGAGCGGAGACGCCATACGCCCACCCGGGCACACACACGGTGCGCACAGCTTCAGAAGAAACGACACGCGCGATTTGAAAACTACACGAGACATCCTGGTAGGGTCTGTTCTACGAGAAGCATCTAACAACCCGCCGAGGACGGATGAGTTTTTTCGTTTATAAACGGTATTTTCAGATGAGAGGAAAAGTAATAAAAAAAAACCTTATTTTCAGCATATTTCGGTAGATATTCGTGAAAGCACCAAGCGCGGCTCCAGAAGGGGGGCGGTGGGGGCGATAGCCCCTCCCGAGAACAATTTTATTGATTAGTGTATGTTTATGTTTACTTAAATATTTAATTTCATATGTTAAAACTTTTATCTCATCAAAAGTTGCATGGAGCTACTAAGGTTCTGTATTTGAAACCTGTAATTTGTAAATAATATTCCAAGGCCAATATCTGACCACTTTCATTTTTTGCAACTACGACCTTTCTTTGTGCGATAGCCCCTCCCGAAAAGTCGTCCTGAAGCCGCCATTGGAAAGCACTCAGGGGATGACGGTTCGTCACATCAGGCAAAGATCGATTACTTCCGCGATTTGCGATTTCCTCGACTTGCGACGTCAAGTGTCCATCTCTGACGGCTCGCTGATCCAAGAGACTGGCCGGGCGCGCGAGCTTATGGCGATAAGGGCGACACTGGCTGGCGCGTTACACGTCTCTTCGCCTCTACGCAACCGGGCACCGAACTGGCGCGCAGTCTTGGAATCGGTAACGCGCCTCTGCGGAAATTTTAAGCACGTCCCTGTACCACTTAGAATTTTTCATACCTAAAAACGTCGATGAAAACACCCGTTTTTGCCTTTTTAACGGCGCGAAAAATTCATATTAACCCTTTCAGTATATTCGTCACCTGAAGTGGACAATTTGTGTCTCAATGATACATGGAGTTTATGAAACCTTGGATGTGTGGGTTAATGTGTACCTACATTCTAGCGGACATCATACTCTTTGGCTATGAAGTAAAAACATATTTTTTTTAACTTTTATTAATTATCATAATATTAATTATAAATTAAAATTATTATTTTAGATTAAGATTATTACCACGCAAAAAAAATAAAAAAAACAGTTTAGTAACAATAAAAAAAGGTAGGCTATATCTAAGGAATTGATAAAGTGTGACTGAAAGGGTTAAAAACGGAAATAAAATTATATAAAATTATATCTCAGGTGCCACCGGCCACACATAGCTGTGTTCGCTGGGTTCGCTGTATTCGCTGTGTTCGCTAAGTTGGCGATCCTGGCGACGTCGCCGCGTGTTTCCTTCCCTGCTGTTTTTTTTATAAACTTCGCTGACTCTGCGCATGCGCACGTAATAAAGCCAACGTCTGTTCTACTTGCGGAATCGGGCTGTACTTCTGCAATCCCTTTTTTTTTATGATGTTTCGTATCTCTCAGTACTGTGCTATAAACAAGTACTGTGCTATAAACAAGTAATGACAATAGAAAATTTCATCGGACAAGTACGAAAGTACATCCATGCTTGTGGAATGAATGGATGGAATAACGTAGAAAGCAGGTATATGCAGGACAATATACCTGGGATTTTTATTTCAATGGAATGTTATCAAACTGAGTTTTATTCATTCTGAAACAATTCATAATTTTTGGCTATGTTCTCACACACAACTGCTTCATCAAATGATAAAAGATAAAATACTTCACACTTTTTTTTATTTAGATTTACTTCATGATTTTTTTTTCGGTTACATACCGCGAGAGCCAGGAGACAATCAATAATCGTAATCGTCGGCATCGCCACTGGAAACCCACGGCCTGCGTGTGTCTGACATCGCGAAACAGACCGCTCTGCCTGTCCACCTGCGCGGCCTCACCTCAACACCAGAATAAAAATCCGTGGATCTACGTGGATAAATGGAACCAGACTGATATCAGTTTGAGAATCGAAGTGAAGGGGGGGGGGGGGGGGGATTTTTTGCTGCGGCGTCGTTTGCGTGAATGGAAGGTTCGGCGGCTGGCGAGTGACTCAACACTTATAGACTCCGAACCGGTTCCGCAACCCCCCCCCCCCCTCCCGCAAGCAAGCCATAAAAACCTCCCACGCCAGTCGCGGCACGTCTCAACTCTCCCCCCCCCCCCCAAACCATTTTTTTTCCATCCCATTAAAACTGCAGAAAATAGCCTACACACGTGACATGAAAAAAATAATAATAATAACTCGTCTCAAATTTGACAGTGTTCAGAAATGCCGGTGGTAACTCATTACTGAAAAACGTCAGTTGCAAAACATTACATTATGTTTGTTTACCAACACCGACAACCCCACACAGAGCTGTTTACAAACGCTGTTCACGGAACAGCGGAGGGCGTTGGGAACTGCGGGCAAGAAATCGTTACGACATTACATTGCTCGAGTAATTCCACTTCAGAAATAAAACACTGCAATTATATCCACAAATTAAATAGCAAAATTTTAAATTTAAAAAAAAAAACTAAAATTAGTTTTGTGGTTAGAATTTTTCACTAAAACATATACATAATTTACCATGGCTGAAATTTATTTATATGTCGAAATACCGTTACCAGATAGCTAGAATATTTATTTACTGATAATTCCCATAGATGTTGGATACATGCGAGATTAATTTCGCTAATTTTTTTTTTTTTTTTTGCATTGGAATTGAAATGTGAACCGATTTCAAACAGTCGTGAGAACAGTCTGCTATGCATTCGTTCTTTGGACGGTTCTTGAAATAGGGGAAGGTTGGTATAAAATAAATAAATTTTATGAACATTACGCCATTGCTGGTGCGCACGGTAGGTCATGGAAAAAAAAAAAAAAAACAACTTCAAAAGATGGACAACCAAGATGAATACATAAACACACTGAAGACCAAAGGCCGAAAAATTCTGCCGATGATGTTGAAAATTGTTCAACTGCGGGGTCGGCGCGTGTTTGGCCGTCGCTTGTGTTTGTCCGGATTATCTGTACAGTGTCGTCGACGGGTGCGTGCTGTTTGTCGATGTGTTGTCCCAGGTTGTTTGCTTATCTGTATCTGTATTTACTTTCTTCTTGTTGCAACCGTCTCGTCGTTGTCAGGCCACTGTGATTGTACGTTCAGTAAGTATATATGTATATATATATATTTTTTTCTGGTTAAATTCCTTACACGAAATGATACGTGCTGTGTATACATTTAATATCAGCAATTTTGGGGAAAAAAGGGGAGGGGGGGGGTAAAGTGGTTATATAAACAACAAATACACCCCCTCTCCTCCCCCCACAGATGAAATTGTGCGGTACGCTCCTGACGATCACCTGACGTGTGTTTATTTATCCATCTTTGCGGTCCACTCTCTCGAGGCAACAATGCTGCTTGCTACCTGCGGAGTACATCGCTGGCCACCATAACACCGGCCCGCCGGCCTTCACGCGAGCTCCGCCCCCGCGCGCCCCTCTGCACCGCCGCCGCGCGCGCTGCTGCTGCCTCCCGGGCTCGGCATCACAGCGACGACCGGCGCGCACGACGCCCGCACGCGAACTGCCGGCTGTCACGCCAGCTGGGCGGCGAGATCCCTCCCCCCCACTCAGCCCTCACTCCCTATCCCCACCACCCACTCGGCCCGCGCATGCGCGCCGCGCGGGGGTTGCGCTGCCGGGCGTCACTGTGGCGGCGCGGCGCGACGCGACCAGACATCCGAGGCGTCCAAATTCTTATACTTTCATATTCCACGATATTTTCCAGCGAGGATTTTGTGAAGGAGAGAGTCCAGTAACACCCTCAAAAACATTTTTTTTATGAGTAAGTTTTCTTTTTTAATTGAGATGTTTCATCACAACACTAAAAAATCTCAGGGAACAGTAGACTTTCATAAGTCAAACGTTTACACGATATAAATTTGAGTTATGATTTTGCTTGAAAAAATTAGATTAATAATTTAATATTTTTTAAAATTTAATTTTAATACTTTATTCTAAGTCAAATGTTTGATTTTTTTTATAAAAACAAGTAATAAATACATATATATTGTGAGAGTGAGGGAAATCGGGTTCGCAAGGATAAATTAAAAAAAAATTCTACAGTTATTTTTCTACTAATATTTGCATCACTAATTAAATCACCACACTTCATGTCTGTTCACAAAACACTAAGTATCTGTCCTGTCCGCAGTTCGCACTCCCCACTGGAGCTAGGCTCAGCAGTGGTTCGCCCCTTACCTCGCACCTGTCCACACACAGCCTCGCGCCACTCGGTCGCACACGCATGGTCCCATAGCCGAACTCTCACTTCACCCGCGTGCCGGCGTCGCCGCTTTCATATCCGTTGGCCATCTTTCTGGAACTGACTGGAGTGGTTGTGCCGTGTCGCGTCATTCCGGGCCGACCCGTTCGCTCGGAGCATCCAGAATAAGGAAGCTTATACACGCCACTCCACGCGTAATTCCCAGGTCGCGAGGGGATGGATAACAGCGCCGAGGGTAGGATGGTGCGGGGGCAGGGGGGTGGTACTCCGAGAAAACCCCCACAGGACCTCGGCAACGTCCGCCCAGTTCCCGGCGGTTGATCGAACCCGGATCGACTTGGCAGGAGGCGAGTGTTCTAAACACTCGACCACCGTGCCTCTGCGGGAACCCAAATAATTTCACGTTTGCTGATTTTTCCTGTGATTGAGCCGTATAGTTTATTTGAAGATCTCTGCGCCAGTGATGGACACAATTAACATGTTTCTCCAGTCAGTAGTAGCAAACTAGCACGTGTAATTTACCCGAGTACAAAGAGGTCGTTGACTCTGCGAATTTTTCCAGTCCCTATTCATTAGTCTATCTGGCCATAAACACCTATAAAAACAAATGTTAAAACAAATTTAATTTCTACTACTGTGTGTTGTTGTTTATCGGTAGGTTTGAAAACATTTCGTTCAAATTTTATGCACACTTTCCATGTTCTGCGTTACTTTTTTTTTTTTTAATTGTTAATCTACATTCAGTGCTTGAATTTGGGGATAAACGTTCTGCAAACATGAAGTGTCTTCAATCATCGTGTTTAAGTCACATTAAAAAAATCTTAGAATACTCCCATCTATAGAGAATTAAATTTAATCAGAACGAATGTTGTTCTATCCACCGAGAATTTTGTTGCTGTAACAAAACTATCTAATTAAAATAACTAGGAGTAACAACTTAATTATCCCACATATTTTGTGATGTGTTCCTACCCCTAATTATTTCAATAAAAATAGTTTGCTACAGCGACAAAATTTGTTGTGGTTGTAGAACATAATTCAGTTAAACATAATTCAGACGCTCAGTGTACAACAGTGTATCAAAACAAATATTATATTTAGTTGTTTCAAACAAATATTCTGTAGTAGGAAAGATTTTGTTGACCCAACAAAATTGTTTCGTCAACTCAACTATATATTTTGTTAGGATGTACAAAATCAATATTGTTACACGTTAAATTTGGCTAGGCAAACAAAATATTTTGCTACAGTAAAACAACATATAATTTTTTTTCCCGCAACATACAAACAATTAATTGTTTGTATCGAATAAACTTTTTGACGTGACGTCTAGTAAATCGATGAACGCCGGCTGCACGCACGAAAAAGTGTCCCGTTACGCTGTGTCCCTTTACGCACATTGTTCCGTTACGCTGTGTCCCGTTACGCTCATTGTACGCTTGCGCCGCATATATCTCTCTTCCACTCGACTGTTTATAAAGTGAAGTGAAAAGTTAATGTGGTTTTCATTGCTTATTACAACAACAATTTCGGCAATAAAGGTTAATTATTCTTGCATTTTCAAAATCTGATTACTAGTATAATTTCAAGTATTTATTCTTTTATTATTAAAATAAAAATGGTTAAATTTTATTCATAAAAGTATGCAATCATTTCATCAGTGTTTTGCTATGACGTTGTCACGTTAAACTATCGTCCGTAAACCGAATTTACAGACAACCAATTATTTTCTGTGTGTGGCGATCGACGGTCCGTCAGTGCAGATAGACGCGTGGATGGTAGCTCGTACCAACAATTGCGTCCTTGAACTTTTGTTTTGCGAGACTTCAACAACAGATAAACAAACAAGGATTTCACTAGCCGAGACGTTTACGTACGTAAGTGAGGGACGAGGGCAAACATTACTACATCCACGAGAGGAACAGGGGAGTGGCAAACGGGATTTTTTTTAGTCTAGTTACAGGTTCAAATGTTTACAAGCGAAAGATATATATATATATATATATATATATAGTTTAATGTGTAAACATCATAGCTCTCGGTATTCGGCATTCGGTATGAATAATTTCGTGAAAATGAACGCAGGAAGTCGATGAACGGAAATGTGTCACAAAGATGGCGGACCAACGCGTGTAGCAACAAAAACCCGTATAGGGTCGTTACCACAACGCAGAAATACCATAACGCCGAATGTCAAAATTGACCACAACGCCGACAGCTAGAAAACTGCTGTGTACCACAACTGAATGAATTTGTGTGTGTTTCTTAAATGTACCTTAACGCCGAAATACCACAATCAAACCTAACCTTACCTAACCTTACCTAACCTAACCTAACCTATCCTAGCCTAACCTAACCTAGTCTAACCTAACCTATTCTAACATAACCTAGTCTAACCTAACCTAACCTTTGTGGCAGTCCTGCAATGACATTTTTCGGCGTTAGTGTATTTCGTCGTTATAGTAATTCAGCGTTGTGGTACTCAGCAGTTTTCATGCTGTCGGCGTTGCGGTCAATTAGGCATTTCGGCGTTATGGTATTTTGGCGTTGTGGTGCGTCCCCACCCGCGTATACAGTCACTTTCGTAAACATCAGGGGACGTATCATTGTGCCAAATGAAACTTTATGATAACGAAACTACCCTGGAATATATTTGGTAAGCAAACTAAAACAGTCATAGTAAAAAGTAATCACGAGTTTTAAAATACCTAAGACAGCTGGCATTACAATGATTATAATACATATTCTCCTTAGAAATTCCCAAGAGTCTTAGCAGTGCAGCGGTAGAGCGGGCGCTTAGTAATCTCAAGGGACGTTCTTCAAATTTCGTCACTGGGAATTTTAATAACATTATAATATAAAAATAACGTTGAATAAACTCAAAAAGGTTAATTTTTGTTTGTAGGAAGTATTTACAGACTGAGTTCAGTAGTTTAAGCAAAAACAAATATACAAACAAAACATAATTATGTGTTTCAAAATGTTTCAGGTTAATATTTTAGTAATGTCATAGAAGTATAACTTCTAACATGTGCGGAAACCTTTTTAGTATTAACTGTTTAGTGAATTTGAACAATATGGGAAGAATTTTAATTAAATTCCTTGTTGAAAATCAGGTCAAAAGCCCGGGTTTTATCGGAGCCGTTCATAATAGTTTAAAACTTCCGGTTGTATCGTGCTGCTAATTGCAATCTGCGTTTGATGGGAGCAAAAAAAATGTTTGCGATTCAGGCAGCGAATAATAGCTGCGGGCGCATAAACCATGTGTGTGATTCGCATCCATAAATTTTGTAAATTTTAAAAGCAACTATTTTATTTGTCAGTTTATTTATTACGCACGGCGTTATTCAAAAGAATTCTACGTTAAAATTCGTGTCCGTGTTTCGTATATTATAAGTTCATTTGCAACATAAACGACATGAGAACACATGAGTTAGCTCGTTACCGAGGTTAGATGTTTACACATCACTGACGAGTACTGCACACACACACACACACACACACACACATTTTTTCTTCGGTTTCACAGCTTGTTCTCTCGCGGACAACCTGGCTGGAGTTAACCACATTGGCGTTGCCGTTGTCGCTGTACATGTTATATTATAAATTATTGTGTGTAAATTAAAACATATGCAATGAAATGGGACGTTTCATATCCCTAAAAGATTTAGGCCTACTTTTATTTATTTTTTAGTAAGATTTTCAATTTTTTCTGCACTGACTGGGTAAGCAGAACAGAGAAGGAACCAACGTGGATAAGGAGGGAGGGCGGTTCACCCTCGCTGTATACCCCCTCCCCCTAGCCCTCCCTCCCCAAGAAGCAAGGGCGCTACGTCCCTGGTCGGCAAATTATCGCATTCGTGCAGGAAGCGGAAACACGGAGCCTCGACCGCTCGGGCCGGCCGCGGAGATACAGCGCCCCCAGCTCCCGCCGTCCCGCCCGACTACCCCGCCCAGGCGGGAGTCCGGGCACGCTTCGCCCGTCCATACGGGAGTCCAGCTCGACTCACCCGACCAGACGGGAATAATGCCTTGACTCTCCCGCCCAGACGGGAATAATGCCTTGACTCTCCCGCCCAGACGGGAATAATGCCTTGACTCTCCCACCCAGACGTGAATAATGCCTCGACTCTCCCGCCCAGACGGGAATAATGCCTTGACTCTCCCGCCCAGACGTGAATAATGCCTCGACTCTCCCGCCCAGACGGGAATAATGCATTGACTCTCCCGCCCAGACGGGAATAATGCATTGACTCTCCCGCCCAGACGGGAATAATGGCTTGACTCTCCCGCCCAGACGGGAATAATGCCTTGACTCTCCCACCCAGACGTGAATAATGCCTTGACTCTCCCGCCCAGACGGGAATAATGCCTTGACTCTCCCGCCCAGACGGGAATAATGCCTTGACTCTCCCGCCCAGACGGGAATAATGCCTTGACTCTCCCGCCCAGACGGGAATAATGCCTCGACTCTCCCACCCAGACGTGAATAATGCCTTGACTCTCCCGCCCAGACGGGAATAATGCCTTGACTCTCTCGCCCAGACGGGAATCACGCCAGACTTCACCCGCCCGGACGGGAGTCCCGCCCGACTCTCCCGCCGGGCAACGCGCCTCGTGGCTCGGGAGACATCAATCGCCGTCGTGTGCGTGATCGCGGCCACTCGCCAAACGAGGCAACACGAAGCCGGAGTTGCCGAGAGAGAGAGGAGAATTGTAGGGTTGGGGAGAAGTAAATTTTTGGTTTTAATTCTTTTCTCCCGAGCCTCCATCGGCTAGATGAAACAACACATTAAAAAAAAAAAAACAATTGTGGTTAGTTGCGGCACGGATGTGGCAGTTGCTACCAGGGTCTTTTTGAAGTGGATGGACAACTTATTGTAAAAGTTTATCGATCAGTCAGCGCACAGCTTCGTAACATTGATGTTTTTACTTACATTCAAAAATCTATTGCCGTCAGCACGTATTCGTGCTGTGTTTCCTTCCGACTGAAATCCTCCCGCGGAATTCTCTGTGTAGTCCCAAGCATGTGACATTTGAGACATTAGTTGATGTCTGCTCGTTCTCCGTTGTTATTCCATTCCAGAGGGAAGATCGATTTTTTTTTCCAACGACGACCAGTCGGAACCAGAAATGGTGTATACCCAAGATGTTATGTTAAATCGGTAGGTACTATACCCACAGTTTACACTCCCTTTCCTCTGTGGACCACTCCGTGGCTCTCCGCTTACTCTGCACGCACGCACGCTCTCTCTCTCTCTCTCTCTCTCTCTCTCTCTCCCACCCCTTTATCCCTTTTCCGCTAAGCAAACGCCCCGCTTTGAAAAGCTAACATCGCGAATTTTAGCACTGCCGCAGAGACGGCGTTTTCGCCGGGCTTGCTTTCCACACACACACACACACACACACACACACACACACACACACACACAAGCACGCGCGCGCGGGCGGAAAGTACACACGCCACTGGAATCAGGTCAGCAGGGAGAACTCCAAGGCGAAAAACTAAATGATTCTACCGTCCATTTGGCCACTGGCTGCAATACATAAACACTCAGTCGCGCGGCTTAGAAGAGGTGGTTACCATTGCCCGCGTTGCTTCGCGAGAAACAGTCAGCTGGAAACCTGCCGCCATTAACAGAGGTAGCCCACTGCAAGTGTGACATCACCCAGTCAGTATTACCAAAGACAAGTCCTAAGATGCGGTAGAATGCATAGAAATATATTCTTAAGTATGTTATTTTTTTACGAACGTGAACTGATTATTTTATTCATTGAAGGGCTAGCATTATTTTTATTTATTACGTTAGATATTACGTTGTTTTCTATAGCGTGTTTTGATATTTCGTGCTAAACTGAAATTTTTTTTTCTAAAATGTAAAAAAATCTAAGAAAAAATTGAAATCGGCTTAGTGCTGAATTTTTTGTATAAATAAATAAAACTAACCGAGTGCCACGCGACCTGCTGGGAGCGGCCAAAGACAATGTCCGTGAGGTCTATCCTGTAGGTCATCGAACAAGGAACTAGTTACGTCGCCTATTCATCGGGCAGCAAAGTGAACTTGAAGCACGTGTACATCTGGTTCACGTTTATGGTTGGACTATTGCTCTTGACCAGGGACGGGACCAGGAGGGGGGGGGGGGACAGACGGGGTTTGCGCCCCGAGCGCCGCATTGGGGGGGGGGGGGGGGGGTATTCTGGCAGAGTAATGCTACTATAGATATTTGCTAGAATATCGTAGTGTTCGAACACAAAAAAAAATGCTGGAGGGCAGATGAACTGAATTTCTTTATGTACAACTAATCAAATCCTACAATCTAAATACTAAAAAAACATCACCGGTAACAACTGTAAACATGATCTGCGCATAACGCACAACTTGTAAGGTTTCCAGTGATAATTACGCTCTAAATATGGCAGTTCAAAGCGAAAATAACTGTAGGAAATTGTAACTTGCGCACGGGATATACGAATGTATAAGAAATTAATTATTTAAGTTCTAAAAATTAAAAAAAAATATATTCAGTCAAGTTGAGTCTAGCTTGGAGATAAATGAATTTTCCTGATAGTCGTTGATATGGGTATCGAAAGCCTGAAAGTCATTTTAAAATTAGATACGTTGCCTTGTCGCTGAAAACGTCGTCAGTTTCGCAAACGGATGGAGGACGTTAGTTAAAACGGCGTTCGTTTCGTTTTCCCGACGGTGCAGCATTGATATTATCTTTGAAAGATTTGTGCAATGGGAGTGCATGGCTTGATGTAAGCTTTTGGACATACGCCATTGCTAAGCACTTTTTCTGTAGAAGAAAACTAAAAAATACCCAAAAGACAAAAAACACAAATTAAGCAAACAAAATTGCTGTTGTCAACAGGATATAAACACCACATAATATTCCTGTTATTGATTATTATGTGGTGTTTATATCATGTTGACAACAGCAAATTTTTTGCTAAATTTGTGTTTTTTCTCTTTTGGTTTTTTTTTCTTTTTTTTTCTTTTTTTTTTCTTTTTTTTCTCTTCTACAGAGAAAGTGGTTAGCAATGGCGTATGTCCAAAAGCTTACATCAAGTCGGTGCAGCATTGTTGCGTGCAGGTGGTCTTTTTTTCCCGAACCCGTGACACACTTTCCGCGGCAGCTCGGCTGCGGAGGTTAGGACCGCTGGGGAAATCATGGAGAAGCCACTCCGCGTGTTTTATGTGCGGTTCGCCTGGGACCGCTAGCTCGGTCCAACCTCCAACATGGGGTGAGTTACGTGACGCAGCTTTTGAAAACACCAATTTTTTTATTATTTTTTTTAATAATGTTCGCAGGCTTTCACGGCCATTGTCTGAAGTAGCTTGGCTTTTGAGTCGTAGCCGTGTCCTTGGAAAAATAATTCACCGACGTTTCTGGTCGACATTGCAGTCGCCATTATCAGGGAGCAGTTTACCTACTGTAGGTAGGTGACTGTAGTAGGTAACTTGTCAGTAGGTAACTTCTCCCTAATGGTGGCGACTGCAATGTCGGACCGAAACGTTGGTGAATTATTTGCCAAGGGCACGGATATACAACCCAGAAGCCAAGCTACACATTTTTTTTATCGCAGTTTATAGTGTGTAAAATTTATTTAAAAACTTCTTTTCGAGATACGCCACTGCTGGTATACACTGTCCTGTCACAGAGAAACCCCCCAAGAACGGGACAAACGACAAACATATGACTATACACAAAAGCCCAATATGTGAGAAATCAAATGATTCTACAGCACAAAGAACTACGTGGTAGGAAAAGGTCAGAAAACATATATCACAGCACGGACGACCACAGAGAGCTAAGAAAAACGAGACAGATACAACAAAACACCATTTGGACAACACAGCGACGAAGCGACGAACCCAACGATGACACTAAACAGATACTCTAAACGAAACAACACCACGGCAACGCAGACGCGAATCCGGCGATGAAACAATACAAATAATCTTGACAGCACAACGACGACAGCACAGACGAAAGCAGAAAGGCTTCCTAGGTAAGACAAAACTGTTACGACGATTCGGGAAATTGCATCTTCCGTTCTCAGACACAAACAGACTGATCTCTGTGCTTTCTACATGCATTTAACTTCTGACATCTGCTGAATTTGGCTTGTTTTATGTGAGATCGTGTATTCAGCTTTTAGGTACCATGATGCAACTTCCGGAAAAATGTTATATAGTTTTTCGTTTCATGGTCCATAGACCCCAAAACCAACTGAAAAGTATATATATATAACACAATTTTATGTAATTTTCATGATAACTGCCACAATTTTTCACACATCACTTTCAAACTGATACATAAAATCTAGGAGTGGAAAATCTCGGTAAGTTCTTTAATGGAGCAACATCCGATTAAATGGGTAGAAATGGGGAGGGTTTTTTTTAATATAAAAATCGCTTTAAATCCCACAATATGGAAAATATCACAATCATTTGAACGTATTATAACTCGTGGGAGTAATACCAAAAAAATTTTGTCTGAATAAATTTTCGATACAACCAACCATTTTTGCAAGAGGTGGATAAAACACAAAAAGAAAAAAAAATTCCTTAATAGGCTAACCATCAAATCCGTTCACATTGTTTGTAAATCATATAGTTTTCATCTCAAACCTATGTCTGAAACAATTTTTGATCATACAGACCATTACTGCAAGAGGTGGAAATAACAAGGGTAGAAAGACAAAAAAAAAATATTGCTCTTTTTAATAGAAATACTATCAAATCTGTTATAATTTATAGTAAAACTCTTAAACTTAATCTAAAACCTTTGGCTGAAACAATTTTTGATGAAACGAACTATTACCGTAAAAACAGGGGTTGAAATTTTAAAAAATTAAAACTTCGTTAGTATCAAATTCGTCGGAATTTATTTTTAACCATCTTAATATTACTTTAAACCTTTGTCCAAAAAATGTTCATACGACCACCACGTACTAGTGCAAGGGATGAAAAACAGTTTTTGAAGATGAACAATAATTGCATAAATACATTAGTAGGCATGATATTAAATTCGTTAAGACATTCAATGCTGGATGCATTGAGTTAAAAATATTCAAAATATTTTCTCTGCGTGGAATACGAGAAAATTTTTAGACGACTTTTCTTTTAATATTGGCGAACATATAGGATATTATTTAAATTAAGTACTTAAAATGTTCGATGAGTTTATAGAAGTATTTTTTTTAATAAGAAGTTTAAATAATTTTTATACGATTAAGTATCGTAGTAAATGTATGTACGTAAATGTAATAGCCGTGTTTTATTTTCTAAAAAAAAAAATATATCGCCAAGTTATAACGTTGATGCCTTTTTTTCTTCTTTCAACTAAACAATATCTAAATATGGAAAACCAAATGCTCAGAAAAATTTGTTTTATTTATTTTTATTGTTTGAAAGTGCCTTTAAAAAAATATTAGTTTAAATTTTTTTGTTAAGGTGAATTTATTCTGTTCAAGAAGGTACGGTAAATTTGTTTAAGGTTTATGAAGGTATGTACATAATTTCGGATTAAACTAACTTTTTTTTTTTGCGCATGCAACAGTGGGCGCGCTGATTTTATCGAGCAGTTAATTCTGTACAAAAGTTCTTCTCTTCTGACTTGTTCTTTGCTCTCTTTTGTTTCGTTAGCATTCAGCTCACATCCCAACGTTTGTTCTTCATTGCATTTAAATTTAAGCTATGCAAATAAAATAATTAAATACAGTAAGTGGAAAAAAAAGCAAACTAGCTTTCACTCAAACAGTAAATGGTAATTTATTTAATTACTGAAACATTTATTTATATCTTCTTACACAAGAAAATAAAAACAAGAGTTTTGCGTTTGGCCATGTATGCAGCTGTAATGATGTTACATTTAAATACTCGCAGCGCATTGTTGACAAATTGCTCCTATTGCTTCTATTGCTACTATCATACCTCAAGGCTTAATGAATGCTTAATTCTAATTGGCAACTCGCGCTAATTTAGTTTATTGTTCCATCAACTAACAAAATAAAGATAATTCGAGAGTTTTCATATAAAGATAGATATTGGTATTGTTTGAATATTTGTGGCACTGTAAGAGCGCACCAAAGCTTGATGGATCCGTAGAGCATGTGTGTGTATTTATATACATACACATACATACATACATACATACGTACACACGTCGCGGCGTTGAATAATCAAATAGTCATGGCTACGGACTGGAATAATTCGCAGGTTCAATGACCTCCAGGCTAGCTTCCACAGTACTATGCTTACTTAGGAAAATGGCCACCTTCTCACTGACTGCTGACTTGTGAGACGTCTCGACTGGGTGGCATGTGAATCGATGCTTCTTTGGTTTATGGTGTCTTATTGGACCAGAGTCCTCCAGACAAGCTGTAAGCCAATAGCAAAATCAGCAAAAAAAAGGTACAAGTATTTGAAAACTAGCCAATCACTCAATTAATCCGCGATTTTTTTTTTTGGTAATGGCCTAAAAAGGAGATGATTTCTGTAGCCGTGATCGGAATGCGATCGCGCTCATATGGCCCACATCCCTAGCATGACCTATTAGGCACCTAGCGGGTACCACCATGCCCATTATAATCGAGGAGTACCCGTCGGCTGTAATCTCTGGGCATGGCTATGTTGTGGTACTCCCAAATGAATGCAATACCTAAAGTAACTTGAAAGTGTTATTTTCAAGTCTTTTGAAAACTGAACTTTTTGATGAAGCATTTAAGTAACAAACAGGCCGTATTCGTAAAGGTTCTAACATAGTGGTTTACCATTGTAACCTTGAAAAAAAACCTGTCGGTTTAAAAGCCTTTGCGTGCTCGGACGTGAGACGCAAACCCTCAAATTCAACGTAAACTTAAAATATTCGCAAGAAAACGGTTTGAGACTTTTTTTTACGAACGCGTGATTATATATATATATATATATATATATATATATATATATATATATATACACGCAGCGCACTTCATGAGTCAAGCAAGCAACAGCACCATGCAAGGCATAAAAGACAAAAAGAAATAAACACACTCCCTGCCATCAGACGGGCTACGTGATTGGTGTATCTACTGCACATTATCTCCTTCCACTGACGGCATTCGACGCGAGAAGTAAGCCCGGTGTTTGCCAAACCTGTTGTACCTGCCCAGTAAAGAAGCGACTTCCGCTAACTTTCACACGTGCCGCCTGCGATTCCGCGGGTAGGCAATCCGGAACACTCCGCCGTTAGCAGTCCTCTGGGCGGTGGTATACCTTCCAGGCGCTACGTGGACGAGGGTTTTTCTGAGGCTGGTATAAGCCAGCCCCACACGATACACATTTCCGTAGCAGTTTTCATACCTATTTTCTGTTAGCGCGCCTGCTCTCGTGAAGATAACATTTCCTCACCCTTCCAAAGTGTCTGGCTCTGGGTTTAAATGTTTTCATACCCGAAGTCTTAGCCAAAACCGTCATAGAACATGTTCTATTTTTCTACTATACCTACGGGAACAGATTTTTTTCCCTCGAAGTGGGGAAAAAAATAAATAAAATTTGACGTGTATTAAAAAAAATCATCTGACTGGCCGTATGCTACGCGGCTTCTCATACAGTTGAAACTGCAGGTGTTGTAGCAGTTCATCACGCATCACCCAAAAGTAAATTTTTTGACGTGACGTCTAATAAATCGATGAACGCCGGCTGAACGCACGAAAAAGTGTCCCATTATGCACATTGTTCCGTTACGCTGTGTCCCGTTACGCTCATTGTTCCGTTGCGCTGTATTCCGTTACGCTGTCGGCGAGTGCAGTAATAATAGGTTATGTTACAATTGACTAAAAAATTATGGTGATTCATATAATTGATGAAAGATATTTGATTACAGTTTATTTATATGAAAACACGTTCATAATTATATTTAAACTTTATAGCTAAACGCCAGTTTTTTTTTGTTTTTTTTTTTTTAATTTTACCTGTGTGACATTTCTGGTGATGAACTCGCGCGCAAGCTGCGTACGTCTCCGTCAAACAGCCCGTGTTTACGACGGCCGCGCACGTCGTGACGCAAGCTTCCAGTTGCCCTAGATGGCGCGGCGGCCAGTCGCGAACGTCCTTGGCGCGCGCGTGGTTTCCAAACCGCCGCTTGTCCGCTCACGCGTGGTCGACAGTCCGTGCTTCTGGAGTGCGACGTCTCAGCTCTCGGTGCACGGCATTTGGTGGGAGCCATCTCGTGGATGGAGACGGATGCACCTGTGGCGGATGGCGCGAACCAAAGTTCACAAATCCAAAAGGAAACTTTGTAATATTAACGGTTTAATGAATTTTAACAACGTGGGCTGAATTTTAACAAAATTACTTGTCGAAAACAAGGTCCAAAGTTCACAAATCCAAAAGGAAACTTTGTAATATTAAAAGTTTAATGAATTTTAACAACGTGGGCTGAATTTTAACAAAATTACTTGTCGAAAACAAGGTCCAAAGTTCACAAAGCCAAAAGGAAGTTTTGTAGTATTAACGGTTGAATGAATTTTTAACAACGTGGGCTGAATTTGAACAAAAATTTCTTATCAAAAATAAGGTCCAAAGCTCACAAAGCCAAGAGGAAACTTTGTAGTATTAACGGTTTAATGAATTTTTAACATCGTGGGCTGAAATCTTAACAAAATTACTTGTCGAAAATAAGGTCCAAAGCCGGTATGTAGTTTTTTTTTTTTTTTTTTTTTTAAGTCTTTTTCGCTTTTATCGGAGCCGTTTCATTGTATAGTTTAAATTTTCTGCCTACAAATCAAAATATTTAACAGTCAACGTAGCTGCTCCGGCAGCGAATTCCAGCGGCTGGGGGCGGAAATTACGTGAGATCCGCGTTCAGAAATTTAGCTGAAACACACAATTTTCGTATACTTAACACGCTCGATTTTATTTCAAAGAACACTACGTTGAGCGTATCATATACTTATTATGAGTGTATTTGCAGCATGAGCACACTTTTAATTGCTCGTTACCGAGCTGACGAGCACTGAAAGACCCTCTCACGTTTTATTTTGTTAATTTTCCTTTATTTCGGCCGCGGCCTCGCTGGCACTGGGAGGAAAACAAAACCGCCGCAGAATCGGCGGGCACAATCGCACATCACTTACCACGGGATGTGATGACGACGTGGGAAAAGTAATGGGCATAGAAATCTTTAATTTAAAGTTTGGTCCTAGCTCGATAAGTAAAAGTTTTTTTTTTTACGTGACAACGTCTAATAAATCCATGCACGCACGAAAAAGTGTCCCATAACGCACATTGTCCCGTTACGCTGTGTCCCGTTAGGCTCAATGTACGCTTGCGCCGCATCTATCTCTCTTCCACTCGATTGGAACAACCATCGATTTCACTTTTTCGAGGCACATTAAACTTGAAACACTCCCATTCGTTTCCTACTTTTCCTATCGTCGTCCTATCCTTAACAGAATAACACAGATTGGAAGAAGTTAAATAGCAAACATATTTGAATTAATGAGTGCAAATAAAAGTAAATTTATCAATTAAATTGTAGATTTCATTTCACTCCTTCTTTGTATCCATACAAAATAGTGATACTAATTCAATAAAAATGATTCAATTTTATGCATAAAAGTATGCAATCATTTCATCAATGTTTTGTTATGACGTTGTCACGTTAAACTATCGTCCGTAAACCGACTTTACAGACAACCAATTTTTTTTTTCTACGCCCTGGCGGATCAAGCACAAGTCGAGTGGTTGTGGAACCGTCAGTACGGACGACATGCCGCGACGCAGTTGAAGTCGCTTTTCAACCTCGCTATCGCCATGTCGTACACGCCCAAAAAAAAAAACATTGCTAGACCACGCCCGATGATGCTATATGCATCGTGATTTCCGATATTAGACCACGGTCACTTAAAACTGTTTCCACTATGGAGACGCCGCACTAGAGACCTGTATAATTCGCGGGTTCATTTCGTGTTATGCTAAAATTCAAAATAATTATACCTTAGTGCGGCTTCTGCCATTGGTCCATTGTTAATCTGGAGGACTGAGGGCCAATTAGAGACCCTCACTCATAGAAGTGTCGAATCACAGGCCACCCAGTCGAGACGACTCACAAGTCAACAGCCAATGAACAGTTGGCATTTGCCCGAGTGTGTAGAGGATATTGGAGTCTATCCTGGAGGTCATTGAACCCGCGAGTTTTTCCAGTCTCTACGCCGCACTTCAGAAAACTTCCCGGACGTCCCGCACACACGGCGCAGACCGTCGGCTGTACAAGGAGCGGCTGCGCGCAGACACGCAGAGTCCACGTATAGCAACGCATGCGTGCGGCCGCCTCCTTGCTGAAACGACGTGCGTAAGTGCCAGGCAGTTTGGCAACATATGAAAAAAAAATGTTTGTCTGTAAAGTCGGTTTACGGACGATAGTTTAACGTGATAACGTCATAACAAAACATTAATGAAATGATTGCATACTTTTATGAATACAATTGAATCATTTTTATTGAATTATCACTATTTTGTATGGATACAAAGAAGGAGTGAAATAAAATCTACAATTTAATTGATAAATTTACTTTTAATTGCACTCAAAATACAAATACGTTTATTACTTTAACGAACAGATTATTTTAACTATAACTTTTATACATGCTTGCTATTTAACTTCTTCCAATCTGTGTTATTCTGTTAAGGATAGGACGATGATAAGAAAAGTGGGAAACGAATGGGAGTGTTTCTAGTTTAATGTGCTTCGAAAAAGTCAAATCGATGGTTGTTCCAATCGAGTGGAAGAGAGATAGATGCGGCGCAAGAGTACAATGAGCGTAACGGGACACAGTCTAACGGGACAATGTCCGTAACGGGACACTTTTTATTGCGTGCAGCCGGCGTTCATCGATTTATTAGACGTTGTCACGTAAAAAATACGTGCAGACAAGGTTCCGTGCGGCACAACGTTGAACGGATTACATTTCGCACTTCACAGAAGAAAAAAAAAGTTCTGTAATTTTTTTTCCCCAAAAGATTCCTTTGGGAAACCAGTTGCAAAGAAATAGTATGTAATACTATAAGAACGGCATTGTAACGTTGTAAAACACACGGCTATGGTTATTATTGCATATTTATATTTTAAAAATTCGATATAATTTTAAGTATTTCTTACGAAAATTGGCGCATAATTTTATATTTTAATTGATGTTTCATTCAAACATTTTTTTTAAAACCATGGTAAAGGTATTCAAATATTAAACAGTTTGACACTATTTTGTTCTATTATGCGTATTACAGTTAACACTGGAAAGCTATTCAGGAAACGGTTTACAAATAACTTTAACTAGTGCAGGTACTGGGACAAAAAAAAAAGCATACGCCCTAGTAAGAACCCAAACCAGTATTACTGCGTGTACACTATTTCATAATGATACAGCTGTATTCATGTAAATGTAAAAATTTACAAATATCTGTAATTTGACATGGATATTTCTGTTCCATTTGCAAAAAAATATATATAGTGTTACAAAAAGACAATACTGACGTTCGATAATCCGGCAATGCTGCGGCCCTGTAGTGCCGGATCACAGACATTTCATTTTATATGGTACACATGGCAATGGGTAGCCGTCAGTGCGAACACTTCCACTGTTATTAACGGCTCGTATTTCGCAACGGGTTTTTTATTTGCAGTAGAGATGCTGAGGCACTTTGGCTTCGCTTGTCGCTACGCTTCTGTCGATCACTACTCTGTGCCTGAGCAACCAGCCAGGAAGCTAGCGAACTACTAGTACCGGGGAAATATGGCGTGGGTGGGGGGGGGGGGGTTATAAGGGGGAGGGGGAGAAGAGGGCGGTTTCTGGGAATAAATCCACAGAAGAGGAAAACTTTATGGAACGACCATTTACCTAGGGCACGATATTAAAAATTAAAAAAAAAAAATAAGCAAAACAAAAAAAGTTTTCCCAGGACGGAAAGTATTTTATTCATGGCGCGTGTATTTTTTTTTTTTACTTTTTTATGTCATGAACCACAAAAGAAATATTCAGCAGTCCTTTGAGGACGTAAAAAAAACGGTATGGACCGATAGCAGCACAGTTATGCAATAGGAAGCTTTCAATAAACCAGTAAATATAGGCCTGTAGTTCCTAAAAAAATACAGTAAAAAAATCAATTCTCAACAACATTGAGGAATACTTATTTTTTTGCATAACATTATGTACTGCATTGTATTTGTAAGTTGCTTCATTTTTTTTTTTTTTTTTAGCTATTAGTTATATATCAGGATTATTTGGTTTTATACTATTTTGTTGTAACTTTAACATTTACTTCGTAAAAATTTATATGGCATCAGCATTTCCGGGATGCCAATCTTCAGCTTCATTTTGTGGGAATGCAGGTAACTCCTAGACAAGACGTGTCGGACGCACCAAAATATAGCGCGTTACAAATTCGAGGCAACGCCATCTATTCACGAAGTCCTAAACTAAACTGTTGTTAGCGCCTCCAGTTCGCTAACAGCCGCGAGCTCCACCAAGCAGACGGGTCTCGCCAAGGAGAAGGATAGGAAGTTTCCAGACCTTACCATATGATCGTGTGGCGGACATAGAGAAATGACACGAACTACCTCATATGATTTTTTTTTTTACTATAAAACTGAATTCATCCCATTTTCACTCCCTTGAGGAATGGAATTTCATAATTATAAAAACTATATGTCACTCTCCGACCTAATAAAATATCCACCTATACACATAAAAATATCATGTCGATCCGTTGCTCCATTGCCGCGTGAAATAAAGACAAACAAACACACTTTCGCATTCATAAGGTTAGTAGGGATTGCGTAGAACTCCTCGTTTATTTCAGGTAAATTCTTTGTTGGAAAGTCCGTGTGTTCGCTGTGGTTGGTAGGAGTAGTAAAACTGTGCAAGGGATTGCTCCCCCCCTTGTGGCGTGTTAACCAAGCCCTCTTGGCCGTTAGGCCCTGCCGGCCTGGGGCCCCCACGGGCGTGGATACTGGAATACGGCCTACACGCGAAACAGGAGAGGTTTTGTTATCTTTAAAAGATTTGTGCAATGGGAGTGCATGACTTGATGTAAGTTTTTGGACATACGCAATTGCTAATAACTTTTTCTGTTGAAGAAAAACTAATAAATAAAATTAAAAAAATTAAAAATTAATAAAAATAAAAAAATAAATTTAAAAAAACAAAAAAGACAAAAAACACACAAAATTAAGCAAACAATTGCTGTTGTCAACAAGGATATGAACACCACAAAAATATTTTTTCGTTCTCTTAGTACATTTTTCTTTGTTTTTCTTTGTTTGTTGACCATATTCCTGTTTCGGAATATTTTGTGGTGTTCATATCCTTGTTGACAACAGCAATTGTTTGCTTAATTTTTTTTTTTTGTCTTTTTTGGTTTTTTTATTTATTTTTTTATTTTATTTATTAGTTTTTCTTCAACAGAAAAAGTTATTAGCAATGGTGTATGTCCAAAAACTTACATCAAGTCAGGAGAGGTGTTAAAAGATCCAGCTATGACCAGAGGCCGAGGCATAGACACCACCGTCACTCCCCCCGCCTCGCTCAGCTGACCAGACAAGTGGCTGCGTCCTGAGCTCTTTTATACGTTGACAGCATTGCTGGCGCCTACCCCGTTCTACTGGGAAACCCTCAATCATCCAGTGAGCCCGTGGTCCGGTGGTTTTGGTTTTCAAAAATGCTATTTATTCAATGAGTATAGTTAGAGACCGGAAAAAATTCGCGGGTTCAATGACCTTCAGGATGGACTCCAATATCCTCTACACACTCGGGCAAATGCCAACTGTTCATTGGCTGCTGACTTGTGAGTCGTCTCGACTGGGTAACCTGTGATTCGACACTTCTGTGAGTGAGGGTCTCTAATTGGCCCTCGGTCCTCCAGATTAACAGTGAACCAATGGGAGAAGCAGCTCTAAGGTATAATAATTATTTGAATTTTAGCATAACACGAAATGAACCCGCGTATTTTTCAGGCCTCTAAGTATAGTGACTACACAATGATAGAAAAAATAATAAACACAACAAACCTTGCGATGCGCACACAAACAGCAAGGTTCAATCCAAACCTCTCCTAGCTTCCCAGTGCAGGGAATCACAGCAACATCTGGCGGGAACCCCCTGGGTCGACGCGGTGTATGACACGAGGAAGCTTGACAACCCCCCGGGGGAGGGGGGGGGGACGGAGGGGGTAACCAGCGCCGCGGCTTGTAACGACCGCGTGTTAGGACAGCTCCCGCGGGACCGCGCAGCACCTGGGGAGGAGGGGGGCTGGGGGGAGGTGACCTCCGAGCCACGTGACGGCGCCGGTTGTCGAACCCCTGCACCTGTTCGACGGGGCCGGTCGATAGCCGAAAACCAGCCTCCAGACCCGGCGCACTTTCCTCGCGTCCCGCCCTCTCTCTCTCTCTCTCTCTCTCTCTCTCTCTCTCTCTCTCTCTCTCACGCGGAGATGCTTCACAGTCGGGGCGATCACTCGTCCGAGCGTAACGACAAATGCAACGCGAACACAGAAGAAGAAGAAGAAGAAGAAGAAGTAGAAGGAGGAGGAGGAGAAGAAAAGGGGGTTTGTCAGTAAAGTCGGTTTCCGGACGATAATTTTACGTGATAACGTCATAAGAAACAACATTGATAAAAATTTTCATACTTTTTTTAATTTTCAAATATTATTATTTACAGTTTGTTTTTTTGCTAATTCAACTTAAATAATTTGTATAAATATAATCACGAACCTGTTTGATATTATCGAAGATTTTCTCGCACGGTGGTTTGCCCGGTTCTTGCACGCTCGCGTAAGGCGGAACGTGACACTTTTTTTTCGTGAGTGCAGCCGGCGTTCATCGATTTATAAGACGTTATCAAGTCAAAAAAAAATTTTTTCCAGTACTTTGGAAACCCGTTGCGAAGAAATAGTTTCTAATACCACAAAAAAAAAAGATATTGTAACTTTGTACAACACATGGATGTGGTTATTTTTTGCACACGTGATACACGCAGGGGTACGCATATTTCGCGAAAAGATTCCGAGACGAGCTGAAAGTTGAAACACTTGTAGCATCGCCTGTTTTTCTTGATTGGGTGAGTTGCTTTCAGGCGCATGTCTGCTGTCACAACACAGATCACAGTGACTCACTCAGTGAAGTAGTAAACGTGTCCTGAGTGGCTTGTTAAAAACAAGGCAACGGACTTCTCACGCAGACGGCCGCCAGCCACAAGGAAGAAACATATGGTACGGGTACACCTTGTTGCGTTCAGATTTTTTTCGCGAAAAATACCTGCTCCTATATATACGTTTTTCGAGATCATGTTGAGTATATTTCTTACGAAAATTGGTAAATAATATTATATTTAGATTGCGGTTTCTATTCATGTATAATTTTTTCAAACAATTGAAAAAGATAATCGAATATTTAATAATCTGACACTAAATTAACACTCCAGATTTCGGTTTCATAAATAATCACAAACTATAATTGAGGCGGTTAGAAGCAAAGGGGTGTAAGTGATATAATAAAGATAAAGATATCATGTTTAGTGAATGTTAGTATGAAACAGCTTGAAGTCAAAGGGAAACTGTTTGGTCCCAAAGGGATACACAACTACTCTTAAGTTAAGACATGTGGCGCCCATTTAACAAAATGTTTATTCTCTTTTTTAGGTGTTGAGATTTTTGTTCTCAAACTAAACTAATTTTTCACTTATTGTATTATAAACACACTAGTTTAAACATCATTGTAAAACCATATTCTGATGCTCATTTCAGTAATATCGCGCCCGCCAGAATTTCTGTCGCGTCTGCGAATTTCGTAACGCAAACGTTACAGATGTGTCAAACGTGATTGGTAATATATATATATATATATATATATATATATATATATATATTAAACTAGCCAATGCCCGGTATGCGTTGAAAAGCCTTAATCATTTGTTTGAAGTAGGTACACATTTATTCGTACAAAGCCTCTCTCTACATGTCACTCTATTGCAATGAAAATATTAAATATCTATGTTTTAACCTATCTATATTTTTGTCTATCTTTTTACCTGTCACAGATGTGAAATGTGTAGGTATACAGAAACACGCGCGTATCCGAATGCAACGTTTGTGTCAAAATTTCAAACCAATCGGTGAAGAACTTTCGGATTTATAAAATTTTGAACGGACGAATATTTAATTTTTTTTATTTATATGGATTAACGTCACGCCCGTCGCGTTGCGTCCGACGCGCGACGCGTTACCGTGTATTCGGCATCGCGCGCGTCTGCGTACAACCGTGCGACGTAAAACTAAACGAGAATCAACGTCAACGAAACATTCAAAAGTAGTTCCATCGCTCACCTGAAGCTGAAAATGCCATCCCTACCACTGGTCCACGCCCTTCGGCCACCCACGTGTTCTAGGAGGGGAGGCGGGAAGCGGCCTGATATCGACCATCAAAACACGAAGTGGCGTATCTGTAAAATGCCAACTTTTCAGGAGAGCAAAAATAAGAAAAGCACCTATGTTTGAAGTGCTATACCGCACAATCCCAAACTAGAAAACCCTTCATTTAATTTTTTATATATATTTAAGATGTCTGACTTGGGTTACCTATAATTACTTTATTTATTACAAATTTATATTTTAAGATTTATAATAAAATATAAAAAATGTTGTAGTTACGCCACTTCGTGTTTTGTTGTTTTCATTCATTGCAGAGTTACGCCGCGAAATAAAACATTTAAATAATGAAAAATGTTCAAGTTTTATTACTTATAACAATACAAATCGTTTGTTAGTACAAACACTAAAGGTTATTAGGAAAGTATATCATATTAGCAGTAAATAACTCAATCACTCAGCATTAATTATTGGGCCTTCTTCACACAGTGTATTATTAAAAAAAAATTTTAATCGAGTAGCTTCACATAATATGTTATGGTTTTAAAAAAGTAGAGGTTTGAAAACTGCTTACATAAAAATTTTTACTATAGTGAAACTAACATGTATACATTGAAAAATCTACACTCTTAAACAAAAATTTCTAAACAACAAAAACTAGGCAAAATAATTATTATCAGAACTACAATATCCACTTAGTGATACTCAACTTTGTTGGTTTCATAAAATAAAAAATTTGTTTTAAAAAAAAGTAAAATAAAATAACCTGATGTCAATTTCAATAAAAACAGTACTGTTTAGCTTTAAAAACCATACAAAATGATAAAAAAACTTATCTTAACTAAATAATATTGATTGATAAAATATCAATAACAAAGAAGAAACACTAATAACGATATTCAAGTTTCATCTCTTCTAGACAACAATCTTTGAAAAGTTAATTAGGTAAGGACCTGTAATAGTTATGAAACTCTGCAGCCCTTACAACGGGAGTAGGTCCTTCGCAAAGTGATATCAGATCCTTGAACTTTTCTTTTGTTATAGCCTGCGGTAGAACGTTGAGACGATCTAGGGGCATCTTCAGGTTCTTGTCAGCATCACGTTTTAAAGTAAATGACCTGTACGTTTCATCAAGATGGCTGTTCTTGAAAAAAACTGTTGTCTTTCTTAAAAGCATACTCTACCATGTTAGGCCAATTTATGGGTTGTCCTTTTTCGTTATCCTCTCGAATGGTGAGAATGCGCAGTTCTTTGGAGAGTCTTTTAAAGTCCAAAAAGTCCCTTGTTTCCATTTGATGGACTATGTAAGGATGCGCCCTTCTGGCGAGTTTAATTATTGGTACCAGCTGGGAAGGAACAAACAGATCGCCTGCTTGATTTATGGCATGGCCAATCGCACTGTGAGCAGCATCACCTTCATTTTGACCATGGTAAGGTTCAAAAAATCTCAAACTAATTTCAGAAATGTTAGAGCTATTGAACAAAAAGTAAAGGAACATTGCAGGCAGAATACTATTTTTGTTCTGGCCAGAACAGCCATCAGCAAACAAAGTCACTTTTTTGCCTACGTTGTTTTTATCATGCTCCTTAAGCATGAGGAATATGCAAGAAGCAATTTCAGATGAACCTCTTTTACTTATTGACTCATTCCAAGTAAAACAATGACAGTCCTTGGTTCCCAAGTCGTATATTGTAAAGTTGTACACTGATAAGCGTCTTTTATAAAATACGGCGCTCTCGTTGGTTTTCGGCAAGAAGATTACTTGCTGAAGGTCAAATACTAAACAAACATTAGTTTTGTTTTCAATTGCTGCTGCTTTACACCTTTCCTTTATTGCTCTAACTTTTGTTTTTTCCGCAATGTGTTGGTCATACCTCTGTTTAATTCTGTCCTTTGTGTCTCCATCGCCTGTCTTGTAAGTCATACAGAGAGTAGCCTACACATATCTTTTTTACGATGATGAAAACTTAAATTTAAACTTCTAAAAATAAGTCTGTATAACCCGATGCTGCCCTTGTTGGCGTTGGGATCTTCACTTTGGTAAAGGTTAAACATTTTTTTAATATTCAAATCATCATGTAGAAATTCTCTGGTTGTATTAGCCCTGCAGTAATGCGCTTCTACTCTTGGAAATCTGTTGATGTGATCGGTCATTCGCTTACGAATATCTGCATCTCTAGCTGCTAGGGTTTCCTGTCTTCCTCCACGCTTTTCTGGTTCTAAAACACCTGTCTCTGCTACTTTTCCAACAGCTGTTCTTGCTGTTCGTTCACTAATACTAAGAGTATTAAGAAAAAACTTTTTGCACACTGCTTCTTTTTCATTTTTTAATGTTAAAAAATACTGTTTTGACTGTGCTCTACGACTGTCGCCAACTGTAGTTTTGCGTTTTGTTGCCCCTGACACTATGTGTCTTGCAATGAACTCTCGTTGTAATTGAAGACTACCCATAGCATAGTACGACTTGAAAATATTTTGTCTGTCTTCATCTGTAAATTTACTACAAGACTTCTTGGTTTTCTCACAGAATCTACCAATGCAACGGTCTTTAATTTCTCTTGGAGCAACTAAATTGTAAGACTTTTCTTGTGTATAGCCGTGACCAGTGTTTCTCCTTTGTTTTCTTTCTTTCTGTCTATTTATTTTGTACCGTTTTTCTAAGGGAAATTCTCGTGCAGACCCTTCTGTAACAAAATCTTCTGGCTCTCTTGGCTCTTCGATGAGCGTTTCCAATTTTTCTAAATTATCTGTATGGTTTTTGCACTCATCACTTTCCTCAAAATGTCTAAAGCATAGTAACTCAAGACATCTCACACAAGCTGCAAAAATCTCTAAGTTACAACCGTTGGAAGTACATGTAGAATGCATGGGATCTGTATTATCAATATTATTCTTTTCTGCAAACTTAGGTTGGGGTTTCTTCTTTTTCTTCTTTGGAGATTTAGCAATGAATCTTTCATCGCTGCTATCAGTTAAAACAATATGGTCACATTCATTTTTTGACCAGTGGGATTTGCAAACAAGCAATCCACAACAACATGTTTGAACACCTACTAGTTTACATTTTTTTAATTCGCACAGTTCTGTAAAATCTGGATCCGCGTCGCTGTCATCGGGTTCACTACCAAAACAATTTAAGTCTACATTAGAGGCTATATCTGTATTTCCAAATGAAGTGTTGGGGTTGTGATCAGCTTCGGTATCTCTGTTATTGCTCTTAAGGCGGGAAAGAGGCACAAATTCGGCCAATGCCTGTTCGTCTTCATCAGACATGCTATCTGAATCACTGTTTTCTAACAATATTATTGTTCCAAAATAAAATGTTTTATTGTAAATCATTTTAACTTTGGAGCCTTTTTTAAAAGCATTGCCCTTATCAACTGGAATTAAATCAGTTAATCTCACCACGTTCCGGGTGCCGTCAGTCCACTTCACTAAAGCGTCCATCTTCTTTTAGTCCACTTCTTACTTGCATGCAAACTCCAGCGTCGATCTGTAAGATACAATAAGTAATGTATTATAAATATACAAAATTAAACTTGCAATGTATGTTGTAACGTCCACTTCAAAATAGCCTAGAGTTAATTTTACCTGCAGTAATAATTCACTAATAAACAGTTTATCAAACAATGCATTTAAAGGTGAACATAAGTGTTCTTGATGTACAAATTATATGCAGACTAATTTATTAACCCTTAACCACAGACATGAGGTCCCCGGGACCACACAGCGTTCTGACGCCCTCTGCCATCAGTAACCAGTAACCTCGTGGACACATGATCTTCAGTACCTTCCTACCATTCAGTCTTCTCTCTGCCGCCGGAGCGATAAGTGGTTATCTGACACCTGACTTCACGTCTGTGTTAGTGTCAGCATTATTTGCAGCGTGGGACCTCACGCCTGTATATACGCACAAAAGTTTCACGTCTGTGGTTAAGGGTTAGTTATGGTTGTAGGCCTAATAAGTAATATTTTAACAAAATGCTTACCTGGGCTCTACATCTAAAGCATGTGTTGTGATGGACAGACGAGCAGATAGTGGTGCAGATCAGTATATAGATAGTGCGGTATTGCGGTATCAGTCTTCCTTCCGGTGTTTTCCCTCTATTCCCATCTTTGTGCAACAAAACAATTAGGTTGCATTTTCCGACCGCCCCACATGTAGTTACGCCACTTCGTGTAAAACGAGAAATAGTCAACAATTTTTTTTTTCGGAAAACACGAACAGGCGTAAGTTAACTTAAGTCAGTACGTGTTTTGCTGAATAGTCTCCAAAACACTTACGACGAAATGAAAAAGCATTATATCTTCAAAACCATTGGGAATTAAGAGGCCGTGTCACAAATTTGCGCTCCTATCTATATCAATGTTATTTTAAAAGGCAGTTTTTCTCAAAGTCTATAAGAGGTAGGGGCCGGAAATTTTGCCTACTGAAAGTATACAATACATTTAACATAACCGCTTTTTTCAAATTTAGTTATCATATCATATCATATATTATTTCTGTGATGAAAATAATATTATCAATATTTTGATTTGTCCAGATACATTGAAATTTTGCTTATATTTATAATTATTTAGCAAAAACTGAAAACGCCATTGAAATGTATTGCACATTACCTTCCGATCAGTGTCTTCATGATCATGATGGGTTTATAAACCTGGGTGTAATCAAGTCTTTAACAATTACATGACAACATTTATACTTAATAATTTGGAGATATGCCTTTTCTATCCTCAGCCCCTGAGCTTTTACTATCTGGTCTGGCGACGGACCTGACACTCTTCAACCACCCCAAGGGTCTCCGATTGCACATCTTATCAAAAAAAAAAAAGCTGTTCGTTCATTTGTTTTTGTGTTCGAGCGAAGGTTTACTTCTCCATAAGTGCCACAGACTTCACACATTTATGCCAAGGGAATATTCCGCTGATGTGACGCTATACGAATGTATTATTCGCGACCATACAACTTTTTTGTTTGTCATCGGGAAAATGACGCCGCAGTTTGATTTTTTGTGGTGATATAAAATAAATTTTCTTGCTAGGGAATGTTCATTTTGAATTGAGCATTTTTAAATGTCAGCGTAGAATATGCTTATCTGCCCATTTTGTTTCTTTCCATAATAATGAGTAAAGTTAACATTGTCATAGACATTTTATTATATTCGTTTGCCGTCCAAGTACAAATGTCACACTATATCGCACGTAATTCTATTTTTTACTAATTTGTTAGTTGTCATTTTATTTAAGTTATAAATAACAGTAATAAAAATTATTACTTAATAGTCCAGAATAGAGATTGAGTTATTATTCATTTAATAGGAGTTTAAAATATGGTACTACATACATATTTATATTATCTTGTTGTCTTCTTTGTAACTTTACTGGAAGAATGGCATTTGGTATGTATGTTAACTCACAATGAAAATACTTCAGAAGTACTCAATTAACAGTGAACAACCTAGGGCCTATACTAATTTCATTATGTTCATGAAATATAATTGATATTACTAATAATGAACTGTATGTGTTTTGCGTAGAGATATCGTACGAACTGTATGTGGTACAGACCAACATTAGCTAAGACTCTGTAAATAAGTAATTTCAGTTAATGTGTAGAGAATATTAAAAGTTAGAAATAATGATATATATATAAAACAATGCAGAGTAATCAGCATAAAAATAGAAGTTGTTTTTACGTAGCGCCTACTGGAATGTATATTGTGTTGAATTATGTGGTATGATTAGTATTCTCTTATTGTAAGATGTGTTTTGTTAAAATCTTATAAAACATCACTTACTGTTGAAGGATTTTCATTTTTTTGTGATGATCTTACTTAAACAAGTTTTAATTATATTACACATGTATATTTTAAAAGCATTTTAATGTATACTTATAGAATTGTAATAGGCTTTATACGGACTCTCACGATGCATGTGAGCATCTATAATTAATAGAGACCGGAAAAATTCGCGGATTCATTCGGCGATAGGCTAGAAGTCAAATACATATACCTTTTAGATGATTTTGCTATTGGCTTACTGTTCATCTGGACGAATCTCAACCAATTATAAAACACCAACCAAAGAAGGATCGAATCACAGACAAACAAGCTGAGACGACTAACAAGTCAGCAGCAAATGAACTGCCGTTATTTGCCCGAGTGTACAGGGGAATGTGCAGTCTATCCTGAAGGCCGTCGAAACCGCGAATTTTTCCGGTCCCTAATCTACATCAATATTATGGCCGTTTCACAAGATCAAATATTTATTGAATTCAATCTGTTGCATTCATTGTACATGATTTTCGATATGTACATTGAATTCAATACAAATTGAAGATGTTACTCAACTAAGCTTATTCTTATTAACTTATAAGTATTTTGTTTGTTCAGTACATAAAAGTAAAAGATTCGTTATTATTTAAATAATGAGCATCTTTAAGCAATAACGTTTTCAAAATATTTACATAAACATAATGGAATATATTTTTTAAATACTTTATATCTACGATCACATCAACGGCAGTATTATGTAATCAATGAGGTAATGAAATATCCTGAAAGGATATTTTCTTCTCTGTAAAGTAAATTTGTAATGCAGCCCTCTTAATGTTAGTCTTGTGAGTTATTTCGTCTTCTAATATGCTACAGCAATGTATAAAATTAAGTTTTGTTAGTGTTTTAGTCTTGTGTAATGTGATAAATTCAATATTTTTTTGTATGTTCGTATTCATAAAGGTAGGCTACATATCGTATTAAGATAAATAGTAATATTTGTAAATTTAAATTCTTTGAAACAACGTCGATAAGAGGTTCACCTACCTCTGTTAAACTGTATGATGGTGCATTGTAAAAAATTAGGTAGTCTGACTTAAGTGAGATTGTATTTAGATTGTGTGTGATGCATATGCAATATCTAAGCATATGCATTTATGTTATTATCCTTTTAAAACGTTACATGATGAATTTCGTATACTTTTTAATGTCAACTAACATTATTTTTCACGGACTATTACATCCAGATAAAGAATAATTACCACATGTTTGAAGATTAATTGTATTCCGATACGTTTAAAGTATTAAAATTTTTAGTTTTAGTTTTAGATACGACTCATACTACATTTGTTAAAGTGAGGTTTCTTGATTCTGAATCCCTGCATCTGCAATTTCCTAGTGAGCCGCCGGTCAGATTGTCATCCTCTCAGATTGTCGAGGAACCAGATACATTTTTCGTCGAGTAAACTCGAGCTGTCAACCTTCCCACTAATCCTGTGATAAGGGTATAGTAGCTTTATCACGCGCTGCGGCTACAGTTCCTTCGGTTGAAAAAGCCACTAAATCTCACTGTTAAAAGAGAGAACTTCTAGAGCAGAATATTGGAAATAAACATTTACTGACACGGCCTCTTAAGTTACGCCACTTCGTGACATGATAGACCACGTAAAGATATGTCTGTAGCCAGTATATCTCAACATCGGCATTTTTGCAGTTACGCCACTTCGTGTTTTGATGGTCGATATGTAGACAAGATTTTTTAAATTTTATTTCGCGGATTCATTGTGTGGCAAAGTATACTTGAAGCACATGCACATCTGCTTCACGTTGATGATAAGACTGCAGTCCCCTTGAAGACCCTTGGGCCAGTTACAAACAAGGAGAAGTGGTTACCTAATCACAAGTGACCCCTCCCCCCCTTAAGGATGTCACCTTGTTATCGACCAACGAGTACACCAAACAGGCATCATTGTCCACAGGCCAGTTGGGTTTACCCTGGAGTGAAATTAATCCTGCAAAATAATCGTGACTCTACCGATAAGTAGAGATGATTAATTTTTGGCGGGATATTTTTTTTTGATTGCATGCCAGTCTTCAACAACCTTCGTTCAACGTTTGCAAGTATTTGTGACGTCGCTGGTTCTGTCCAGCTGCGAGGCTCTGGAACACGGGTGCCGCATCCGCGATTCGTCCGGGAATAAACTACGTCACATAGAAAAAAATTTCTAAAAAAAAAAATTGTTGTTTGTAAAGTCGGTTCACGGACGATAGTTTAACGTGACAACGTCATAACAAAACATTGATGAAATGATTGCATACTTTTATGAATAAAATCGAATCATTTTTATTTTAATAATAAAAGAATAAATACCTGAAATTATACTAGTAATCAGATTTTTAAAATGCAAGAATAATTAACCTTTATAGCCGAAATTGTTGTTGTAATAAGCAATGAAAACCACACTAACTTTTCACTTCACTTTATAAACAGTCGAGTGGAAGAGAGATAGATGCGGCGCAAGCGTACAATGAGCGTAACGGGACATAGCGTAACGGAACAATGTGCGTAACGGGACACTTTTTCGTGCGTGCAGCCGGCGTTCATCGATTTATTAGACGTTGTCACTTCAAAAAAATAACGAAAGAATTTACGGTGTTTTCTGAACCATCTTGACCCGAAAAATTTTTTCGCGATAAATCATCTTCACCAAAGGCCAGCCCGCGTCCTACAAGGAGGTAGAGAGGCGGGATGGGAGGATCTCCGCAATTGGGACGAAAGACAAGCCCTCATCTGGAGGAGCCGCGGGGAACAAAAGAAGGTCGCGAGCTGTACGAGCGCTCCGCGGACACAAAGCGACGACGGCCCTCGACGACCCCCCTCCCTCCCCACCCGGCAAAAGGGCTCGAGCCCCGTGAGGGAGATGTAGCGCAGTTTATCCGGCGAGCTACCACCACGGCAGCGGCCCAGACTTGTCGCTCGGCGAGACAATACCTCCGCAAACAAGGGCGCAAATCCTCGAGGATTCGCAGGCGGCCGGCGGAACCTTCTGGTCCAGGGGGGTTTCAGCGCGAGGGGATAACCCACACAAAGTCCTCTCACCGAGCGGTCTGTGCTTGTAGCGTTCAAACAAGTTTTCCCTTGAAACACGGATTTGTCGTCGCTGTTACAACACCATCCTCGTTTCGCAGCCACGACTGAACCCAACAATGAGGGGCATTTAAAAAAAAAAATTGATTCAGTACGTTAATCCTCATGAAAATAAATTTACGCATCTTCAGTAACTAAAGTTGTCCAATCAAATATAGCATATAAGAACTCTTTTCACAACACGGTTTCTTCAACTGGAAGTACTCGTGTGTTACCTCACTTACACGTCATAATATTTTTTTTCTTTCTCCGGGACAATTTCTTAAGATGTTCCATTATATCAACATTGCATTTTGTGTCCTGCAGCGAATGTTGTCGCCAGATATATGCTACTATTTATCTCTGCCATTTTTTTTTTTTTAGAAAAACAGTCAAACAAATATTTATATAACTTATTTTTTGTTTAAAAAAACTGCGTCAAAGACACTCATTATAAGTTCCTTTTTTTTTTTAAGTCTCAATTATCTGGTTGACACGTAATGAATTGCATCTATAATCTAATTTTCGATTCAATTCTTTTTTTGAAAAAATCTGCAATGATCGTCCAACCAAAAAAAAAAATATATTAATAAGGATGGTCAAGCGGACCCTGGAACTCCTGCACGCCATCTTACCAGTAACAAGCGAAGGAAGGATAAGGAGATAAGAAGGGAAGGGGTGGGGGAGGGGGAGGGAGGTTGCCCGGATGAACTTCCGCAGTCTTCCGTGTCGCATCCTAATATCCCCTCCCCCCCAACTCCTTGCCCACAACAACCCCCTTATCGTTACGCCCGCCCGTACAATTTCCTCCGCCCCGATAAACCAACCACCCGGCGGTTGATCATTTCCCCTCCGGCAGCCCCTCCCCACCCCCCACCACCACCCCCACCCCTTCGAGGCCTATTTTCACTTGCGGGACCAGCAGCCCCCGTCACACCGTCAACTCTCGCGTCCAGCACCTTCCAGGGTGTTCCGTCGAATACTGTTGGAGGACTGTGACGTCACCGAGAACGTCATTTGCGCGGCCATGTTTGTTCTACGAGTTGGATAACTAGGGACAGGAAAAATTCGCGGGTTCAATGACCTGTCGGATGAACTCCATAGTTATACGTAGAGCCACGGAATTTTCGCACATTCATTTAGTCGCAAGCTAGAATGCAAACCTCCACACTGTCGCATTGTGTTCATGATTGTACTGCAGTTATCTGGACACGCCCCTCTACGACCGTGAGCCAACGATGTCCAGCTAGGAGAGAAGTAAGCGAATCAGGTTGTGCCAAATAACAAGGATAAAAATGTTCTCGCTAAGAAATCAACCAATGGGAAAGTAAATATGGGTCGAGCACGCCTATAACTTGGAATTCTATCCTGAGACCAGAGGAATCCGCGAAATTTCCGGGACTCTAGTTATACGCACTCTCGGTCAAATATCGCCCACCCATTGGCTGCTGTCTTGTGAGACGCCCCAACGTAGCAGCCTGTGATTCGATATAAAGCGTTGGTTGGGTGTTTCCCATTGGCCCAGAGTCATCCAGGTGAGTTGCGAGCCAATAGCAGAGGCAGCACTGAGGTACAACTATTTGTATTCTAGCCTATCGCGAAATGAATTCGCGATGAATTGAATTTTCACAAGATACTCTGCACATAGGACGGTTTCTTAAATTATGTTGGATGTTGGATGGAATCAGCCAATCAAAATCGCGCGTAGAGAAAACGGAAATGACGTCCGTTTCCGTAGCAACGAATCTTTAAAATGGTGATCGCATGGGTAGGTAGTTAAAGAGATTATAAAGGTAAAGTAACAAAAATAATGTTAACATGAATGTCGTATGGGAAATGTAAGAAGCAAATTATGTGTCACTAACTTAACAAAATCACTTAACTTTTTTTTTATTATTATGTAAAAGTTTAAAAAAAAAAATGTAAATGCTCAATCATTACTAGTTTAAAATTTTCATCCAGCACAGTGATGCATTATTTAATATTAAAAATGAGAATAAAATTGAAAAGTCTGGTATAGCTCAGACCAAAAATAAACTTTGATACTGTGAAATTATTTAAAACATATCTGACGTTATCGGGCCAAATTTACTTGACGGAGAATATTGGAAGCAATTTTCCGTCCGATACTACCCCATCCAACTATATTGTCAAATGTGGTTGGAGACAAATGTTTGACGGTGTGAAGGGCTCTTAAGATGGCCGCTTCCATCCTGCTTTCCAACCGGCGGTGGAGGAGAAAAAGGAAGTGTTCGCAAGTACTGCCCGCTAATCTGAAACATCTTGGAACTCAATCACTGGCAATATCCTCTCCTGATAAAGGCTGCGAGCTAATAAACGGGACCGGTCGCGATGACGAAAATAACGTAAGTAGTCTTGATTAACCAAGTTAATGTGGACCCCAGCACGCAGAATCTCGAGCAACACGGATATAACTATCATTTGTAATTATTAGCCACACTAAACAGTTAAATCTCCCAGTTGTCTCACAACGTATCAGCTGTCAATTTTTCGACATTCCACGAACTTCTACCTATAACTTCTACAGTCAAAAGTTATATAGATAAACGCCATTACAAAAAATATATATATACAGTTGAACATTTTTAGGGAAGTGGATCGCAGTATTATTCTTAACAAAACAGATTAGAAAGACATTTTTCTGGAAATTTATATGACGAATAACGATTGATAATTGCATTATCATCACTGAAACATCCTCGAACTATTTTAAAACGCCTAAATTTGTTTTGCAGTATACTTAACTTAAAACTAATTCAAATTCCTGATTTACGCCCTTTTTTTGTTATGAAAGTCATTTTATGCCGGAAACTAATATTCGAGACTGAAATAATAAATAGTAACTAGTGCTTAAAGGGACTACGTAGAACATTAATACACTCGGTAAGTAGGTTTGAGTTCGGTCACATATTTTCAGGAGACACATAACCAAAGTCACTAGCGTGTTCCAACGTCGTGCTGCAAGATTCCTGGTTCAAAAAAAAAAACGCCAAAATGAAAAGGGGGATATAGATTTTTTTAATTAGTCAAATTATATACACGTGTATAAATAAACATAATTATATAAATTTTCCTTGTCAGCTACCACAATAATTATTATTCACTCCCGCGCGGTGAAAGACACGTGCAGCTGTGACTGTACCTTTGTCTCGACTGTCAACGGACCATATGCAGCACACATGCTGTGTCATATTTATAGCTGCACTCACACCTCTTTGTCGCCACAACCACCCTCTCCCCACACGCCAACAACTCTTAAAAAAAAAAAAAAAAACGGCCGCGCCAAGGGGCCAAAAGGAAAGATTCCCCATCATCCGCAGAGCTAGAGTGTAGTAGTATTACACACCAAATGTAATAATTATATCCGTATAATTCCTTATAACAAGGGGAAAAAAGCGCAGATACAAAGTAGACATTTTTGTTTTAACCATATTAAGAGCTCATAAACGCTACAAAAAATTTATTCAAGTGAAATCCTCTTTTGCAAGTATAACGTATAAAATAAATATTTGAAAAAAAAATAGAACAGCCAAATAGGGCCCAGTCTTACAGGATTAATAATTTGAGTGGTACAATTAGTAAAAAAATTAGGAATAAAAATTATAAAAACAGTCTAAAAACAAAATACGGTCATCATACTAATATCGGATAACTGAACAAGGTTCGAAAAAAAAAAACCGTGGTAAAAAAATTGAAAGATTACAAAATGTTATTTCATCAAGTGCTAAAAAAATTTAAAGATCATAAAATGTATTCTCCATCAAGTGTAAAAAAATTTAAAAATCATAAAATGTCACGTTTTAGCCTCGAATAATTATCTTTGAGCTCTTTATTAAGGACGTCAACGAATACTGCTTTCTTAACCACTTCTTCCCCACCATCAGGTTTAGTTAGCATCTTCTACATGTTAGTATTTGGTGTATCTTCAATACCCTTTCTTGTTTTGCCTTCAAGTTTTGCCAATCTGTTCCTGTACTTCTCAAATAAATAAAAATTTTAATGACATGGACCAATATTCACTACCAATCACTAAAGTATAAGATTTAAAAGTACGTATATAATTTTATTTGTTTGTAGCCTTTTTCATCCTGCGCACGCATCGAAAAATATTCATTCTCATCTTATTTTATCATACCGCGCCTAACACAACAACAGCCTTCAACGTTTCCCGAGTTAAAAAAAGGGCCATTGTTTTTTTACTGCGCACTTCCGGCGTTTAAAACGTATCCGGTTATTCCGTGACGTAACACAAGTCACTCACTCCACGCCGCGAATTTCCACTGAAGAGATTACACGCACGTCGTTTCAAAATAAGCTTGAAAAAGAAAATTGTAATTGGTGAGGTTTTCAGGAGTTCAATTCTTTGTGAAATTGCGGTAATTTTACTCGCAGAAAACATATCGTACTATTTTATATGGTTAACACATTCGTAGTTCTTCGTTTGCATATACTGCTGGCAGTTACCACTTTTAAGGTTATGGTGAAGTTGTGAGGTGGCCGCCTCAGCTCAGAAACCACGAGGGCACTAAGGGCGACTCTGGCTCGCGCTTCACACGCATCTTCGCCCCTATGCGCCAGGCACAGAACTGGTACGCGCCTCTACGGGACTTGTAGCGGTGACCCTATATTTTATGCTGGAATATTAAAGACAAAGGCTCCCTGATCGTTCCTATATCATTTACTGTGTGTTGTGAAGTTTTTGTACCTAGAAATGTCCGTGAAAACACCCTTTTTAGCCATTTTTCACTGTTACAAAAACATATACGTTATAGACGAAACCATGGGACAAAACTTGTTAATAAACATGCAATGAATGGTTTTTAAAATGCTATTCGTAATCAGTAGAGACCTGCAAAATTCGCGGTTTCGATGGCCTTCAGGATAGACTGCACATACCCCTGTACACTCGGGCAAATAACGCAAGTTCATTGGCTGCCGACTTGTAAGTCGTCTCAGCTGGTTTGTCTGTGATTCGATCCTTCTTTGGTTGAGGGTTTATAACTGGTTGAGATTCGTCCAGATGAACAGTAAGCCAATAGAAAAATTATCTAAGAGGTATATGTGTTTGAATTCTAGCCTATCACCGAATGAATCCGCGAATTTTGCAGGTCTCTAGTAATCAGACACTTTTAATGAATCTGGAGCGGTTTGTAAATGGCGCGTTGACACTTGGAGTTCTGCCAGCCGTTTGGAGACCCAGTCAGGCGGCCATCTTAAATGGCAACAATTGAACTACTTTAAAAAAAAGTGGGAAAATTAGAGTTTTAAATAAGTCCGTGGCTATCATTAACGCGTGGCTCGCTGCAATCCAAACCTCAGAAAATTACTTGCTACCCCTGCCTTATGCTGCAATCACTATACTATCACTATCACTATCGAAATCACTAGTTCGACCGACACACATAGATATATTCATATACACATACACTTGTACACAATATATGCATATACACATGTATGTACAAACACACAGATATGCATACACTTACATACATATGTATGCATACTATAAACATATATGTGCATGTACGCATATACGTGCATATACACATATATCGCAATATTTTGAACATAAAGTTTTTAACGCATGTCAAACAAAAACCAAGCAACTAGATATAAAAACTTCCTTGCCGCTACATACGCACACATCCTCGACAGTCACAAAGCAGTTTGTCTGAACGGACTTGTTTGAGAACAATTTAATTAATCCAAATTCAACATTCATTCCGAAAATTCGTTGTTCGTGGACGTTTTCTAGTTAGGTTTTTTCCAAACAAACTTAGTAACTAAACCTTAAAAAAATTCAGAAACAATAAATTGTATTACCAACATTCGAAAACAAAACCGTGACGCGACGCACGTAGAAACAACCTTTCATCGAGGAAGCCTGTCGCATCGGCCATTTCCGTCGCACGGACGTCACAGAAAAGGTCGAACCTGATTATTTATTTGGCGTCGCGTCCACCGCACAGCGCTTGAAGCGTCGGGCGTTATGAGAAATATATAAGCTGAACCTCGTAATGTTGAGTCAGCCGGACACCATTGCCATCGAAAGTGCTGGTAAAATACACGGGCTGCTAGTTTCCCTCATCGCAACTGTGAAGTAAAAATGTCCGTCATTAAATTTGCAGAATCCTACTCATCACATTTATTCGGATCTTGATAAGGCTAAATTCATCTTTATTGTTTTTAATAATGTTCGCAGGCTTTCACGGCCATTGTCTGAAGTAGCTTGACTTCTGGGTTGTAGCCGTGTCCTTGGCGAATAATTAACCGACGTTTCGGTCGCTATCATCAGGGAGCAATTACCAGTAGGCGACTGCAATGTCGACCGAAACGTCGTTGAATTATTCGCCAAGGACACGGCTATAACCCAGAAGCCAAGCTACGTTATTGTAAATTATTATTTTTTATTTACTTTCGACATATTAACAAATTATCAAAACCATTATTAGAGATTTAAGTTCGTGGTTGGCTTGAAATGTTGGTTTAAAGAGTTTACATTTCAAATATTTCCCCTTTTTTTTTTCCCAGTGGCTTTTCGGCACATTTGGAGGGGTATAGCGGTGGATTTCCTACCGATTTCGCATCTTCAGTTCTTCCAAGGTACCAGGATGATGTCAGGAGGTGACTCCGCATTAAGAAGTCACGAACACTCAGATGCGGTGAGAGCATTAAAACTCGAGCCGTGTGGACTGTAGCGAAGAGTTCCCTCAATCGCCTTCACCAATGCATGGCTGCTGATGTCCATCGTCTTCCTAACGCGATCTTCCGTACTTGATTTTTTTTTTTTTTTTTAATGTGAGTGTAAACTGATTTCAACAGGAAAAAAAAAACCTCAAGTCTGTAAGTTGCTCCGTTTAATTTCAAATAGCCCTTCAAAAACCGATACGCCACTCTGGATAACCAACACCAACCAGAAGGGGGGAGGGGGGAGCCTTTGGTGAAGTCACTCTCCCAGGTATTAGGGGCCCCGCAAAGTTCAGGGCCGACTCCGTCTCAAACTCCTCCTCGCCCCCCCCCCCCCCCCTCCCAGGATCGTGATCCACGAGGTCGTGTGCCTTGTTCGTGGCGCGGCGATATCTGGGAGGCGGAGCGGCCGGCCACGCGAGGTCGGAACTGCGGGTTGGCGTGTCCCGGCGCCGGGAGGCGCGGCGGAAACACTGGCGCGCGGAAGCAGTAAGTTAGGGGGAGGTGGCGAGGGCTGCAGTAATAAGGCACGCCACCGGCATCAGCACGTCATAAACCCGCGCCAGCCCGAGGGGAGGGGGAGACACACGCCGCCTCCACCTCCCCGCGACTCCGTGGGCACGGCATGGCCCGGCTTGGACGGGCGTTGGACGCGGTTGAAATTTAAAATAAATTTTAATACAAAAAATAAAGTTAAATAAGATGCGTTTACGCAAGTTGTAACTGTGGGAAGTAGCCAGTAGCTTTATTTTGCACGAAAAGGCATAGTCACTAACCTAGAAGTCACACTTGGCATAGCAGACTCGCTGGGCCCTAGTAGTCATACTGGGTGATAGAAGTCGGAGTCTAGGAGCCACGCTGGGCCCTAGGAGCCACGCTGGACCCTAGGAGCCACGCTGGGCCCTAGGAGCCACGCTGGACCCTAGGAGCCACGCTGGGCCCTAGGAGCCACGCTGGGCCCTAGGAGCCACGCTAGGCCCCAGGAGCCACGCTGGGCCTTAGGAGTTAGGCTGGGCCCTAGGAATGACTTCCGCGCAGACGCCTAGCTTCACTGCCTCCACCCAGGCAGCGCTGCTGGCATCTCGCGGCCAGCAGGGAAACGCGAGGGTCGTCGCACGGGGCCATGCGGCTCGCCCATTGGCGCAGCGCCACCTCGCCGTGACGTCAGCACACCGCACCTGCGCCGCGCTCCTTCGGGGCCGCGACCCGCCCTGGCTTTAAGGGAGGTTTCCCTACATTTATATTACTATAATTAGAGCCATGGAATTTTCGCGCGTTCATCTAGTCGCAAGCTAGAATGCAAATCTCCACACTGTCGCACTGTGTTCATGATTGGACCGCAGTTATCTGGACACGCCCCTCTACGACCGTGAGCCAACGATGTCCAGCTAGGAGAGAAGTAAGCGAATCAGGTAGTGCCAAATAACAAGGATAAAAATTTTCTCGCTAATAAATCAACCGATGGGAAAGTAAACATGGGTCGAGCACACCTATAACTTTGAATTCTATCTTGAGGCCAGAGGAATCCGCGAAATTTCCGGGACTCTAACTATAATATATATTAATGTGTAACATCTTAGCCATCGGCATGCGGCATTTGGTAGGAGTAATTTATTGAATGGAACGAATTAGCATGGAACGGAAATTTGTAAAAACCACGGTGCTGCCATCTGTGGCGGATGGCGTGAACCAAAGTTCACAAAGCCAAAGGGAAACTTTAATGAACTTTACCTAGATGGGCAGTATTTTAAAAAAATTCCTTGTCGAAAATCAAGTCAAAGGCATCCACGACCCTCTGTTCCAAACGAAAATCTTCAAGTCCATCGTCCTTTTTTTTATGCTAATAAATTCTTGACATAACAACGCTCATAGAGAAATACTTTACACTATCAAGAATTATCATTTTGAAAAAAAAATTCCTTAAAAGTAAAATAACAGTTGTAGTTAAATTAAATTTCAAAATTTATAATTTTTCTTTGTAGATATTTCTCCTTACTAGATAACCATCAGTCTCGCATAACAGACCTCAAGACTTGTTTACTGCCAGGATGCACGAAAACCATTATGGACTAAATTATACCTACTTTTTTCGCTTTTTTTTTTCATTTATTATAGAAGCCATTACGTGGTAACACATAACCGTATAAAAATCCACATTTAACATAGAATAATATAAAATAATAATATATTTTTACACTAAAATTTCATATTTAATTCCGTCATGAACATTTCATTTGATATTTAATTATAAGTAGAGACTGGAAAAATTCGCGAGTTCAATGATTTCCAGGATAGACTCCATGATCCTCTGCCTACTTGGACAAACGGCGCCTGTTCATTGGGTGCTGAATTTTGAGGCGTCTAAAGTGGGTAACTTGTGATTGGAAATTTTTTTTATTGATTGTCTCTAATTGGCCAAGAGTCCTACATATTAACAGTGAACCAATAGCAGAAGCAGCACAACGGTATAAATATTTTAATTTTAGCATATCACGAAATGAACCCGCGAATTTTTCCGGTCTCTAATTATAAGTAGAGACTGGAAAAATTCGCGTTTTGGATGACCTCTAGGATAGACTCCACAATCCTCTACATACTCAGGCAAATGCCACCTGCTCATTGGTTACCGACTCGTGACACGTGTCAACTGGGACGCTTGCGATTCGATACTTTTTTGGTTAAAGGTTTTTCATGGGCTCAAAGTCCTTCAGATAAACTGTGAGCCAATCAGAGAAGCAATATAAAGGTACAGTTGTTTGGATTCTATCATATCGTGAAATGAATGCGCGAATTTTTTCCTGTCTCTAACTATAAGGAATGATGCCCTCTGTGAATTAAAAAAAAAATGGCTGGCTATAGCAGCGCTATCTACCATGTCGATTTTAAACACTACTTGGGTACACATCGGGCTATTTGGGTTTGCCACCCGCTGGCCAACAAAACGTCGACGGTGAAGATTACTAATCTTGTACTGTTTGTTTGTGACTTATCGGGTTGATAGTTCACAGTTTGATTAAAGCAAGTGTTTGGTTTTTTATATATAATATATAAAAATCATAATTGTTACATCGTTGTACAACCAATAACACTTCCAAACTACAACTTTTGAAGGACATAGACTTTTTTTTTAATTTTCACTTACTAAAATAATACGTATTTAGATTTTAAAATTTAACACATATACTGTCTAATATACTCTATATATGTGTAATATACTCTAATATACTCCGGCACGATAACGACCTCGTTGGAGACAGCCCCGTCAGGTCCAGACGACGCCGTCGGCGGCCGCAGAGTTATGACCCTCGGCTCGCGGGAACGTCAATCAAACCGTCGAGGATTTTGGGGGGAGGAGGGTGGGGGTAGCTGACCAGGCGAGGTGGCTGGCTAGAAAGGGGTTAGGAGGGAGGGGAGGGGAGGGTCAGGCCCGAGTATCGACCGACGAACCTCCGCGCCGGCGCCACGTGCGGCGACGTGTGAACCGGGGGGGGGGGGGGGGGGGGGTTGGACAGCCCTGCCGCGTCTCGCCACTGGCGCTCGCCTGTCGACGAACTGGCCAACTAACCGAACTGAAAATGTAAATGGTTTTTATTTCACTTTCTTGCCACTACTATCACTCACGCGTGACATCTTATCTCTCGGAACACGGCATTTTGGCAGGAATAATTTCGTGAAGGGAACGAAATCCGCATGGAATGGACTATCTGTAGGGACCGGAAAAAATTCGCGGGATCAACGACCTGTAGGATGAACTCCATAGTTCTACGTACACTCGGTCAAAAGTCACCCACTCATTGGTTGCTGTCTTGTGAGACGTCCCCACGTAGCAGCCTGTGATTCGATACAGCTTTGGTTGGGTGTTTCTCATTGGCTCAGAGTCATCCAGGTGAGTTGTGAGCCAATAGCAGAGGCATCACTGAGGTATAACTATTTGTATTTTAGCCTATCGCGAAATGAACTCGCGAATTTTTCCGGTCTCTAACTATCTGCTATCTGTGGTGGATGGCACGAACCAAAGTTCAGAAAAGCCAAAGCAAAATTTTAAACTATTAGCTCGCGATGGGCAGTATTTTAATAAAAAATTCCTTGTCGGAAATCAAGTTCGAAGCCGCTTTCATCGGATCCGTTTAAAATTTCTGTTTGCTAACAAAATTATTCGATAGGTCGACGTAGCTGCTCCGGCAAAGGAATCCTAGCGGCGGGTGCGGAAACTAGGTGTGATTCGTGTCAAGAAATGTAGCTGAAAACACAATTTGCGTGTTCAATTTTTATCACGCTCGGCATTATTTCAGAGAATTCTACGTTAAACTTTGTGTCCTAGTTTCGTGTTATAAGCATAGACGTGATTTGGGGGTAACAAAGGACGGCAGTTATCACTCCAGTATTGAGAATGTTAGCAATTATTTTGTGATTTGTGGTTAAAAATAGTCTGAAAAAGCTTTAAAAAACTAACAATTTAATGATAGTTTTTTTTATATCCCTGGTAAGGACCCCCGGACTCCCCTTTCACGTGGGGGCACATCATATCCCCCATGCCCCGATACACCTTGCCAACCCAGTTTAAAAGCTGAATTACGCCTCTGATAATAAGTGTAGGCCCTACGTATTTGCAACATGATAACACATGAATTTGCAAGTTACCGAAGTTAAATGTAACACATCACTAGCGAGTACTGAATGACTAACTCAATTTTTTTACGGGCTTTTCCTGTAAACTTATGCTAATAGCTCTCAAATATATAAGGTGTGTATGAAATACACGACAAAACTGTCGATGCCCATGCAGCTCATGCGGAGGAAGCGGAAATGTCAGTTAAAATATGTCCGAAAATGCTTCTGTCTACAGCAGTCACCGTGCGCAAATTGTATTTTCAACTAAATTTCTGCACCCGCAGCTAGAATTCTCTGCCGAAGCAGCTACGTCGACTATCGAATCATTCGATTTGCTGAGCTGAAGTTTTAACTAATATAATGAAACGGCCTTGATAAAAGCGAAAAAAAAATTACTGAACCCCGGCTTTGGACATAATTTCCGACGAATAATATAATTAAAATTAATATAATTAAAATACTGCCCGTATTTTTCAAATGCATTTCACAGTTAACACTATGAAGTTGCCCTTTGTCTTTGCGAACTTTGGTTCGCGCCATCCGCCACAGATGGCAGTTCCGTTCCACGCGACTTCCGTTCGATCAACGAAATTACTCCCATGGAAGTATGAGAGAAAAGGGGCGGACAGAGGGGCGGAGAGGAGTGGTGGTAGGGGTGACGTGTAGAGATGGACAAGAGGGGCAGGGGAGGTTGATGGAGGAGCGGTGAGGGGGAGAGGGGGTGGGGCGAAGAGGAGAGGAGGAGGGGGAGGTGGGGGAGGTGGATGGGAGATGGGGGAGGTGGTTGGGAGGAGGGGGAGGAGTGAGAGGTGAGGAGGTTGATGGAGAGGAGGAGTGGGGGAGAGGAGGAGGGAGGGGAGGAGGAGGGAGGGGAGGGGGGAGGAGTCTCTGGAGAGGGGAGTTTTTTTTCCTAACCTAAGTTAAAACTAAGTGTGTAAGGGAGGGGTCTAGGTAGGGAAGACTCTAAGTGCGTCTCAGGGCAAGCCCTATACGCTCTAAACATGCGGGTTTTTAACTATGCAGTGCTAGGAGGGGGGATGAGGAGGATGAGGAGGCAGCACGCGACTCACCGGCCGAGGGCAACCGCGGGCCCCGCAGGAAGCTGCTGTCGCGGTTCAGCACCCTCAGCGGCGCCTGGTGCTTGGCCGCCGGCAGGCGCACGGTCGTGGCGGCCATGTCGGGGGCGGGGCGCCGCTCTCATGCCGCCCCCGCCGCCGCCGCCGCCGGCCTCCTCGCTCCGCCGCGCGCAGGAGTCATGCCTCCTCGCGGCCTGCAAGCAAAACCACCCGCTCTCTCACACGCGCTACGACTGTCGGCATCACCAGTACCCTTAGGTAACACCCTGTGCGTCTCTTGCGACAAATACAAATGCCACCCCTTCAGAAGGCAGTTACGTAAATTATTTTTTTTCTGACATTCTGGATTTTCCACAATCAATATTTTAAAAAAAAAATTATGGCCGTTCGTTCAAAGTCTTAAATCTCAGAAAGTTATTCAGCGAATGTCTTAGAAATTTTGTCGGAACGTTGAATTCGAATACGCGCGGGTTTTTTTTTTTTTATCACAGGTAAAAAAAAATTATAAAAATATAGTTAGGTAAAAACATACATTATTAATATTTTCATAGCTTTATAGTGGTACAGAGTAAAGAGAGAAACTCGCTAATAAATTAGAGAAATTCAACGATGAAACAGTGACATTATTTACTGAAACAAACATTCCGAATAATTCCAATGATTCAAGTGGAGCTCTTTCAAAAAAAAATCTCTGTATAATTCCACTGATTATTATTAGCGGTTTAACATTTTCGAATTAAGTGTATGATAGCAATTAAAAATTACACTTATATAAAAAATATATACAAATTTATCCTTTTGTAAATTTGCAAGACTAAGTGAGGTCTGTTGCACGTTAAGCTGAACCATGTGCAGTAATGTGTTCACTCATCACCCGGTGAATTACAAACGAGAGACGAAACGTTGTAAATCAGTGAACTGAAGGTACCATAAGTAACGACGCAGGTAGCCTACTTGATTCATGCGCTCCTACGTGCCAATTTGCGCACCCAAAAACTGACTCAATTAGTCACTAATCCGAGTGTGAACTCTCATATAAGTAGCAGTGTACATAAATGGACGAACTGAGGTTCCCGCCCTTTGACGTCACGGTGTCACGTGACACACGAGTAGAGGGGATGAACTGTGGGGACGCAAAGCAGTCGCTGACTAATTCTGCATATGGCCGGCCCGGGACAGACACCTCGGTTTGTCTCCCCCCTCTCTTTTCCCTACAAACCATAAAAAAAGTGCAATTGTTGAATATTCGATTATATTTTCCATAGTTTAAAAAAAAGGTATGCTTGAACTTTGTATATATATACTGTATAGAAGTCGCCAGCCCAGGTTAAAATTTCTAATACGGTTTTGAGGTAGTTGGTTAATTCACCGCCGCAATCGCCACCATCTCTAGGGCATCGACTTGTGGTGGTCCCTAGCGGACAAGTCTCGAAATCTTCAAACACCCCTTCCCCCTCCTGTTGAATGAACTTGAGTTGCAGTGAATGATAGATGGGGGGGTGCGGGGAATGACAGCGGGCGACAGAGCTGCGCTCTAACGCGTAAATAACAACTAAGACGATACAGGGCGTTACGGCAGCGCACTGCAGCGGTGAAGTTCCCAAGCTGCTCATCATACGCTTCTGAAAAACGTAGAGTAAATCCTATCCACTCGCGACTTCTATACAGTAAATATATTCAAAGGCTTGAATGAAACATCAACTGAAAGCATAAAAATTATTCGCTAATTATCGTTTATAAATACTCAGAATGATCTCGAAAAAAACGTATTTCATAAATACAAGAAAAATAACCATAGCCCAGTGTTCTAAATAGTTATTTCAAGCCGTTTCTTGGCCAATGGCAGTGGCGGATCCAGGATTTTGGTTTGGGGAGGGGCTTGACCCAGCTGAGGCTAGGCTATATCAAGGCAAACACTAAAACAATAGTGGGCCCAGATGCCCCCCTCCCTCTGGATCCGCTACTGGCCAATGTTGTAGCAGTAACCACACGGACGGACGGACGGACAAGCCTTCCTTCAGCCGTGTCCGCGCGGCAGCGCTGGTTGCGCCGGGTAATTAAGGGTGTTCCTCGCACGTGACCGCCGCCTTAAAGGCCGCGGCCTGCTGCCCGTCACGCCGCCAGTGGCGCTGCTAATGGCCGCCTGGCGGAACGCACGGTCCTCGCCCCGGGGGGGGGGGGGGGGGGACCCTCGCGGGCAAGCTTCCCGTGCGTTAATCTCAGAAGGGGGGGGGGGGGAGGGGGGTTGTTGTCTGGATCCCAAGCGTGACCAAGGACGTCATACTCATCACCAGCCATTAGTCTGCTGCGTTTTAAGTTTCCTTTAAAAGACTATTAAACGGGTGTTTACTTCCTATACAGTACACATATGTCTGTACTTTTACAAAAGATTCCTTTGGAAACCAGATGGCCAGAAATAGTTTGCAATACTACAAGATGTATGTATGTATGTATATATATGTGTATACACACACACACACACATATATATATATATATATATATATGATGGCAGTCAACCCGTCTCTTCATTTCATGTAAGACATCACTAGGAACTGCGGAAAAAAAATTTGCGATTTCAATGGCCTCTAGGATAGACTCCAAACCGTCTATGAACTCTTGTCAAATCACACCTGCTCACTGGCTACTGACTCGTGACTAGAGACCGGAAAAATTCGCGGGTTCAATGACCTTTAGGATAGACTCCAATATCCTTTACACACTCGGGCAAATGCCAACTGTTCATTGGCTGCTGACTTGTGGGTCGTCTCGACTGGGTGGCCTGTGATTCGACACTTCTATGAGTGCGGGTCTCTAATTGGCCCTCAGTCCTCCAGATTAACAGTTGACCAATGGCAGAAGCAGCATTAAGGTATAACTATTTGAATTTTAGCATAGCACGTAATGAACCCGCGAATTTTTCTGGTCTCTACTCGTGACACATGTTAACTGAAACGCTTTTGATTCGATAACTTATTTTGTTGAGGGTTTTTCATTGGCTCAGAGTCATTCAGATTAATTTGTGGCCTAATCATCGAAGCATAACAAAAGAGGTAAACGTATTTCGGATTCTAGTCCATCGCGAAATGAAACGTGAATTTACTCCGGTGTCTGGAAATCACATTAATCATCGCACGCCACGGCAGTCAGACGTGTATTGTGCTGAGTCTATTCATTCGACGCCGATACTTCCTGTTCCTTGCCTCCCAGACCAAGAAATCCATTCCCGAGTATATCCATGGAAACGGGGTTCACTTGGCTGATCACAAGCCAAACGCAACTTCGACACGATACCAATTCCGAAGAAAATCATTTATCTGAACGGAAGTTCAAAAGAAATATACTTCCAAGTCTTCCTGAGTGAAACACAAGACCCGCGTGAAATGCACGGAATGCATCAAGCAATTGTAAAAATAGGATGTTCCCGTATATCTGTATTTATATTTCCCTAAATTTTCCCTAAATTCCCATTACCAAAATTATAAATTTCCCAGACTAAGTTTTTGGTGTATCACATCTTAGCTCTAGGTATACGGCATTTGGTAGGAGTAATTTCGTGAATGGAACGGAAGTAGCATGGAACGGAAATGTGTAACAACGGTGCTGCCATCTGTGGCGGATGGCAAGAACCGAAGCGAAGTTCACAAATCCAAAGGGAAACATTACAGTAATAGAATGTTTGATAATTTTTAACAAGTTTGACAGTGCTTTAATAAAAATCCTTGTCGAAAACCAGCTCCAAAGAAGTTGTTATGTAAAATTTTTTTTTTCAAGACTTTTCGCTTTCATCGGATATCTTGAGCAGTTTTCAAACAGCTTTGTTTCTCCTGAAGCTCTGCGCACCGTGAGTGAGTGTGTTCCCAGGAGGCAGGCGGGGGCCTGAATGTAGTTACTCAACAACACTGCCAGCTAGGGACTGGAAAAACTCGCGAGTTCAATGACCTCCAGGATAGACTCCATGATCCTCTGCCTACTTGGACAAACGGCGCCTGTTCATTGGGTGCTGAAATTTGAGGCGTCTCAAGTGGGTAACTTGTGATTGGATACTTTTTTTTTAATTGATTGTCTCTAATTGGCCAAGAGTCTTACATATTAACAGTGAACCAATAGCAGAAGCAGCACAACGGTATAAATATTTGAATTTTAGCATATCACGAAATGAACCCGCGAATTTTTCCGGTCTCTACTGCCAGCAGATGTCGGCTGTCTCGCGAAGTTTCATTCCACCGGCTGAAATCAACAGCAAGACTTCAATTGTTTTAACGATTCGGCACACAAGTGGCGTGCACAGTCGTGTAAGCGTTGTTACAGCCGTGAACCCAGTCTTGCAGCGCCGGCCATCTTGGCGCCCAGCCAGGGTCTCCCTCCCCCCCCCCATCAAGGGAGCCGGGCATACTAGTCATTTTAGCTATCGATCCGCCCGGAGGCTATGCGCTCCTCCCAAGCTAGCCAATCTGCTCGTATAATTATTCATTTTTCTACCGCGATTAAAACTTACTTCGTAATATGACTAACTAGTGTGTGTCTCCCCGTGCTTATAATCGTACGGTGACAATTCCCCCCCCCCCCCCCCCTTTAATTATCACATCACGTAATAAAAATAAATGATCATAAATCGTGGAATAGTTATTGAATGTGATATACCTAATAAATAAATTATATCATGTATGTGGTACATAGTAGCATTGGTGGAAGTGAGTGACGGCTAGAATTGGAAGCTCGCCGTATGTAGGTGGCACTTGGTTGTGAAAAAAAAAAAAATTGTGGGTTTATTGTTATATCTCCGGCTCCCGTCATTGTAGCAGGATTAAATAAATACAAGTTTTAAAGTCTCATCATAAGCTTTTGAACACAGAGAAAGTTTCATCAAAATCGTCCAAAATAACATAAAGTTCAAAATAACACAGGGCTTTCAACGAGATCTAATATTATTTTCATAACCTCAGGATCGGATATATCCACCCCAATTCCCCCTTTTCCCTTATTGAGTCCACCACTGCATTTACATGATTTTTTGCAAAAAATTAAAAATTACTTGTGGAGACCATGTTTTACCTTTTTTTTTCCTCTGATGCTAGACATACTATTTTATTGTTGAATCGTGTTTTAATAAATCCTCAAAGTGTTTATTAAATGTATTTATAAAACTTTCATAGGCCAACCATTCATATTTCAAGTCTAGCATGAATTCGGGAATGTACACATGCAGATTACAACTTTTAATTAACAGTTTTGTGTGTGGCCTTTGTCGAAAAAAAAATAAAACGCATAGTCCGATAACGATTTTATTATTTATAAATAGGGACCGGAAAAATTCGCGGGTTCAATGACCTGTAGGATGAACTCCATAGTTATACGTACTCTCGGGTCAAATGCCACCCACCCATTGGCTGCTGTCTTGTGAGACGCCCAAAACGTAGCAGCCTGTGATTCGAAAAAGCGTTGGTTGGGTGTTTCTCATTGGCCCAGAGTCATCCAGGTAAGTTGTGAGCCAATAGCAGAGGCGGCACTGAGGTATAACTATTTTTTTGTATTTTAGCCTATCGCGAAATGAATTCGCGAATTTTTTCAGGTCTCTATTTATAAACCATTACTAGAGACCTGCAAAATTCGCGTTTTCGATGGCCTTCAGGGTAGACTGCACATGCCCCTGTACACTCGGGCAAATAACGCCCAGTTCATTGGCTGTCGACTTGTAAGTCGTCTCAGCTGGTTTGTCTGTGATTCGATCCTTCTTTGGTTGAGGGTTTATAACTGGTTGAGATTCGTCCAGATGAACAGTAAGCCAATAGCAAAATTATCTAAGAGGTATGTGTGTTTGAATTCTAGCCTATCACCGAATGAATCCGCGAATTCTGCAGGTCTCTAATCATTACGCAAGCATCGACCAACTTCCAAACATATTGCCTTTCGGTTTGTGTGTTTTTTTTTTGTTTTTTTTTTCCTTCCACGAGACGGAATGGTGGTCCGCGGTCCGCGAAGGGGCAACGCCCCGCCGGCGGAAGTGGCGAGCGAGTCGCGTGACGCGCTGACCACGCTTCGAGCGACTTCCGGGTCGAACACGCCGCAGACACGAGCACCTCGCGCCCGCCAGCAGGAATGTTCGCGTGTGAGTGTGAGTGTGAGTGTGAGTGTGAACTCTTGTTTGCCTGGGTCCCCGGAGAACCAACCTGCTGATTGGCTCCCGAGGGACCTTTGCAGTTTGATATGGAGTAGGCTACCTGACCTTGCGGTCGTACCTCCTGCCTAAGGAATGTTCGCGTAATTTAGCGGCGATGAAACAGCCCGCGTTTTGCAGTACGTCTACGCGCCGTCACAGCAGAAGGCTAGAGATGAGATTGTTCAGGAAAGGGATGGAAAGAAAGATCGAAAGACAAAGTTAAAAACCTAGTTTAATTAGGTACGTTTTGATGTATGCTTTTTTTTTTGTGTTAGATTTTTTTATTTCTGTTTGTTTGCTTTTTTTTGTGACAGCTTTCTAGTGACAGCGTTTTGGTGGTGTCTTTTTTTTCGGGTGTTTGCTTTTTTGTAATAGTTCTCAGCAGGTGTAGAATTTACGTGAATAAGTCTTTCAAATTGCTTCCATAGTGGGAGACAATTCAAAAAAACGAATGATAACAAAATCGGGGGATAAAGTTTGGTATTGCAGCTGCATATCTATGATCTCCATCCAAAATTTAATTACACCACTGGATGTCTAAAGGATCAAAGAATTCGTTACGCCAAGTGAGGACTGTGACGCATCGCGCGCGTTGGAGGGGGGAAGTGCCGCCATTTTGAGATCATTTTGCTGCGTCTAGATATTTCCATTTAGTATAACTTTTGACTCGGAGAAGCTACGACGTTCGTTTTGAGTTTCAATCGTTAGCTCTCGTCAAAATCTATCGATTGCATGTATAAAACATTAGTGTAAAATAGTTGCAGTGAACATATATATGGTTTTAAAATAAATAAATACCGTATTTTATATTTTGTATGGAAAATATTACCTGTTACGTACACGTGTTCACGTACAACACATGACACAGCCACATCCCATTTTTTTTTCTCTACTTTATGTACTTTCTGTACCAGTTGCCAAGAAATGTACTGCTACAGGAACGATATTGTAATCTTGTACAACACTGAAATACGGTGTTTTTTTTTTTAGACAATACTATTTCTTACGGAAATTGGCGCATAATTTTATATTTTAATTTAATGTTTTCATTCAAACATAATTATTTAAACCATGGGATAGTCAATATAATTTTCAATCATTGGTAAAGACCGGAAAAATTCGCGGATTCATTTCGTGGTATGTTAAATTCCAAATAATCATACCATTGTGCTGCTTCTGCTATTGGTTCACTATTAATATGTAGGACTCTTGGCCATTTAGAGACCGTCAGTCAAAGAAGTATCCAATCACGAGTTACCCAATTGAGGCACCTCAAAATTCAGCACCCAACTAACAGGCGCCGTTTGCCCAAGTAGGCAAGAGGATCATGGAGTCTATCCTGGAGGCCATTGAACTCGCGAATTTTTGTCAGTCTCTAATCATTGGTAGGGACACCTGTATTTCGCGAATACATTTAGTTTCAAGGTATTTCAGAAAATACTGTAGCTTTTCTCCTGTGGTTATTGGCTGAGGTCGGTGAGAGGTGTCGTCCCGCTCTTGACGGGGCCAAATGAGAATGTGGTCACCGTACTGCTGCACCCTCACAATTTGCCATGACTCTTAGAAAAATCTAGTGTTTTGTGAAATACCTTGACATGAAATGAAATCGCGAAATACAGGTGTCCCTAATCATTGGACTTGGTGGTTCGATGCACGCCAATGGCAGAATCGTCGTAAAGGTAGGAGAGATGGCGGGGATTTGCGTCGACGGCTGCCGACGTGCTGGTGTGTCCCGCGGGCAGCAGCTGGGGGAGATGGGCAGAGCGAAGCGCGGCCGACGGACGGACAGAGGCGCTAACTGCCTCAATTGGCACCAGGGTCGCCCGCCGACCACGCACTGTCGGGGTCCTCCGACACCCGGACCGCCTCCTCACGCGGGTCGTTACCACAACGCCGAACGTAAAATAACGCCGAATACCATAACGCCGAATGCCAAATTGACCGCAACACCGACTGCTAGAAAACTGCTGTGTACCACAACGCCGAAATACAGTAACGCCGAAAAATGATGCTCCGGGGAGGGGGAGCCACAGGAGCAAAATGAAAAACAACTGAATGAATTTGTGTGTATTTCCTAAATGTATCTTAACGCAGAAATACCACAACCTAACCTAACCTAGGCTAGCCTAACATAGCCTAACCTAACCTAACCTTACCTAACCTAACCTTTGTGGCAGTCCTGCAATGACATTTTTCGGCGTTAGTGTATTTCGGCGTTGTGGTGCGTCCCCCTCCGACACCCGCACCGCCTCTTCTTGGAGACCTCTACGTCCTGGCAATACCTAACTGCTAACAACACGTACCCATGGTTGTTCTTGCATACATGAGATAACACGTTCTTCCAGATTATACTGAGTATTTATTACGGAAAAATTGGGCGCATATTTTTTACATTTTAATTGATGCTTCACTCAAGCATTTTTTTTTTAACCACGGAAAAGATAATCGAATATTCAATTTGCTGTTTCGCGCTTATTATGTGCGCAGTTATTGCTGGAAAGCTATTCAGGGGAACGGTTTACAAATATTCCTTATCTAATGGAAGTAATGGGGAACAACACAAAGCATAACTTTCCCGGGTGAGAATCCAACACATATTTTGTAGTGGCACAGTTGTTCTCACGTAAGTGTAGGCTACTGATTGACAAATATCTGTAATTTGACATAAATACTTCTGTTCCGTTTACAAAAAAAAATTGAGCGTAGGAAGTCTCTCGGACCAAACCAGCTAAATGGTAGTAAAATGACTTATATTTTGAACTTAAATAAGCTCGATTTCGTCAGTTTTTGTTGCATGACTTTCAAACAAACTAACAATTGTAGCTTGTGTAAGCTCACATCAACAAATTTATTTGTTTATTTATTGTTATATTTAATCATTCGAAGTAGAGTTTTCTTTGTGTCAGTTTTCAGGCATTACGTTCTTAAAAATAATGTGCAGTCATTCGTCACTGCCAAAGCTTTTTTAAAAAAAACCATGGCGAGAGTATTGTATCTTTTAAAAATATATCAACTGCAGTTAATATTTTTAATCCAAACTTTGACGGCACCTGGTGCATAGACTTCAGTGCGTTTCGACAATAAATATTGATAGACAAAAATAACCAAAGTACACCTTAACTAAATGTCACTCCTTGCAGTAGGGGTTGGTCATATCAAAAATGAATTTTAGATAGTAGTTAGAAGGTTTGAAATAACTTTGAACTAATCTAATACCGTTCATACTAAGGGAATTATTATTTTTTTATTATTCTACGCCTATTTGTTTTCAACCCTTGAGCTAATTGTTGGTATTGTCAAAAAAACTTTCAAACAAAAGTATTTTTTAACTACTTTTGGAAAGCTATAATAACTTCTAACGGATGTATTTTTTTTATATTTTGGGAATAGAAGTAATTTTTCAGTTTTCAAAAAAAAACTTCCCCATTTCTTTTCCGTTGGTTTGATTTTGCTCATTAACTAATTCAGCCGAGATTTTTCCATTTCTTTACATTATGTAGGTATATGAGTCTGGAAATAACCTGTGCAAAATAACGGCGGTTATAATACAATTTTGAATTGGCGATGGTTTTTGAGGTCTAAGGATCATTGATTGAAAAAAGTGCGGTAGCGACAGCAATAGTCAGTCTTTCTTCGTGATCTACGTAATCCAGCTTTTTTTATTGACGTGATAACGTCTTATAAATCGATGAACGCCGGCTGCACGCACGAAAAATTGTCACGTTCCGCCTGAGCCGAACGTGCAAGAACCGGCCAACCACCGTGCGAGAAAATCTTCTATAATATCAAACAGGTTAAGGCGGGCTTTTTAACTAATTGTTCGTGATCATATTTAAACAAATTAATTAAATTAAATTTGCTAAAACTGTAAATAATATTTGAAAATTAAAAAAGTATGCAATTTTTCATCGATGTTTTGTTATGACGTTATCACGTAAAATTATCGTCCGTAAACCGACTTTACAGACAACCCCCCCCCCCCTTTTTTTTATTTACGTTCGTATTGGAGAGTTCCGCAGCTCTCTCGTAGAGCTCTGAACTGTCGGGCACGGTTGGTAGGCCTGCTAATGGTCTACTTGGCGGCTGCCGACACGCGCCAGAGGTGGAGATCAATAGACCACCAGCCGGCGGGCAGTCTGCGGGAGGCGACCTCTCTCTCCGGAACAACACGGCGCGCTCCAGCGGCGGGACTGTTCACTACTGTCTTCCCGGTGACTAGCCCGGACAGCTAGGCCTCCACCGGACCACGGGTTCACTGGGTGTTTCGAGGGGTCCCAGCGTGATGTAGGCGCCAGAAGTGCCCAGAAAGTCTTCGGGCTCAGGACACAGCCAATTGCCTGGTCAGCTGAGTGTGGTAGAGGGGCTGAGGCGGTGACTATGCTGGGATGGTGGCCCCAGCCGCTGGTCATTTCCGAAGCTCTAATACCCTCCCGATCAACAACAGGGAGCGATCCCTCACAGTTCTGTTTACTAAGGGCTCTGGAATGTCTAATCAAAGAGAACTGTAAGTTAGGGCGCATATGTGGGAGGGGAACGCGAGAACGCCGGCCGTAAGGTCGGGATAATCTGTCTTCCCGGTGACACGGGCGATGGAGAATAACAGGTCCATCTGACAAGACCGCGTCGTGCGCGCGCGCAGACACTTCGTAATGGCGACCTCGAACGACGCATGGGCTAGGGGCATACGCAGATTTCGTTAAGAGATTCCGAGACTGGCTGAAAGTTAAAACACTGTAGCATTCGTCCGTGTTTCGTGATTGGGTTGCGTTTCTCTCACGTAGGTACCTACATGACGATTGTACGATTGATACTTGATACATAGAGACCGGAAAAATTCGCGAATTCATTTCGCGATATGATAAAATACAAATCGTTATACCTTAACGCTGCCTCTGCTATTGGCTCACAACTCACCTGGATGACTCTGGGCCAATGAGAAACACCCAACCAAAGCTTTATCGAATCACAGGCTGCTACGCTGGAACATCTCACAAGACAGTAGCCAATGAGTGGGTGGCATTTGACCGAGTGTACGTAGAACTATGGAGTTCATCCTACAGGTCATTGAACCCGCGAATTTTTCCGGTCCCTATGCTACAACACCAGCCCCAGTCATTCGGTGCGGAAGCAAAAGCTTCCTGAGTGGCTCGGTCAAACAAAGGAAACGACTTCTCTCGCAGACGGCCGCCAATCACGAGGAAGAGACCGCTGGTTATATGGTATACTTTGTTGCAGTCTAATATGCGGTCAGATTTTTTTTTTTTCGCGAAAATTGCCTGTTCCTGGGCATGGCCTATCAGTGTTCAATCCCGGTAGAGACCTGAAAAATTCGCGGATTCATTTCGTGATAGTCTAGAATCCAAAACCGTTAGCCTTTTTTACTGCACCGGTGATTGGGCCACAGTTTATCTGAATGATACTCGGCCAATGAAAAACCTTAAACAAAAGAAGTATCGAATCACTAGCGTCCCAGTTAACAGGTGTCACGAGTCAGTAGCCAATGAGTAGGGACCGGAAAAATTCGCGGGTTCAGTGACCTGTAGGATGAACTCCATAGTTCTACGTACACTCGGTCAAATGCCACCCACTCATTGGCTGCTGTCTTGTGAGACGTCCCAGCGTAGCAGCCTGTGATTCGATAAAGCTTTGGTTGGGTGTATCTCATTGGCCCAGAGCCATCCAGGTGAGTTGCGAGCCAATAGCAGAGGCAGCACTGAGGTATAACGATTTGCATTTTAGCCTATCGCGAAATGAATTCACGAATTTTTCCGGTCTCTACCAATGAGCAGATGTAAATTTCCCGAGTGCATAGAGGATCATGGAGTATATCCTACAGGTCATTGAAATCACGAATTTTTCTGGTCTCTATCAATCCGGCATCATTTTGTTCTGCACATTCTGTGATCCGGCACACATCGAGTCATTCGCGTTCTTAATTTTTTTTTTTTTTCCCCGGGATGGATTCCTGCCTCTGGCCTGGGCCGCCAGGACGCAGCACTGCGCTGTCGGCGTTCACAGTCCGCTCTGAAGAGTTCATCGTTACTGCCTGTTTCCATTTCAGTGCAGTGTCTCCCGTTTTCTAGCGGGTCGCGGTTCACGTTTGCAACTTAAATATTCCCCGTTAAAACTTCAGGCTACTGATTTGATACAAATTTATTGGACATACGCCATATCAGTTTTGCACTGTTTGTCATGGAAAAAAAAATTCAAGAACGCAAATATAAGAAATAAAAACGAAAACATTATAATTCCCAACATGCATCACTTCCTGTGTGGTTTGTAGTTACGGGAGTTGTAACACCTACATTACATCGCCCAAACTAACACGCCGCCATCATTGAGATTTCGCAATTTTTTATAACTTCCCAAAAACGAAAGGGGGGTGGGTGATATATTCCCCTATCCCCTTCGCCTTGCGTCCGCCAATGGTGCGGAATGAGTTTAAAAGATAAACAACACACGTAAAATTCTTAACCAATTGAAATTATATCGTTATGCATTTCTCGCATGCAGCCATTTGAATGTTGCCTCTACCAAATACTTGAACATTAAAAATAAAATTGTAGATAACAAAATAAAACTTAGGCTATTTATATATTTCACAGGAGGCTGATGTGAATTTCTAAATTAACATTTATTTATATAACTGAGCTTATTCGACGTTACGGAACGCCATTCCTCGTGAAAGCTAACGAGAATTTTTTTTTTGCAAGTCTTCGAGCTGTTTCTCTATCTGAATCTGATAAATTACTTCTTCTCCCCACCCCCACCCCTCCTCCACCCCCACCAATCCGACGACGAACTAATTAAAAATGCCAGTCTGACGTTTGCCAGTGTATCTTCTGCTTGTTTTCCACTACTTCACGTGTTGAACAAGGATGGAAGAGAGTTGGAAGGAAGGAAGCGGTGGGAAAACAGGGGGGGGGGGGAGAAAGCAATTTCCCCCGGCAACCGCTCTAGTTCTGTCAGAAGTGAAAAGGGGAGGCGTTCTGTTGACGCGACTGATATAAACTGCGCATTCACTCTCTGACCCTCCCCTTCCCCCCACCCACACGCTCCTTTGTATCCTTTTCCATCGGAGAGTTCCGTCTTTTCGCAGCGGGCGAAAAGGAGCGCCAAAAAGGAGACTTGGGCTTTCATGTTAACGACTATTTCCGTCACCGCGGTTCTCTTATCGAGAGCCGGGTGGAAGAGTGGTGTGTGTTAAAGGGGAAAAGAGCGAGGAAAGGGGACGGAAATATCGCTGTTTGGTCCACAAGGTCCGTCGCTTGTTCCTGGGTCGTTTGCGAGGAAAGAGCCGAGGGACTCCTTGTCCAGCCCCGTGGGGAGACAACAGGGGGAGGGGCCCCGGTGTAGCTTGTCGTCCCCTGAGACGCACGGCGGGACCAAGTGCCGTCAGGGGAGTCGAGTCCTGCACGGGGGGGGGGGGGGGGGGGGAGGAGGAGGAGATGAAGTGGGGAAGCCTACAACTCACGTAGTTTCGGTTCCCTGCAAGAATTTCCGAAGATTTCCGAAGATTTCCGAAGTTTTGCGTTTTGGTACTAACGCCACTTCAGCCGCTAAATCAGAAGTTTCCAATGAAAACAAGCATGTTGTGACTGACCTAACCTAACCTAACCTAACCTAACCCTTCGATTTTTTTTTTTTAATTTCAATTTTTTGAGAGAAATCCGAAGTTTCACGAACGTGGTAGGGAACCGAAACGACGTGAGTTGTGGGCTACCGGATGAAGTGAGCGAAGCAGCACCTCTACCAGTGCGCGATTCCTAACCACGTTCGAGCTGTATACTGTGCAGCGACTGCAGCCAGCTGGAAGTTCTCTCGCGTTTCTTTAAACACTTACTGTCATTATTTTTGATTAATATTTCTCTCTCTCTCTTTTTTTTTTTTGAAACTGCAATGTCACCAACGCTGCGTATAATTTCGCTACCAAGCAAAATAAACTCTTACGAATGTTTCTGTGACCTCTGTCCTCGCATCAAACCAGGTGAAAAAACACAAAAATAATTTATATTATTAACAAATATTCTTAAAAACCAAATTATCTGCATTAGTGGCCAAATATTAATGATGAAAGGTTTCCAATGTATAGGATTGTAGTTTACAAAAAAAAATTTATTTGATTCAACACAATTTTTTTTAACATTCGCCATTGCAGTTTTGCACTGTTTCACATAAATTTAAGCAATGATTTGGCTTGAAAAAAGAAAACAGTACTTTTTTACACTTTGGTTTTTTATTTAATTATTTTCATACTTTGTTCTTAAGTCAATTATTTGAAGAATACGTCAATAATAATACATAAATACATATTATTAAATGCATGAGGTTGATTGAACAAGACATGGAGGTTTCAGTTATTTTACATTTGTATTTGTATTTTGTGTTAGTTCTCAGCAGGTGTAGAATCTACGTGTTTCCCGGGAGGGGCCTGTGAGGGGGGGGGGGGGGGAGTAAAAGGGGGCGGAATTACGTTTATCATTCCTTTTCACAGTTACTATTATTCAAGCGCAAGCGGATCCCTTCAGTGAGGGGATTTTTGATTACAGGTGAAACATGGTTCGAAAGGATAGACCTCTTCGTCGGTTAACCATAATAGAATTTCTTATGAGTAAATTTTCTTCATAATTGAGTTTTTAAAAAAAATTGATTGCCACACCAGAACCCCGAGGCATAGTGAACTTTTATAAATCCGACGTATATACACAGAAATTTAAGCAATTATTTGTAGAGACCGGAAAAATTCGCGAATTCATTTCGCGATAGGCTAAAATACAAATAGTTATACCTCAGTGCTGCCTCTGCTAATGGCTCTCACAACTCACCTGGATAACTCCGGGCCAATGAGAAACACCCAACCAAACGCTTTATCGAATCACAGGCTGCTACGTTTTGGGCGTCTCACAAGACAGCAGCCAATGGGCGGGTGACATTTGACCGAGGGTACGTATAACTATGGAGTTCATCCTGCAGGTCATTGAACCCGCGAATTTTTCCGGTCCCTAATTATTTGGCTTGAAAAAAAAAAACATAAGTTGCTCATTGTTGACTGTTGAAATATGAACCTCGTTGAGTTACGCCCCACCCGCCGGTGGAGCCGACATCGAAAACGTCCCGGCCAGGGTTCAATGGCCGGCGGAAGCATCTCACCCGGCGCCTGCCCCATTGTTGCGTCTCTGCCTCGACCCTGCTGGTGTTATCCTCCCTTCCCTCAGGGGCTCGACGTTAACTTTACTGTCGGACAAACATTACATCAAATAATGCATCCGTCCAAGTCGTCACCTGCCTCGGTCACTGCACGTGCACTCAAGAGAAGAAAGAACATGAGCGCTTTCGCTATCACTAGAGACCTGCAAAATTCGCGGATTCATTGACCACTAGGACGCACTCCACAGTTCTTTAAATACTCGCGGAAAATGACACCTGTTCATTGGGCCGCTGACGCGTGAGACGTCTCAACAGGGCTGTCCGTAATTCGGCACTTTCTTGGGTTTTGGTGTTTCCCATTGGCTCACAGTTCCCCCGGATAAAATGTGGGCCAATCGCAGAAGCGGGGTACGAAGGTATAGTTGTTTTTGATGCTAGCCTATCGCGAAATGAATCCGCGAATTTTGAATATGTCTCTAGCCTATCACACACACCGTTTCATTTAAGTCCTTCTCGCCTTCCGCTGTTCTTGTCTCGAGGTCGCGGCTGGCCTCTCAGCGTGAAGAGGGGGGAAGGAGGGGGGGAATGTGAGGCGGGAAGTCACTGCATCGCGGCGGGCTCCATCGTCTTTAACCCCCCCCCCCCCCCCCCCAAATACACAACCCCTTTTTTTGGGCGCGGCTGCCGTGTTTGGAACCTCGGGTCCGCGCCATTGTTGGCAATCCTCCACCACCCCCCCCCCCCCCTCCTCAACAAGCGGCCGGCCTCGCGACGAAGCGCTGTCGCTACTGTTTCGTGCTGACGCGTGCGTGTTGTTTGTTGTTGGCAACATCGCAGCGAGGCCTGCTTCGCCCGTGTCGCAACAATCAGCAGTGCCCGTGCTTGCGAATTCGCACTGCCAGCAGGCACGCCTGAGTAGCCTACAGGGCGGAATCCGTTGCTATGTAAGTCATTGATGAGGTGGTGTTTGCAGAGCTACGAAATCAGTCTATTTGAAAGCTCGATCGCATTTAACCCATACACAATATAGAATTAAATTGAAAACTAAAAATATTATAATCAATCCTAGGTTTGACATTTACTAAATTAATTTTTCTTTGTGGTGTGAGAGTTTTAAAAGCGAGTAACATTTATTGTTAATTAATTGATATTGATGGATAAATAATTACTGATATCATGGGCAGTTATTTTGAAGTGATAAATAAATTTTTTAGTTCATGTTTATTTAGAAAATTGTCTTCTTTCTCTCTTTTTCTCTCCCTTCTGTTTTACTCCTTACGATATACTTACGAGTCGAGGTTTGAACTGCCAAAGAGGTTTCACTTGTATCACGTGTACTGGGTTACAAGGGCTCAATTTTTTTTTAAATTTTTTTTTGACAACCATCAATTTGACTTTTTCGAGGCACATTAAACTTGAAACACTCCCATTCGTTTCCTACTTTTCCTATCATCGTCCTATCCTTAACAGAATAACACAGATTTGAAGAAGTTAAATAGCAAACATGTATAAAAGTTATAGTTAAAATAACCTGTTCATTAAAGTAATAAACATATTTGAATTAATGAGTGCAAATAAAAGTAAATTTATCAATTAAATTGTAGATTTCATTTTACTCCTTTGTATCCATACAAAATAGTGATACTTCAATAAAAATGATTCAATTTTATTCATAAAAGTATGCAATCATTTCATCAATGTTTTGTTATGAAGTTGTCACGTTAAACTATCGTCCGTAAACCGACTTTACCGACAACCTTTTTTTTCTTCTTAAATCCTGGGAGATATGTGTCCGGATCCCAAGTATCTCCCCTGGTTCCGTCTCTAATGTGAAGCTGCGTGTGAATATTCTCAGGAAGTCGTCGTCTGTGACATCTGTGCACCGCCCGTGTTTAGTCTGCGCTGTCAGCAGCGGCGAGAATGCAGCGGTGTATCCATCGCGCTGGATCAAACATTCTTCCTTTCTTTCTCTCTCTCTCTCTCTCTATCTCCCCTTCCCTCGGGGGTACTCGAGTCGTCTGTTGACGTCCGGGAGATACGACACCCTTGTTCAAGAAGCCGCTCGCCTGGCACGCGTCTGTTTGATTACCAACTTCCCAGGACAACAATTCCCGACTTGGATAAAGCTTCCCGCCGCGCTCAGGGAGAGGAGTAACAAAAACAAAAAAGAAACACGTGTCATGTAAAAAATAAAAAAAGTAGAAACATAAACTTTAAAAAAAAAAGATGCACGTGTATTTCCGTACCTTGAACAGAGTCGTCAAGTTGGTAGACGGGGGTTTGTGTCTGAGAAGGAAGGGTGGGGCGGTTTGAGTTACGTGATATTCCAAGACATAAGGATTTAGGTTGTTGAATATTCTACACGTGTATCCTAACCGTATTTCTGGTGCACGATAGGATGCGGTCGATCCCTTATTTTTTTAGGGAACGGATTTCGGTGTCCTATCTATCCCTTACCTATATGTTGCCCAATTTCCACGCATGCGCAAAGCTCCCTTTTTCCGTTGATTTTCGTCCAGATGGCGAGCCCGCGTCTGGCGCCATTAAATCGTATATAGTCATTTTTGTGATCACCGGGAACGAAGCAAGCGTGTTGGTGAGCCAAATTAAACTTTATGGTAGCGAAACTATCTCGAAATACATTCTACACACTTTAATTGTCACAACAAGAAATAATCGCAACTTGAAAAGTACTTGAAATTAGAAAGGCTGTTATAACTTTGTGCGATGGTGCTGCCATCTCTACTGTTTTTTTTTCATAACAATTTGTATCGATGGTTGCGAAACGTCCGCTAGAATGCATTGGAACCAGTTTTATAGCCTCGCACAGGGCTGCGTTTATTAAGACGGTTGCAAATTTTTTTTCCTTATTGGAATTTAGTTTGAACACGTTCTGGAATACGGCCCGGCGGGTTAGGTTACGAATGTGTCCCAACAAGGCAGCGCTTATTCGTTACCTTATCTGGACTTCTTGGAATACCGCCCTTACCTAATGCTTGAGTTTAACCTGATAGAACGAAAATTACAAAACTATTGGTTATAAACTTCATTGGTAGAGCCAAGATTTTATGGTGTTATAAAAATGCTAATTTCATCATTAAAGATAGTGGGTTTGTCTTTAACGTCATTAAAAAAAATTTCAAAATTAATAATTAGTAAGCAATATAACGTTGGTAAGAAACTTAAAATGTATAATAAAAACATATTTGAAGAGAGTAAGTTAAAAAAAAAAAAAAAAACTGCAACTAAAACATTCAATAATCTTGTGTAATGCTCACATTACTTGGTTCACGGGAAAGTTATAAATATGGTGGGATGTTAGGGGGGGGGGGGAGATGCGTAAAATACCTACAACGTTAGTTCGAAACACCGGAAGTGTTTCTTGGCTTTGATTACAGGCAAGTCTCGACACGCGCTCGCCATATCGACCTACTTCGAAACAACGGAAGACAAATCCCATTACAAGCCCGTAATGGACTCTCGTATCCATCCGTCTTGTCTTGCCACTGACCGAACTTGTGCGGAATAAGGGAGGTCAGGGGCGGGGAGGGGAAGCAATTTCATTTAAATGTGGGGCCGGCTCCAGATTCTCTTTGAGCCGCGATGGCTGGTCTCGCGTTTCTTTTGCAGTCGCTTCCATTTCCCACCTCTCTTGTTTTGACCCGGGCAGAGACACCCCCCCCCCCCCTTTTCCCTTCCCGCACAGCGGGACACGGCAAGAAGAGAAGGCGACAAGAAAAAGAGAACGATGGGTAAATTAATTCACTCGGTGACCCTGTCGGTCCTTCTGACGCCTAATTTAGAATTTTATGAACAGTCGAGTCGACGTTGCACCCCCCCCCCCCCCCCCCCCCCGGATACGACCGCTATGTTCCTCGTGCCAAAGGAGGCATCAGGCGGTTCTTTTACTCAAACGGAAAAGCGTATATTACTAAGTCTTGCCGTAAGTTTTATTTTAAAAGATATCTATAAATTATAATAGGCCTGCGGGCAAAAATAACGTTCATAACTTTAATTTTAATCAGAATAATTTTCACACTTCGTTATTCAAATGATCGACGAGTGCTTCTACTGAATTACATATAATTCGTGTTTTCTTATATAAAAAATATGTATTTTTATTTTATAAGAATGCATTTACACTAGATCGTTTCCCTTGCCTTTTATTTAAACGATGTTAAAAAGCTGTTTTGCGCTTCATGATTGAGTAGCGTGCTCCAGTAGCTTATGCGATATTCTCCTCCGTTTCAGATTAACTCATTCGAATAAAATTGGAACTGGTTATTTTCCTTTTCCCCTGAAATTTAGTAAAAAGCCAAATAAACTGAAATTTTATTTTGTAAATGAAACAGAAATATTCGTGTAAAATTACAGATATTTCTACATTTGTACATTTGCATGAAAACAACTGTATCACTGCAAAATAGTGTTTGCTACCCGAGTATTTATGCTTTGTGTTGTCCCAGTATTTCCAATAGTTAAGGTGTTTAGTAAACCGTTACTTGAATTTGTTCGCAGTATTAATTGCGGACATTAATAAGCACGATAAAACAAAATAAAGTCAAATGATTTAATATTCGATTATCTTTTCCATGGTTTTAAAAATTATGCTTGACTGAAACATAAATTAAAATGTAAAATGATGAACCAATTTTCGTAAGAAATACTCAGTATTATCTCGAAAAAATATTTCATACTTGCAAAAATAACCATAGCCATGTGTTGTACAAAGTTACAATATCTTTTTTGCAGTATTTCAAACTATCAAACTGGTTTCCAAAGGAATATTTTGTAAAAGTATACCAATTTTGGTTATGTGCTGTGCTAAGCATCGTACAGGGCGTGTCGAGACAACTATGGGCCTAATCACCAAATAAACTTCAAGTCCACTCCACTAACCGAGTATATCCGCGAGTCTACTACACTGAGTACATACGCAAGTCTATCTACACTAACCGAGTAGGCCTATATACGCAAAATATTCGCCCTAACAGTCATTGCCGATTATTTGTGTTATTCTGTTTCTGTTGTTTTTGTATGCAATCGTCTCTAATGCCCTCACCGACGAACAAACGTAACAAAAAAAAAATGGGTGTGTTTACTTATGTACGCGCGTGAGAAGTTATACTTCTTTGGCATCATTAAAAATAGTTTTTAATTGCATGCAAATAATTAATTATAATAAAATAATAAAAGGGCTGCAAAAAGATAGTCAACACAGTCAATAAAGTTCAGTTTAAATTTGAAAAATTAAATAAATAAAATTTAGAGAATAATAAATATATATGACATAATTTGTACTAAATATTATAAGATTCTTAATTTTAAATATTTATTATTGATTATTTAATATTTTAATATTTTAAAAGAAAATAAATAAATTTAATAATAAATTCAAAAATTTATTTTCAGTTTTTTTTTTATTTAATTTGTTCATTTATTTTTATAAATATTTATTCAATTTAATAATAAATACTAAAAATTAATATTTTAATTTGATATTCGATTTTAATTGTATCACAATTTTTTTAAATGTTAAATTTAATTTATTTCTTTGTTTTGTAAATATTAAATAACCAATAATAAACATTTAACATTAATAATTTAATAATATTTAGTTTTAATTATATTAAATAATAATATTTTAATATATATATCAAAAAATAATACATACGGTTAGTTAATCTCAATTATATTGGAGCACTTGAAAAAGTATAAAGGCACAATTGTTTTTACTAATATTAATGAATAGTAAATAATATTAATCAAAATATTCAATTTAAATCACTACTGAATATAATTTATTAGCACATATATAATTCGCATTTGTATGGAACTAAAACACGTGTTGTAAATGTAGAAACTAGAAACATGTGGATAAATATTATAAATATGAAAACAGTGATCAGAGGCGACGAGCGTGTCAACATGCGCGACTAATAGAGGTTCTATTTCTATTTTGTTAGTGGCTTTTTTTCGAGACTTAATGAGCGGTTTAGCGGGCAGCTTCAACCTGTTAATATTGTTTTACAGTGATGCGCATGCACTCTCATAATTTTTTTTCATAACACGCCTAAAGAAGTATAACTTCAAAAAAAGTAAAAAAAAAAAAATCTACCGCCGAGTTTTGAACCACGGCCCTTCAGCATATTGACCGCGAAGTATAACCACTGCCCTGACAGAAAGTTACAAGGAAAATGTGTATTATATTTGATGTAATACCAAAATAATGTGTTTTTTTTTTAACCTTGGAATTAACTCTTTACTATGACTATTTTAGTATACCAAAATAAATTCCATGGTAATTTCACTATCATAAAGTTTCATTTGGCACACCAATACGTTTTGTATGTCCCCTAATGTGGGTTTATGTTCATACACGTGGGTCCGCCATCTTCCTGTGAAAATGTCGTCACATGGTGCGCGCGCAGCTTCAACCTGTTAATTTTGTTACAGTGATGCGCGCGCATCTTAAAATTTCACTCTCATCATTTTTTCATAACGCGCCTAAAGAAGTATAACTTCAAAAATGGGCGCGTTAAAAGGGAAACTTCACAGATCAAAGCTTAGGCAATTCTTAGGATATAGCTACACAAATAATTGAAACATACGTAACTATTTTTATTAAAAATTTTGCAACTTTTTTTTTAAGTACACAATGATTTGGAAACGTCTATAAGTTGAGACCGGAAAAATTCACGAATTCATTTTGCGATAGGCTAAAACACAAATAGTTATACCTCAGTTCTACCTCTGCTATTGGCTCACAACTCACCTGGATGTCTCTGGGCCAATGAGAAACACCCGACCAAAGCTTTATCGAATCACAGGCTGCTACGATGGGACGTCTCACAAGACAGCAGCCAATGAGTGGATGGCATTTGACCGAGTGTAAGTAGAACTATGAAGTTCATCGTAGAGGTCATTGAACCCGTGGATTTTTCCGGTCCCTATCTATAGGTAACAGTGTTCACGATTATTATAATTAAACCAATCGAATATTTAAAAAGAGTAAAACTCTTTTTGTAGTTTCACGCGTAACGAAAAAAATTGCAGCACCTTCACGGAGAGTGAGCGACGGAGCGCCCCTTCTTATATTCCGCCGCCGAGCGCTTCACTCCTGAGAGCTCTGGATGAGTCTTTAGCCTCGGCGGTAAAATAAGTGTTTCACTTCAAAAATTCAATCACTAGACGTAAATAAAAAAAAATCGTGTACGGAACTAAAAGCTAATTTTGTTTTAACCCCGCGGGAGAGCGAGGCTCGCTGGGTTCCGCTCAGCCGCGCCGTCGTAGTGGCGCTGAAGTGCTGGTTACGCGCGCGGGGCTGATCGAGTTAGGCCCTCCGCCGAGGTTCGCAGCACGCGACAGACATAATGAGAATGGTTTCAGGGAGAAGGGTGGGTAGGAGGGGGAGTGCAGGGGGCGGCCGCAAGGGCTGCTAAGGGCGCGGCAATTAATTTACCGGCCGCCGCGACAGGCACGAGTCCGCGCGCAGGGACACGACTCGGCGCAGCGGGGATCCGCCGGAGACAATTAGTAGCGGTCTCTCTCTCTCTTTCTCTCTTTCTCTCTCTCTCTCTTTTTCTCTCTCTCTCTTTCTCTCTCTCTCTCTCTCATCCGTGCCGCGGTTAATTAAAACATTTTTTCCGAAAATCCCTGCTCGGAATAACTCTCGACCCATTGTGTGCGTGGCGTGGCTTTTCGCCACGCGCCCTTCGAACTGGCTGCGTGGCACACGGGCTGCGTCGTCCAGTTAACGCTTCTCTCTCTCTCTCTCTCTCTCTCTCTCTCTCTCTCTCTCTCTCTCTCTCTCTCTCTCTCTCTCTCTCTCTGTATCTCTCTGTATCTCTCTCTCTCTCTGATCACGTTTGAAATCAACCTTCGAAAAAAAAAAAAATGAAGGAAGGCGCAGTTATTGTCAGCGCCGTCGATTTTTTTTTACGTGAAAACTTCGCGTGATTTAATTTCCTTTTTTCGACGCTGACGTAGCTCTCGCATTCGCTCGGCGATGGAATTTTTCAAAGCGAACCTGCGTTTTTTTCCCTGTGATTCCGAGCGCATTTACGAGTCACGTGAGACGACATCTTTAATTGTTTTGTAAATAAATAAAAAATTACAGCGATTTTTCACGTACCTATAATCCGGAGAACAATTTTAATGTCTCAGTTTTGGGTCCTAGCAGTGCTCCGCAAGCTACTTTCAATGACACCCCGGATCAATGCCCCAGATGAACGCGTTTCCACGCCCCGCCGACGTGTAATTTTACACACAGCTGATTAGTAACAATCACCCGCATGCGCCTATACGCTGAAGCTATGACGTCACAGGCAAAACAAGTACTGCGCATTATTAGTCCCGTAGTTATTAGCGATTCAAATCTGGCGGTATTTCGTCACACAAGTAAAGAAAAAGATATTTTTAAATAAATTATTTTTTGACTTGACGTCTAATAAATCGATTAACGCTGGCTGCACGCACGAAAAAGTGTCCCGTTACGCACATTGTTCCGTTACGCTGTGTTCCGTTACGCACATTGTTCCGTTACGCTGTGTCCCTTTACGCTCATTGTACACTTGCGCCGCATCTATCTCTCTTCCACTCGATTGGCCTATGCGTCCGAGGAGAAGAGAGACAGCGGCAGCACACAACTTACATCTACACGTGAACTGTTTCGTCGACTGTTTATAATGTGAAGTGAAAAGTTAATGTGGTTTTCATTGCTTATTACAACAATAATTTCGGCAATAAAGGTTAATTATTCTTGCATTTAAAAAATCTGATTACTAGTATAATTTCAAGTATTTATTCTTTTATTATTAAAATAAAAATGATTCAATTTTATTCATAAAAGTATGCAATCATTTCATCAATGTTTTGTTATGACGTTGTCACGTTAAACTATCGTCCGTAAACCGACTTTACAGACAACCAATATTTTTTTTTCATTGTGTTATTGTTTATTAGTGTATGCCACTATGAATATTCTTTCCCATGAAAGAAAGATATTTGATTCATATAATGACCACCCCTTCCCCCAACCCCTTCTTTTACGTTTTTTTTTCTGGGTACCCCTTGCTCGAAAAAGTAAAATGGTCTGAATTCTAACTTATCTCAAAATTAAGTTTTTTTTTTCTTTGCAGTCTCTCCAGCTACCGCGAGAAATCTTCCGTAAACACTCCCACACGTAACAAGTGAACATCAACACGCAAGGCGCCGGCGTGCTTCTGGCGATCGTCCAGCGTCGCGCGGAAGACAAAGGCTCTGCTTCGCCGACCTTGAACTTGTCGCGACTTGTCTGCGCCTGCGAGGCAGCGCTAGCGTGACGTTAAGGTGGTAGTGTCCGTAACTACTTTGCTTCCTATATTTCGTATTTCTTAGAGGAATATGAAAGTCTTTAATCTCGGGTTGGGTGTCACCTCGGCTGAGGATTCGACACCGCTCACAACTCTTATGAAAGCTACAGACTTGAAGTAAATATATTTTAGTACAGCAGATTTTGCTTGTGGTCATTATACTGTATATGAATCACTAGTAGTGTATAAAAGTTCCTCCGGGCACAGGCTTCAGGCTGTGGAGCCGTGGAGCCGCGCCATCTTGGATTTTGACATCACGGCGGCTATCTTGGATAACCTTAACCTTTGACCTTGACTCCGGCAGCCATTTTGGATCCGCCATTTTGTTTTCTTGAACTTCCCGCCATTTTGAATTCCGTCATTTAGTTTTCTAGAACTTTCAGCCATTTTGAATTATGACGTCACCGATGTAATTTTCGTTACAGCCGCCATCTTGAAAATCCAATAGTGTTAGGGTGTGTGAGGGTGGGAAAGGATCGAACAAAAACTGACTCGGAAGAACTTTTTCAGTCGTCGGGGAGGAGTCGTTTAATACGTTTGTAAGGTTCCAGGGGCAGCTTCAGGATAAGTTTTTTTTTTGTTGCCCCGGACTGTACCGCAGGGGCGTGAGCACAGTTTTGGGAGACCCAGGGGGTCTGGACCCCGTATCAGAGGGTGGTCCGGGGAATTTTTAAAATTCAGATGCAAAATGGTAAGTTTTGTGGCCTTCTGAGGGTAGTTTATTTCTCTCTGAAGTCCAATAAGTATAATTTATTAATCACAAGAAATATTATAAATGTATAATTGTATGAAAACAAAATATATTTTTATACCTACAACGGTCACAAAATTAAACGTGTGTTAATATAAGGTGAATAATTCAACACAGCTCGTACGTTAATGTAAAATGTAAAAAAATCTGCAGGCGAATGTATAGTTCCATTTCATTGCAAACTGCCCTTCTCAGAAGGGCATACGATTAAAGTTTGTAATGAAAACAAGATTTACTTTTCTTATATTTTTCCATATAATTCTAACGTTTAATATGAATAGGTAATTTTTGTAAAAAGTCTTATTTCCAATTTTCAATTTTTTTTTAAATGTTGGGTATGCCTGTACCTACCCGCTGGAGCCACCTCATATTTTTGAAAAGAACCATAGACCATACCACGGTGGGACATATTATAAACCTCCCTAGGGAAATATGAAAAACAAAATCTTCAAAACAATATTTTTAAGCCATCCTGGAACTTAAATTTCGACTAAGGTTTTTCTGATTTTATCCTGAGAAATTTTTGATATTATTTTTTTCTGATAAATTATACTCCGGTTGATTTAGTAGATTCCAGAGAACAAATTCCGGTGAAATTACGTCATTACATTACATTTTGAAAGTTTTTCTAATGTGAAATCATGAAAACTCAGTTGAGATCGTAAGGTTATTGACCAGCACTCGAAACTGCGCGCTTCTAACATCTTAATTATTCCTTTTCCCAATACTGTCCGTACGTACGTATTTTTCACAGAAAACCGAAGGGGAAAAAAAAGGAAAATGAAATGGAAAAAGCGACGCGGGGGGCTGGGGGGTGGAGCGAGACCTGGCACAGGGCAGCGTGAATATAGAACAGCCGAGGCCACGCGTCCAGAGACCCAGGAAGCGCCGGAGGGGGAATGAAGAGTGTTACAGCGTCTCTCATCCTTGGTCTGCAGTGTGCAATTAAACGGGCATTTACTCTCTTCCCAACACGCTGTCCTTGTTTCAGTGTGCTATGTGGGAGGGGCGAGGGGAGATCCCCTCCCCCCCCCCCCCCAATCACCCGCCTGGACAAAAAAAAAACTACTACTGAACTAAAAACGAACTGTCGACAAAAAATATAATCTTCTTCAGGACGCACCTGACCTTTGACGTCGGTAAAATTAATTTTTCTTTTGTAAAAATGTACTATTTTACTTTCTTTTTTTTCTCGTTTTAATGTAATGTGCGTGATTTTTTTTTTTATTTTTAAACATTCGTATTCTAAAAAAAATATATCACATTATAGTTTTGATAATGAATTTTTAAGACGTCACAAATGCGTTAAAATAAGTTTTAATGACATTATTATTATTATTTCAAATTTTTTTACTCCCCAATTCAACTGCCACGTATACCAAACCACCCAATACCTTCCAGTTATCCTACCCCCCCCCCCCCCCCCCCCCCTTTTCTTCCCGGGCCCTTAAAAAAATATATAACAAAATTCGCCACAGAAAATTCGAAGCTGGGTGTCGGCCACCGGCAGATGTTTACCGGATTTTCAGAAATGGAAATTGGGTAACGTGACGGACGTTGCCGCTGGGATTTCTCGGTGCACTACAGAAAATAGGATAAGTAGTTACATTTTAATGCAGCTAAAATGTTCAGATCTTGAAGTCGGAATTATTTAATGGCATTGGCATTCACGTAAAACGTTCAATGTAATTTATAACAGTGACAGCAAAGAAAAATAAATGGCAACTGTGGCAACAAAACTATGGATTTTTAAAATTCTAAACATTTTCGATTAATTTTAAAATTTCACTGAGCTACGTTTACGAACAAAGCATTCCCGTCGCAAAGTCTATGCTTATTTTTTTTTAAATTTCCACGTAAAATTTAGTTTCACATTTCATGAAATATGATATATTCCTTAACCAGTCCACAAACCACAACCAATTGATACACTTCTGAGGTTACCTGCTGTCCTTGAACCTGTTCTGCGGCGTCGGTTTTATTTCAGAAACCAAATGCATACCCAAATTTGTTCATAAGATGCTAGTAAAACTTCAATATATACAGATATATTTATATAAGCCATTATATATAAGCTAAAACCTATAACAATAACAAACACATCTGGTATATTAATATTTACGTCATTTCCCTCAAGAAATAAGTCAATTTGTTTGGCCTTACCTGACGGTGATGAAATATTCCGAGCTTTCTATGGTGCACCTTACAGACTTGTTCTACAAATGAGTTTTTGCGTTACGAAACCGTCACTTTCACGGGAGATGTAAGAAAATAATAAAAATCAATAGCACCCACAACAAACTGTTACATATTGTCTGAAATGATCACTTAGAGCTAGATGCTGCAGCAACACAGTACTTGGTTTGATATCGAAAATGTAACTTAGCTGAGCAAATGAGCAGTTTAAAATACCGTTTTCCGATTGACAGTTATGTATGCAAGCAATCTGATTTCACAACAGAGAACAAGTGCGCGTCTAGCAAGTTTCACTACAGAAGAGCCTTTCGCATCTTCGCGCCAAGCATTTTCACTAAACTTTTGTGTTCTCAAAAAGCACGCATGTTCTTCTCATTTAAAAAAAACGCGCATTTTCTCACATTTCACTTAAACCGACCGTTACCGAGCCGTTACGCAAATTTGTTTACTACCGCGAACAGATGACAAGACACGAAAGATCCATGAACTCGGTCAGGACGCGGCGGGCAAAAATTAGTTTGTGCTGCTATCTAGCGGGAACACACAGAAGCTTTTTCAAAGTATAAAATATCGCTTCCATAGCTTAGTTAGTAACAAAAGTTTAGAAAAAGTAAATTTTTTGAAAATTCTCTTTAACTAAATTAAAATACTGAAAATGTTAGAAGAATCAAACCTCTCTCCAACTGATTTTAATACCTAATATATAAAAATATCAATGTAAATGTTTGTTTGTTCAAAATCTTAAATCTTCTAAAGTTCTTCACCGATTGCTTTGAAGTTTGACACAACATTGCATTTTAATACAAACGTGATTTTATATGCCTACCTATTACCTGTGAAAAGTAAAAAGATATATAAAAATATAATTAGGTAAAAACATAGATTTTTAATGTTTTCATTGCTATAGTGTGATTTAAGGATTGCGAAGGGGTGAAGCGAGAAATATATTTAGAGATAGATATATATATGTGTAGATAGAGATATGGAGAGAGAAATAGAGAGATGATCTGTATATGTGTACCTAATTCAAACAAATTATTAAAAAAAAAAAAAGGTTGAGGCATTGCAATGCATGCCAAGCATTAACTAGTACCTATGTAATACATTTATTCCCATTAGTACTAATTATTATACATTTGGGAATTATTTTCAGGTACATATTTGAAAATACGTAGTAATTTAAGAGCAAATGAGCCACCTTTTGAACATGCGCTCCAAAAAAAAGGAACTTATTCAATTGAAAACCTAGAGTAGCCTACCTATTTGCAAAATATTCCATTGTTAAAATTAATCAATTTCTTTTTCAGTGTTTGTGATTTGTATTTATTTGGTTGTGCGTGGCTCACCCTAAAAAAAATGTACCTAATATACCTATATATTTTTTAAGGAAGCTGGCCAACAAAACTTTACTTAAAGTCAAGTTGATTAACTGAACAAGAAAACCACTCATCTTTTGTAAAATTACAGAGAGAAATTTATTTGAAAGAAGTAACTGATATGTTCAGTCATTCATATTACAAAAGTACTATTCTTTGCATAGTGTGTCTATAGGTAATTGTGATTACATTGTTTTATTCTTTTTGTCCACATGTAAATGTGTTTTACATTTTTTATTTATTTCAAAATAGCTGAAGTACCCAGCATTGTCCCACGCTAAACACATCATAATAGAAGGAACATCACAACTGATTTTCAAATCTGTAGGCCATACACTTGACAAATGATAAATTTTGATTTTAAAGTCCCATTGATTGCACAATCTTGGTGCAACAAGTTTATGCACCGGCATTTCCAGGATGCCAATCTTCAGCTTCATTTTGCATGAAGGCAGGTAACCCCAAGGCAAGACGTGACGGACGCACCGAACGATAGCGCGTTACAAATTCAAGGCAACGCCATCTATTGAAAAAGTTCAAAACTAAACTGTTATTAGCGCCTTTAGTTCGCTAGCAGCCTCGAGCTTCATTAAGCGGATGGGTTTCACCAAGGAGAAGGATAGGAAGTTAACAGACATTACATTATGACAGAGTGGTGTTCAACTCTATCTGGCTGAAAGTGTTCATAATGCCAGTACATGCAGAAACACGTGGTACTGAAGCAGCATGCCGTAACACGAGAGGCAGATGTATTTCATAAAAAAGTTTTCATGTTTTTATATTTCTCAAAACACTTAAACTCCTAATTACACTTGCAGTTGGTAGAATCATTTCTCTGTTTTTAACAAAGTAAAGCATTATTTTTTTTTTTTTCATACAAGTCACCAATATTAGGTGTTACAGCCGCCACCAGTACGGAATAAACTTTCATAACGACTGTAGCCAACAGAGAGAAAGAGAGAAGTTTTGCAAAAATGAACAAACATAGCACTCAGAATCCCAGTCTCCAAGTCCATACTGGATTTTTACCAAGAAGGCAGATTTATTGATATCCAAATCATATCCAGCTTCAATAACACATCCAAAGGGACCAAAGAAGTCGCCTCCCGCCAGGCAGGTGCTGCCGTGAGCCTGCGAGTTTTCTCGGGGTGCTACCGTTTCCTGCACCAGTTCGTCACGTCAATTCTCCGTTCTCACGTCATGACCCCTCATTGTCTGCAGTGATGACGTCGACGCGACATCACGCCCGATACATTCATCAACCCATTCCAATCAGCGGGACCAAAAACACCATGCGACGCTTACGCGAGAAATTTTTTTTTTATCCAAATTTTGATGACCCAAAAATTGGGTGCGACGATTATGCGAGTGCGACAATTATGCGATGAAAGAGGGTAATCCGTGCCACTGCAGCGATACTGCGGTATAAATTACTGGACAAGATTAAAAAATATATATATAATGTATATTTTAATGAGTAAAATGCATGTACAAATGTCACACTCGGTGAGCGTCGCACGGCGAACGGGCAGGAGTGTCGTCGTCAGCGGCGGGCGCGTCGTGCGTGGCCGGGGCTCCGGCTACCGTCTCGCCGAGGAAGTCATCCAGCTCGGCCAGGTCTGGGTCCAGCACCACCTCCTCCAGCGAGGGCGGGGCCCCTGCGCCCTTGGTCTCCACCTTGCCTGGGACGCCCGCGGAGTACAGTACGAACCTCGTGAGTCGGCCCCCTTCCAGCTCGGGTCTCAGGGCAACGTGGGCCGATTCAGAGGAACAAATTTAACAACAGTACATTGAATCTAAAAAAAAGTCTCCTGTTGTAATAAAGAGCTCAAATTTACGAACAAAACATTTCAACGGCGCAAGAACACATTTAGAAAAAAAGAATTAAAAACAGAGTGATTGCTTTTATTAGCATGCACAATCTTTTTTTTTTTTTTTTTTTACCATCCAAGCATTCGCCTAAATGGAATTTTAGGAAACTTTTTTTTTTGAAAAAACTGGTATCAGGATGGTCGGACCATTTGAATCTGGGTACGGCGAGTGCATAATAAAAACCAAATTGGTGCGACATTACCAAACCACTTAAAAAGTACAATAAAAAGTGGTCTATTTAAAGCAGTAAAAACTGCTTCCCACAAGGCAAGAAAAGATGAAACACTAGCAGAGAGCACCTGATATAAGAACTATTCCAACACACACTTATATAGTGTCTTCTCTACTACTGATAGGAACATACAATGTGGGTTTTGGACTGCCTCCCTTTCCACGATAGAAGAAAAAGATTCTATACTGTACTTTTCAAAGTAGACAATGTTCATGACATGGAAAAGAAAAAAGAAAAAAAAAGGAAAAAATCTGTTACTGTAAATAGTTTTTTTTAATACCAATTTCACATATGTTAAATGTATTTGATACTACAGTAGAGTACCCCACAACCGGAATCATTGGGGGGAGGTCTATTACGGTTATGGGAAAATTCCGGGTAAGGGGAGTTGCGGTAGGGCCGGCCTCCGAGTCGGTTGAATGACCTTCATTCAAGCAAGCTGGCAGGCACGTGTTTCTTATCTCTGTGGGTGGGTGCGTGCGTGAGCGAAGAGGACGATGAAGAGGGTTCGGGGGAGGTAGTAGGACTACAGCTGCAGTGTTGTGTTACTTCTGTGTTGACGTGCTAGTGATTCACACTTCCTGGAGTGTGTATAGTCACTGCTACGCACAGTTTACATTTCACATACACAAGAATAAAACTTCAAGCACCTCGTTTAAAAACACAGAGATAGAGAAATACAGGTAAATGTAGACTGTTTAATCATATATTAACGTATAAATATGGACATAATACATATTTGTACACTAAATTATTGTCTACAAATGAAAGCATCACACGTTGGAAGTAAATGTTACTTGCTATCACGTGTGTCAGCGTGTGTTGTGGGAGTCTGTGTACATACTCTCGGGCCGGCCGGAATTTTCCGTTTACTTGACATAATGAAACAATAAAACTACTTATAGCATAAACATGTTTATAGTAATTCACGTCCGACGCGAAAACTAGCGGTGTATTTACGCAATGCGCGGGAAAGACTGGCTATAATTAGCTCTTTGACAGACGTGCGCGCGCGCGCCTACAAGACATGTACAGTCAGGCAAAAGCAAAAACGCCTCGTTCCAGTGCGGAAATGTTTTGGAAAATTAGTTCCGGATATCGGGAGTTCCGTTTGTGGGAATTACGGTTGAGGGGTGCTCTACTGTACTGACATATATAAATTTTTGACTTTGTTTTTATGAAATCATCAAAAAATAGCCTGAAAACAATTATTCAAAAATAATGTCTACTATTCCTTTGAGATGTTAATTGACAATCTGCTACAAGACCTGCTCCTGATGAAGTCCACCTGTATTACTTTTTTTTAAGTTCTACTATTTTCATCACACAAAATTTAAGTACCTCATTGTTACTAGTTCAATTTCTGGAACATGTACATAAGAGAAATATAAATCTTTTTGACTGTTTCTGGATTTCCAAAATTTCTAAACATTCACAGCAAATCACACAAATCTGATAGTTACAAAAAAAAGGGGGTGGGGGAGGTGGGGAAACAGCAAGGTCTCCCAAACAGAGCGTGAAGACCAGTGGCGTAGCCAGGATTTGTGTATGGGGGGTGTTAAGAAGCATGCCTCCCCCCTCCCCGCCCCCCAGTATTAAAGCGGGGGGGTCCGGGGGTCCTTCCCCGGGAAAATTTGGATTTTAAGGTGTAAAATAGTGCTATTTTAGCAGTTTTCGGTACTTAAATTTAAATCTTGTAATGGTAAAATTTTTATTAATTTTAATATGAAATTTGTTTGAGTGATGAATAAGAAATTAATTAAAGATTTGGTGCTAAAGGGGGGGGGGGGGGTTGAACCCCTAAAACCCCCCCTGGCTACGCCCCTGGTGTGAAGACAATCTTACTCGGCACGCTGCCTGAAGTCTTAAACTCCTCGACGTCCTGGATGAAGGCTTCCTCGAAGATCTCCTGCCGCTCCTTCAGCACCTGCTGCTGCTTCAGCTCGTGCTGGATGACTTTCTCAGAGTGCTCCTTCGCCATCGCCACTGGCGGCACACAGACAAGACAACTGCAGCCAAGCGAGCGACCACAAGGTCAGCAGGCCGAGGGTCGGACACGCACACAGAAACTGTCGATCCGGCGGCGCTGTGGGGTTCGGCACACCCCGTAGTGCGTGATCACATTCCTTCAGGTGGATTCCAGCCGCTGGCCTTGGCCTTGACCTTGACCGCCAGGTTGAACTACTACGCCGCCTGCGTTTCTAGTTAGCTTAAGAGTTTGCTGTCGCAGTCAGTTTTCATTTCAGTACAGTGTTACCTATTTTCCAGCATTTTCACATTTGGTATTCCTGTTAAAACTACACTGACATACGCTTAGTACATCCCCGACTCATGAAAATTTTAATACGAAATGTTTTCCCGCACAATATACAGTCTGCACTGTTGTCATTTCGATCATCGCAACTTAACCAACACTAGTCAGTCTGACAAAAAAAAAATAACGAATACATTTGTTTCACAAAACTTTCAAATTGCATATATACAATCGATTGTGATCAACTACAGACAGGCCTATTGATATTTGATTCTGCTTTAAATTAATTTAGAGTATATGTATCCCTTACGCTTAATAAACTTTAGTGAAAACTGATGTGGATTACTAACAGCAAATGGATTCATGATTAAAATACATTATGTTTTTAAGATATAAAGGTACCGCGGGGTGAAAAAAATTACTGCCAGAGTTTTGTACTTAGATTTTTGGCAATTATCCCTGGGGTTTCCAGGTTTTAAAGACACTTTTTTGATTCCCTGAGTTCCCCTATTCTCCAGTTTTTTTTTTCCTGTCCGCAGGAACCCCGAATTCAATCGGAGCTCCAGGATAGTTGCAAGCAGCAGTGAACGGGCGACAACGGGCACAAACCTCTGAGGGAGTCGAGCTCGTCGAGCTTCTTCACCTTGTAGAGCGCGAACTGGAACCTGTGCTCCAGCTGCTTCTCCTGCAGGTCCTGAGTCTCGATGACGTCCTCCAGGCTGACCAGCGCGCTCTCCACGTCCTCAAACAGTTCCTGCAGGGTGCCTGCAAGCCACCGCGCGTCCCTGCCGTCAAGCACCCCCCCCCCCCCCCCCCACCGGCGCACAGGGGTGTAGCCAGGGGGGGGGGGGGGTTAGGGGTTCAAACACACACCCCTCCCCTTAGCACCAAATCTTTAATTAATTTCTTACTCATCACTCAAACAAATTTCATATTAAAATTAATAAAAATTTTCACCATTACAATATTCAAATTTAAGTACCGAAAAACTGCTAAAATAGCACTATTTTACACCTTAAAATCCAAATTTTTCCCGGGGGAGGACCCCACGGAACACCCGCTTTAATACGGAGGGGGGGGAGGGGGGGGGCCATGCTTCTTAACACCCCCCCTCCCCTACACAAACCCTGGCTACGCTACTGCCGGCGCACGACAATTGGACGCGTAGTTATGCAAAAAGGAACTAACCCACAATGAAACCTATTCTGAGTTATTTTGAAGTTAAAAGTTAATCATGAATTGTAATTCTCGTATTAATAACATAATGTCGGGATATGATTTTAATGGTCTAGTATAAAAACTGATATGATAATGGCGACGACGGTACCATCAAACCCTGTACTATTTTAATTTATTTTCAAATAAAATACAACACAACTGTGGGTTGGTTCTGTTTTGCATAACTACGTCCACATGTGCTCATCAGTAAGTCGCATGTGTTCGCGCCAGCAGGCCCCACACGCTCCTGTCAGCCAACCAACACGCACTCTCGTCAATCGTCAGCAGGGGCGCAACAACAGGGGGGAGAAAGGTTATTTTGCCAACCCCCCCCCCCCCCCTCTGAAACCTTGAAGTGGGGGCAAACGGGAGCAAAGAAAGTGCTGTGTAATCAATTTTTAGATGATAAAACTGCTTAAATAGCACCATTTTCCACCTTGAAATACAAATTTTCCCAGGGGAGGACCCCCGGACACCCCCCCCCCCTTCAATAAGGGGGATCGATGATTCTTTATAAAAACGTATATTGCCCCCCCCCCCCCCCCCCCTTTTGGAAATTTAGTTGTTACGCCCCTGATCGTCAGTAAGCACCCACGGAAGACAGGGATTCAAGGTTTGACATCTCGTCAACGATGAGGTGATCACGGATGGATGGAACGGCGAAATGGAGCAGCAATGAAACGTATCAGCAAGAGAACCGGGAGTGCAAAAGGAAGATCCATCGGACTGCGGAAGGCAATCAAAAATGAATGAACAAATTTCTGTACGTTGAAATCCAAGTACTACATATTATGTTGGCCACCATTCATTAATATGCTTAATTATTAGCTCTATTGATATTTATCATCACACATACAAGTTACACACAAGAGCCAGATGTCCACAAAGGCACGAAGCACGCACACACACACACAAACACATCATATGTAATGCACACTACCTAAGTGGTTGGAAAGATAATTATGAATGAATAACTGAATGATTGAATGGCTGGGTGAATATATATGAATGTGCGAATGAATGATTGGATGTTTGAATGAATGAAAGAATGAATGATAAATGTAGGTTTGACGTCTTGTCGACATCAGGGGCGTAACCAGGGGGGAGGAGGGGTTTAGGGGTTCAACCCCCCCCCCCCCCCCTTCACACCAAATCTTTATTTAAATTTCTTATTCATCACTCAAACAAATTTTATACTAAAAATTAATAAAATTTTTACCATTACAATATTTAAATTTAAGTACCGAAAACTGCTAAAATAGCACTATTTTACACCTTAAAATCCTAATTTTCCCGGGGGAGGACTCCCGGACCGCCCGCATTAATAAGGAGGGGGGGGGGGGGGAAGGGGGCATGCTTCTTAACACCCCCCATAAACAAATCCTGGCTACGCCACTGGTCGACATAGAAGTCATTAGAGACGCATGAAAAAATAAGTGGGGAATCAGGAAGTGGCTAGACAAAACCCACTAGTTCATGGCAATGTCCAGCATATTTTGCTCGTGCAAAAAAATTTGAACCCAGATCCCCTGCACAGGAGGCGAGCGGTCTGACCACAGGGCCGTCGCGGCCCCGGGAAGGGGGGCAACTTCCGAGTGCGGGGCTAACCTAGCTGCTCCATGAGCTGCTGCACGCTGTTGAGAGTCTGGGGGACAGCCGCCAGGCACAAGCTCAGACGGCCGACGTCCTTCCACTGCTTCTCGAACCCTTGGTGCAGCCGGCCAATCAGCGCATCCACAATCTGCAGCACGCCACCACCCGTCGCTACAGCACACGCTTCTTAAAAAAAAAAAAAATCTATCTTCCAAAAAAATGTTTCTGCTATTTCTTGGTGCCAATGGATAGTTACGAAGATACGTTCACGGACAAGGCACGACACTGTAATTCAATCCAAACTTATGGCGTGTTTCATGAACTTTATTCATTTTTTTATATTTCAGCGAAGAGATGCGCAAAGCTTTATAAAAAGTCTCGAGGAAATCCGAAACGGAATCCCCATCTACTGTAAATATTAGTGATGGGTTAGATGCCAATTTTCTAGAATAAATAAAGTAATTTGGAGTTTTGATGTTGGTATCATTCAACGTCCCGCAGCGCGTAGCATGAGCCCACGGCGCGGCCGGGAACGGAACCAGAGCGTACTTCCGCCTCCTTGGCGTTCTCCTCCGCCTGCTGGTGCAACTGGCTCCACTCCGTCTGGTAGTGGTGCAGCAGCTCTGCCCCCGCGTTGTAGTTCACCGACGGGTCGCCCGCGGGCGGCTCCTCCTGACGCTCCCTCACCGACAAGCCTCTGAAACTGGGACGCGACTCACGCTACCAACAACAAATCATCATCATCGTCATCAGGGGCGTAGCCAGGGGGGGTTTTTAGGGGTTCAAACCCACCCCGCCCCCCCTTAGCACCAAATCTTTAATTAATTTCTTATTCATCACTCAAAACAATTTCATATTAAAATTAATAAAAATTTTACCACCATTGCAATATTTAAATTTAAGTACCGAAAACTGCTAAAATAGCACTATTTTACACCTTAAAATCCAAATTTTGCCGGGAAGGACCCCCAGACCACCCCGCTTTAATACGGGGGGGCTGGAGGGGGGGGGGAGAGGCATGCTTCTTAACACCTCCCAAACACAAATCCTGGCTACGCCACTGATCATCATCATGTTGAAATTACTGAAACAATTCTCAGCAATGTCTTTTCAGAATGTTAACTACACCTTGGGACATTGAAATCAAATCGGTTGGCCAAAAAAAAATAACCACAACTTGGTAGCTGTCGCTCTGGGAAAAATAAAGCAAACAAAAAGTTCCTATATTTTTATACTCACACTGTAAAATAAGCATTACTATTTTGCACTGCTTTACCGTTTTAATGGATGGTGAGGTATTTTTTAATGTAAATAACATAACCAACCGTTTGCAACATTACTTGTAATGTACCTAGTGTAACCTAACCAACTATTAAAACTGTAAACTACCAGAAAAGCATTTAACATATCGCCTGCAGTTTTTCAGTATTAAAAAAAAAAATTACACTACTGCATTTTGAGATTTTTATTTGCTTTAATTATGACATATTTATATTGATGATGGTAATGCCTAACATATTATTACAGCTTAGCTTTGTTGCCAAAAGGCCATTTGAAACATTTTGGCACACTATTGCATTTGGTGAAAATGCAATCAAGACCCACCCATGTATTAATTGTAGTATAATTACAAAAATGTGCATCGTTTAAAAGATTAACTATTTTATACATTTAACTCATTTTCTTACCTAGCCGTAATACCTTCCTGTACAGTTTGAAATTTATCTCGAATACTTTCAAACATCGTTTCTGCATTCGTTGAAACTAAAAATGTTAAATAAGAACCAATGTGTCCGCTGTAGAAAGCGAACCGTTTACGCTCCCCGAAATACCTATGTACTACTCTTTATTCTATGCCTGTGGGTTTGTATCAACGAGCATTTGTATGCACAAGGGCAACTTTGATCCTCCCAAAAGAGCGATGGACCAAACAACAACACCACCAAAGCCAAAGTTTTTTCTGTTTGTTTATATATACAAAATAATGTAACCTCAAAATATATAAACAACTGAGAAGCCAAAGAGCAAAGACAAATGTATTTTGTATTGTCACTTCCCAAACAGCTGTAAAATATCATAGAGCACTCTTTGATTAGAAAGCTGCATATTTTTGGTAACTTCAATCCGATATGCTAAAAATTTTCTTTCTTTTTCCAAATAAATCATTATAAAAAATTTAAATAGCTAATTTAAGGGATACTTTTTAACAAATTCGGACTTTTTAACAAATTCGGTATAACAAATTATTTTTTCCAGATGAAGCATATCTCAAACTTAATGGGACCATTATGTCCCAATTTCTAATTTTACCTTTTATTTCAAGAAAATTTACTACAGTTTTGTAATAGCTACCATCAGAAAGCACTAATCAAACTACATTGTATTAGGTTTTAATACAATTACTGAACCTAGATACAAAATAATACGTTCTCTTTAGATAATATTAACTATTGAAAAAAAAAAAGGTTTTTTTTTATTTTTTAATAAAAAATATTTATAAACAATTTCCAATATTCAAATTCTTCGTGTAATTTTACAGTTTAGATGTGTAAGTTTGTTATTTCATTGTTATTTAATTATAGTTAGCTGTGATCCACATTTAAAAAAAAGTTTGGAAATTTGTTGATACATCGTTTTCTACAAATTACATACTTAAAGGAAAATATACTTAGGCAGGAACCCTTTATACATTTGTCAACTCGTTTTTAGTTGCTTGCAGATGCTACAAAGTATTCTGTTAGTTGTCATGTCAGTTATTACACATGACTTCGAGAGGTTTGCCTCAGCTCTAGCAAATGTTAGACTCCACAGCGATTGGGTATGGTGGCCGCAGAATCCAGACAGTTTCCAGAAAAGAAACATGATTTTGTTGACTAATTACAATCGGTTGTTCCCCCGAACCATAGCGGCTGCACTCTGGAAGAACGGAAATGGCACCACCACTGTTAGGGACATTATTCCGGCCAGCAGGCTCGCCAAGTACGGAAACTACCCATACCACCCAGAAGATAGTGGCATGAAGCAAGGTGTATCGTCTCCAGAAACAATCACCATCTCAGATGAAGATTTACAACCATGGGCCTGGAAGGAAGTTGATGAAATGTTTAGAAGACTCACTTGGAGAGAGGAGCACAACATGTAAGTTTGTACATGGAATGACTAAGCTCATGAACTTGGGTCCAGAACTATATCTTTGTGCAAGACATTAGAGAAAATTTGTCTTAAGTAACGACCTTATATGTGTTATGAATTGATGGCATTTATTTAGAGAGGATAATTAATAAGATCAATGGGCAAAATTTTTAAAATTTGCTGTCTAAAATATTTAGTGTGGAAACTGGGAGAGGGTTTATGTAACTATAATCAAAATTTAAAAAATGATTACTACATTTTTGTAAAAATATTTGTGTATGTAAATTAAAATTTCTGTGTTATTTTACAAAAAATGTGAACTGCTTTTACACTGAAGTAAGTGTTCGGGAACATAAATATAATAAGGAATTTAACACAAAATAAAGCTTTTATTATGCACACTGATTTCATAGCCCTTTATGCTGAAATTCTTATTCGCTCAGCATATTTAATAAACTGATCTTAAAATAATTTTGAAATATAAAAAACATTATTTAAAACTGGGAAGTTGAACCTGCAACCTTGCAATCCAAATGCTTATATATATATATATATATATATATATATATATATATATATATATATATACACACACACACACACGCGTTCCCAAAGATACAACAATGAGAAAATATAGTTTGTATGCCTATATTTGCAACACAACCCTCTTTTCTTATGTGTACTATAAGATGGTAATAAGACTCGCATACAATAATACTTTAAAAATAAGGTGATTTAAAAAAAACAAAAGGGACTATTGAAACTTCAAGACTAAGGCAAATAAAAAATATACATATAATGCCAACTATTTTGTATAGAAAAGTAATATTGAGCTCATATAATTTTTACTTTATATCCTGGGGCTGCTAAAGGCTGTCGAGAAATGGTTATTGGGTGTATGGGCTGGAAGTTGTAGATTTGTTTGTTGGGGTTTCTCTTTTCGCTCCTCGTGAATTGCGGTGGTTACGAGCTAAATTACCTTGGTCAAAAATAGTTGTAAACTACTTTATTTGATGTCACACGAACACTTTAGAGACGCTTGTATGCAAAAAAATATATCTCAATGTTTTAATATAACATTAAAAGCATAAATATAATTTAAGGCATGTTTATGTGATTATTTACAAAACTGCTTTTATTTTTTTCCTTGGAAAAATGCTTCAATATCAATATTTTCTAAATCCAACATCCTAAATGGTATGTTAAATGTGTTCGTTTCTTTGTAAAAAATAAAGATGGCCTCGGGAATATTCGATCCCTGCTACTGCTTCCGGTACATAGAATGCAAAATATACTAAATGCCATAATGATACCCCGAATCGAGCAGTAACAATATAATTATCAAACAGGGCAGTCGCTCTATCTAACCTCCAATCTTGCTAACCTAACTACCGATGCTGCTGACTACTCTGTTCCCAAATGATTGAATACCCAGTAGCCTCGGCGGTGTCAGAAGAAATGGTAAGGCGACCTATGTCCAATGTCAGTACATCCCTTTTCCATTTCAAAATTCCATTGCATGATTTTCCCTGTTAAAATCTGATTATATTTTATAAAGAGTTTCACATAGGTAGCACGATTATTCCCAAAAAAAAATGTTGAATGACACTTCTTCCGAGATTATGGTTGGTTTGTCAACCAATATATACCAAATTGGTAATCATGAGTTGATATGTACCCTGCTGGAGATTCTATAAATACTAATAATTTATATAATTAACTCCATACAATTGTTGACTACATAATTTTTAATAAACTCATGATTTTTAAGATAGCAAATGTATTCTGTTTGAAATTTTTTATTACAATTTATCGTTGAATTTTTATGATTGGCTGAAGAGAGAGTAGCATTCAATGTAGTACAGCCCTAAAATAAAATTCTTGCTACAGCACTGATGTGGTACAGAAGGTGGGGGGGGGGACACACACATGGGAACACACTCATCTATGTATATGTATGGATGTGTGTGTGTATGTGTGTATGTATGTATGTATATATATATATATATATATATATATATATATATATATATATATATATATATATATATAAAGAGAAAGAGAAGGAAAGTTGTAAGATTGTGTGTATTTCAAGAAAATTCTTAATCACTTTAAACAGAAATATCAAATTATATAGGACGTATGCATTAAAATTGGCATAGGATTTAGTATAGTAGTATAGTTGTTTTATTGTCCAAGTCGACTACATAAATATACAATTATATTGTACATGTAGTATAGGACTCGTCAAGAATATTAAACATTATGAATACACATTTAAGTACAATCATATATACACATAAACAATAATAATAGTAAAAAACAAATAATGTACATCATATAATAATGATAATAATAATAATAATACTTTTTTTTTCATAGTTTTGCTTCCATAAAATCATTAATAGAATAAAAACTGAATTCCAACAGCAAATCTTAATTATTATTTTTTAATGCACAAATTTGGTTTCCTGATTTAAAATGTGGTGGAAGTTTGTTATAAAGATAGCAGAGTATCTCGGACTATTTGCAAAACATTTTGTACGATGTTGTAATATATGAAAATTATTTTTTGTTCTAGTAGGTATAATAATATGTAAATTGAAATTCTGCAGTTCATTCGACTGTGAATGTTCTTTAGGAAAACTTTCACTTGTGGTAGAATAATTAAACGGTTTTTGTTCTCTCCTTGCCTCTTACTCTCTCACTCTCTTCTTCACTCCCTCTCGCACACTCTTTCTCACTCATCCTCCCTTTTCCTGAGCCACTCTCTCACCTCTTTCTCATTTGGTATATAAGCGCAATTGCACTAAAGAGACACTCGTATACACATAACAATTAAATGTAATGGTGTTTTCAATGGCTGTACATTTCAGTGGAATGCTTAGTGGTAAATGGTGACCCGATCATTTATTGCGAAAGAAATTAAAGGCTTATTATATGATATTAACTCAGTACCGAATAGTCAAATATTTGAAATTGAGGTGAAAAATACTAATAATTAGTCGTATTGGCTCTTGCTTTAAATTCCTTTAAAAAAAACTGGAAAACTTACAATAAGTCTGAAACTGTTGCAAACATAGTTTTAGAATTACCACTTATCTGGAAAAGAACAAAATTACCATTTTATATTTTTCCAATTTTGTTATACAGGCCTCATTTTTTCATTATATATTAATACATTCTTATAAAAATGCTCATAAGCACAAGGCTAATGAAAAAAAATATGTGTTGTTATGATTATAGGTATCTCACTACCAGCTACAACTCAAATCTGTCAGCTCAGATAACAGCCAATGCTGGTTACAGTGAAAAACTAAATCAAAATGTAGAATCTTCCTCTTACAATCACCAAAAAGGTTAGTTAATGTAATCAAAACATTGCTGCAATTTTTTATGTATATTACTCAATTACTTGCTTTATTGTCTAGATTTGTTCGTTACCTACCACTACTCATTCTTCAGAATGTTATTGTATTTCTCACTGGTAAAATGACTATGGTTGCGAAGAAATCAAAACATTGACAGCAAAATCCATAATTTGCAACAATTATTTTATGATTTTTAACTGGGCACCTAAAACATATGAAAAATTAAAAACAATTTTTTATAATTAGAAAATTAAAAATTCTAGAACTTAGTCTTAAGACATATTAGGCCAGTATTCCAAGTCACAAAAATATGGGTTTAGGTGTTGTTGTACCCTAATCGTATTCCTAGTGCCTGATAGGACAAGGTCTGTCCCTTGTTTTTAGGCAGGGGCGCAACAACTAAATTTCCAAAGGGGGGGCAATATACCTTTTCATAAAGTATCATCGATCCCCCTATTGAAGCGGGGGGTTCGGGGGTCCTCCCTCAGGAAAATTTGTAATTCAAGGTGGAAAATGGTGCTATTTAAGCAGTTTTATTATCTAAAAATTGATTACACAGCACTTTCTTTGCCCCGTTTGCCCCCACTTCAAGGTTTCAGAGGGGGGGGCAAAATACCCTTGCCCCCCTGTTGTTGCGCCCCTGTTAGGGAACAGATTTTGGTGTCTGATCCATTGACGATCTGTTGCCCAAATTCTGTGCGTGTGCAGAGCTTACTTTTTCGTTGATTTTGTACAGATGGCGGACCCGCGTCTGGTACCTTACCATTAACTCCAATATAGTAATTTTTGTGATCATCGAGGGATGTGCCAAGCATGTTGGCGTGCAAAATGAATCTTTATGAATGCAAAACTATCCTGGAATACATTTTCTGCATTTTAATGGTCAGAACAAGAAATTATCGCAACTTTAAAATTACTTGGACAATTATTAGAAAAGCAGATATAGTTTGTGTGATGGTGCTTGTATCTTTAGTATTTTTGCCATTACAATTATATCAATGGTTGCGAACCGTCCGCTAGAATGCGTTCGAACAAGTTTCTAGCCTTTGACAGGAAACCATTTATTAAAACGGTTGCTAATTTGTTTCCACCCTGGGATTCTGTTTAGATACATAATGGAATACATCCCACGAGTAAGGTTATGGTTGTGTCCCAACAAGGCAGTGCTTATTCGCTACCTTAATCGAACATCTTAGAATACCACCCTTGGAGTCACAAAAATTTTATCAGCTTCTAGGATATGCTCAATTTTTATACAATTTGAAATATAATACAGTATTTCAACAAGTATGAATATGGTTTTCGTTTCAGGAACTTGCTTATTTGATTTTATATTTTTGCATATGCAATTATATATTTTTTTAAATATTTTTTATTTGATTTTACATTTTTCAATGTTCATGTCTACAACAAATACATACAAATATAAAAGAAAAGTATTTTTATTTTATTTTGCAGAAAAAGAGGCACTTCGGTATCAAGTGAATTCTCTAGAAGAGGAACACCTTTGTACTGTGGTGGGCTCAGTTACAGTGAGGAATATTTGGGCTAATTCAGCACCACTCGGTGCGGCAGTACCAGAAATCTGTCCTGTCAGTGTATTAGCGAAACCATTCTTTCCCAGCTACCTCAGCCTAGGGAACAATAGAGAATTGTTCCCGTACTTGCAAGTGATCGCCAGTCCGAATGCACCTATTCCAAAACCTGCCAATCAGCACTCTTTTTCAAGAATTGCTGCAGATGCGAACATACAGGTTACTGGAGGGCCAGCCAGGAGCTTGGTTAAGCCCAGGATACTCCAAAACATTGGTAACCCTGGTGTGCAACTCCGACCACATAATGGCATAGCCCAAAACACACCTGCATCACAACGACCCATAGAATTATATCAAGGAGTGGTATCACCATGCTGGACTGTCCCACCCAACCGCCAAAAGAACATCTCCAATATCTCTAGCCTGGTACGTATTTCCAATGGAAACCCATTCCCGATTCAAAATAACCCTGAAGAGAGGTCACCACCAGCAGATGGGTCAAGTTCACGTGATGATGCATTCCCTAGCCTTCCATCCAGCGAAGTCTTCCAGCACCAACTGCCTGACATGCATCAGGCCAATCATCTGAGACACAGCATTGCAGGGATAAACGTGCATTCCTCTGTGGCACAGTGGCTGTACTGTGCATGCCCAGAACGCTCTTGGGATTTCGACGACATTGGCACTTTAGCACTGAACTTTCAAGCTGTATCGCCCGCCAGTGAGGGCTTCCTACCTGCTCCACAGACCAGCACACCGTCCAAAGAATCTTCTCCTCGCCGTTTGTACTGCGATGTGCTCGCCAATAGGTCAGCCACGGTGGATACAGCAGACAGTTCGTACGATGAGCTGGAGCGTCAAGCTTTGGAGCAATACCAGCATCAAGACATGCACAGCTCTTCCGATGCTAGTACAGAGGACAAATTTAAGGTATTTAAGGACAAACTTATGACTAGAGACACGAAAATTTCATGTAATAAAATGGTAGCAATGTATACATGAATCATAATTACATATGCTTTATTTTGATGACTGGCCCTTAATTTTCTACATGCTCTGGAAATCTCTGGGCCAATTATAACTGGATAGATATAGTATGAAATAATAATTTTCAACTCATTCCAAAGTATGAAAAGGGTCTGTCCATAGCAGTGGAAAATTAAATATATGTAAAGGCTTGAATACTTACAAGACAGCTGAGTCCCACCTGTATCGAAAAGAGTGCATGGAATAATTATATTTCTACTTACTGCAAATCGTAATTCAACACATATACATTTGTATTACAGTTATATTTGTAGCATTCGCATGTGGTGCATTTAGGCTTTCAGCTGTAAAAGTTAACTATATCTACCAAAATAATTAAAATATTATGGTCAGATGTACCATATACAACTAAATACCTGTTTAACATTGTTTCAAGTCTTTTTCAATTAGTAGTCACTGAATGTCTTGGATGTTTTGTGCATAACCATGTGATGTCAAACCTAGTACCTTCAAGATTATAGTGGGCAAGAAACTTCTTGAAAACCTATTTGGTGCTCATAAATATGAGCTATTTTGAGGTGTAGGAATAGAACCTATGACCCTCATCTAATGACCGCAACATATTACTGGCCATGGCCACTGAGCACTCAACTAATCAAGTAATGATACATGAGTAGATGAGAGAGAATGGGAAGGAAAAAGTAGAGAGATAATACACACAACACATCTGGAAATACAGCAGAAGTAGTTGGTGGTGACAAATGCGGAAATATAAAGGACTACCCAACAGAGAGCTACTCCTGCAACCCAGACAGTTGCTTTCTGGGAAAGGAGATTTGGACAAACTTGCTAAAATTAAGGGGGTATAGGGCAATCATCGGGTAACCCATCAAACAGTTGCTCGCTAGGAAGATTGCTTGCCACCCATTGGGTAACCTGAAAAATTGGTGCTTGCGAAAAGGAAGAAAAGTTTACAACGTGCCAGACAGACATTTGCTCGAAAATGTTCGAGGGCTCACAACCCATCTGGCAGCCTGACAGACAGTTGTTTGCAATAAAGTTAGGAGATAAAGGATGAGAGAGTAGTGAGATAGTGACTAATATAAAAAGTGAGTGAGCTAGGAGACTGAGGCACACAGAGAGAATCTAGTGTTCTATATCACACTTTAATCACGACACTGTACCTGACAATACTGTACCTTCGAGTGACTTGGTCCTATTCTGTGCACAATGACCAGATGGGAAATCATTTGATTTCACTTCAGCCTCTATCGAGGATCGTCTTGAAATAGCGCTTAATCTCCCTAACCCATACAAACAGAGCACCTCAATCGTGCTTTTCTCTGTGCCTGTCTATGGCTAGCTAAGTTTCTTGGGCTCCAGTTGTCCAGAAATTCTCTCCTGGCTGGTAAGGTTGGTACTAATAGACTGAACTATGATTTTATATCTCATTCAGTGCAGTGCTTAGCATCTTGCTGTAAGTGTTAGATGATGCGATGAGATAAGTAATGTAGCAGGACCTCATCTGGTATTTCTGATTACACAATTATATTCACTGTGTTATTTTCTTGCCAATTTAATGTAGGTATCTTATTGGAAGCTATAGATCCATCATTTGGTGAACCTCCAAAGTGTCAATTTTCTGGAATTACGGGTATATCCCTATAGTTGGAAAAGCCGGTATGCTATATCTAATTGCACACATTCACTAGATGCTACATTTCTGGTGCCACCTTTTTTTGGAGTTACTTTGGTGGTGTGTAGACCAAAATCTTGCGGGCATGACACATCTCTATCGAGTCTTCTTCATACATATATCTATTGAATGATATGAGCAGTCTCCAAGCTTACCAACGGTCTATGTTTATGTTGCTTTCGTGCAACATTGTGATAGTTGTAGATGCCCTTTGCAGGTAAATTGTTGGAATTTAAATCTTTGGCTTATTATCGCCATACAGTAGCCATTTCGGCTGCCAGTCAATTGCTCACTATTTGCGCAGAACATTTTTGTATGTATTGTTAAAAGTGCTGGTTCACCATTTGAAACTGGCTGTATGGTGGAAATAGTTAAAGTGAGAGTAAATAGGTGGTTCAAGGTAGTGATGATAGAAAAAAACAGATGACAGAAAAAGTAAAAGAAGTGGATGTAGTATTCCCAACTCAACAGACAGTTACTTGCCGAAAAGAAGGGGGTGTAGAGTGCTCACAACCAATGGGGTGATCAGACATACAGATTCTTGCATAAAAGGAGAAAGGTTCATAACTTATTGCACAGCTAAACATACAGTTGCTCGGAAAGGTAGGAGTGCTTACAGCCCTATTGGGAGCCAGATAGAGAGTTGTATGTGAAAATGGAAAAGACAGTCGAAGATAAATATGTTAAGCATTAACCCTGCCACTTCCTACTTGCATGTCTGCAAACATCTATAATGTCAGCATGCAGATGTATTTTCTTACCTGCATCTTAGTGGTACATTTGTGCATCCATAGGAGCTAGAGCAGCAGGCCATAGAACAATACCACAGCAGTACGACACTGATCGACAGCAGTGAAAGCTGCAGTTATATGGGAGAAAGCATGCCGACGTGTGTTTGCGGGAGAGGCTGTCCAACCGCATATTGCAGTACACAGCGCGCCCGTGTCCACAAGAGCATGTCGTCTGAAGGTATTTAATAACAAACCTAAAACCATGAGCTCATCTTGTCGTGATGTTGTTGAAAAATAATATTTGTTCCTTAATTTCATTATAACTAAAAATACTAGATGAGTCAGTACAGTTACTGAAGATCATATTCAAATTTTGCAACATGTATTAGGTATCATGAGCCTTAATTATTTTTAAATTTAAAGACAGTTGTTTTCAAACTTAATATGATATTAAATCATTTTTTATAATTTTTTACCTGCCATAACAGCATTCGTTTCGTGGATAATGTAGTGATCTGGTCGTTCGGCACCAACTAGTGAGTTGATACGTGCGCTAGTACACGATTCTCTAAGGAAGGGTTCCTGGTCATGTGGTAAAGAGGCAGGGTTTAAAATCCTCGGCAAAAGGCCCCCTAGTTGTCAGCCACCCAGAACGTTATGCTACGTAATGGAATAGGAAAGTATGGCCGTGAATTATGTGTATTGCACTGACGGCCCTCTTACAAGATGCTGTTCCCGTGCATAGCCCGTTCCGAATGGGAGCTGATAGCTCGTCCCGGTGCACTAGGTTCGCTTGATAAGGCCTAGTCACTGAGGACCGGTAAGGCATGTAGTAACGTTACATGTGGCGGTCCACCGTGGCAGAGTCTGTCCATTCGCAGGCGCATGAAACACTTGTTGGTTTGCGATAGACTGGCCACGATGGGTGTCATATAAACTGATAGGTACCCGAAATTACCTAACACACTAATCTTGTTAACTAAAATTTATTTGTTCACCTTTTTTCGATACCTGTAAACAATTTAAAGAAAAGTATGAGAACATACAATAACTGCCAGTAATAATTAGGTTTATTTCACTAGTGCATACATTGTTTCCTCTATTATAGTGGTAAGCAATCCTAGAGTATTAAACATATATGTTTATCTGAGGAGGCAAAGTCTGATCTTTGAATTGTTTGGAAATTTGAGCAGCTCTCATAACTAATCCACTAGTTACTAACCATATACTTGGTTATGTGGTATCTTTCATTTCGTGTAGATACATAAATTGTTTCACTCGTTAACAGCCACTGTTCTACATCCTCTGTTACAACAGATGTCTGCGCTGCCAGCTGGCAACACGACGGGAAGAGTTCGACTGCGGCACTGGGGGTGGAGCCGGCGGACCCGAGAGTTGCAGACGCGGACAACAGGTGTGCTCAAGCTCGTATGTCACTTCGGGCCATGTTCGCTGCGGGAGGTGGGGACGGCGACCATTGAGTGTCCCTCCCCGCGACAACAGCAGCCCCAGGTACAGCTGCCTTGCCTTGCAGCAATATTGATTCTACATCCCACACAGCACACAAGTTCCAAACACATTTATTTATGTGATGTCGCAGCAATATTGCAATTTCGTAGAAGGTTAAGATGGCTTACACCCATCATCTAGCATTTTAACAAATACAGAAGCGTTGTTTAATTTTATGGCTCGACAAACCATACGACTTAACTTTTGTCTGTTGTAATGTCAACTGAAACTGCTGATATAAAATATGGTATAAACGATATTCCGGTATTTACATACTACATTATGATCGCAAATGCCTGATGATAACAATGTAGAAACTTTAGAAATGATATAATTTATGTTATTGAAATAGCATGGTTTTATGTAATGCCAGGATATGGTATTCTTCGATGCCATATTGCAACATCCAAAACATTGCAGAAATGGTGCTTGATCACATCTGATGAGTAAGTGTAGTAAAACAGTCACTCACATAATTTTCTTCTATTAGAACATTTCACTTCAGTCAATGTGTTTGGTGTCTTGCAAACATGATGCAGGCCAACAGCTGGAAAAGGTGCAGTTTTTTTTTAAAGAATACATATATCAAACCACGCATGATCCAATCCCTGACAAATAGTTTGAATACATGTTTTAAAATAGAGATGATGGCAAAATCTTGTAAGTTCAATATAGTATGACATGACCCCTTAATGCTGCATTTTTTATAATGTTTATGGAATATTGTCTGCAGTACGGAATGTCCCGTGCCCAAATGAGTATCATTTTACATAATTTCACAGATCACACGGGCAAACGATACAAGAAGAAGAAGAAAAAAACATTTATTCTGAAAACAGATTAGGCCTACAAGGCTCATGTGGTTGCAGTGAGATCAAAGGGAACCAGTATAATAAAAATGTGGCTCTGCATCAGTCGTGGAGATTTACAGTGTGGATGTAATAATGAGAAGGGATTGGTCTCACTTAGGAAATTTGCCTGAGATAGGACTTGTCACCTTCTTGTTTATTTCAGGATTAATTAACCCTGACAGCAAAATAGGCTTAAATCAAGTTAACTAGTTTACACATGCAGCAAGCCTGCAGGGACAAGCTTTCCGTGGCAGGCCTGCAAGCTTGCGGCAAAGAAGACTTGATTTAAGCATGATGTGTCAAGCTCACATGACAAGTTACAATTAAGTCATGTGGCAAGCTTACCGCAAGCTTAAATGCTATGTGGGAACTGAGGCACGGGGTTCCGGGTGATGTTGCTGGCCCATCGAGATCTCTGTTAAATGGGCGGCAGCTGTACCAGTCACACGTTCACGAGTTTGAGGTTCCTCATAGTGCCCTTGCAGTATATGCCGATGTCTCTCGCATAGTTTGCGGTTATAAAATCTAGATGTGGCTGAGCTGGTAAGTTAAAATAAAAGTTTACAGCTAGTTTGAAAGTGTTCCTTAGTTTTACAGCTTTTTGGAATATATTTGTTTGCACTGCAGCCCCTGGATCTCAAACGATTAAACCATCAATTAACTCACACAAGTGTTAAAGTTAAAATCACTCAAGGTACTGGCACAAAAGAGTGGACCAAATGGTAGGGTGTACATTCTGTTGAGCCAACCAAAATAAAAAAAAGGATTTAGTGAGAAATTTAGTACAGGCACTTAAATCAATTAATAAAGCACTTGATGGACTCCGTGTCGCGCACACGAACCCATTCCAATCGAGAGAGAAAAAAAAGTTCTGCTGGTGACAAATGAATGGTGATAATAAGACGATGATAATACATAATCAAACAAAGTCCTAAATTAATTACATTAATATAACAACAAGCCCATAAATGACAGGACCTGCTTGCAAGCATAACCTTCATGGGAGTGCAATGCACCATATGAGTGTTCCATTCAGCAGGGCGAACGTGCTCACATAACTTCCAGAGCTGACCCTTAGAGGCAGTGGCGGATACAGAAAAATCTCAAGGGGGGAGGGGGGGGGGCGCAGGTCTACCTCTTCCACACACTCCCTTGTCACGTCACCTTGGTAGCTTGGATGCAGCCAGAGATCTTTTTCCAAGGTCTGTCCGTTTCATTTACGTCTCGCCCGAATATTAAAGGTAAGTGTATGAATGTGTATTGTATAACATCGGCGGCCGGGTGCGCGCCCTCCCCTTGCCAAGAACCATGTTTGGTGCTGGGCTGCCCTGGTCAAGGGCCCCCTGCGCCCCCCCCCCCCCCCCCCCCTTATGAATCCGCCACTGCTTAGAGGCCAGCTTAAGAAGTCTTGCCAACTGAGGGATTGTATAAATGATGTACAGACTCAAGTTTACAGTTTGACTGAGAAGTAACTGTGTGTAAACTCACTGTAAGGCCGGGTTTATGAGCTACGCATGAAACACAAGAACGCAATATGCAAAAATACCCACTTACAAACTATGCAAGATGCAAAAATGCATCGGAAGCATCTGCCAGCTTTCAACTTTTTGCATTTCCGCCTTCCATATCTGAAGTTAAGTTTTCCGAAAAAAATTTAAAGATGCAGATGTCAAGAGCATAGAAGGCCACAATGTTGTTTTTATTATATTTATCTATTTCACTTGTTAAACTTTCGCACAGTGAAAGAAAATAACACTTGTAAGGTGGGTTTACGATTGAAAATTGAGAATTAGGATTAAAGAATTAGTTGTGGATTTGGTCTACATTCACATACTGAGCTTGATTTTGAAGTGTGAGTTCAGGGATTTAAATAAATTATTGTCATACTTCACCAAGCCTTATGAACTAAGTCTGTATGAACATCTTTATTTGGTTTTTCAATTAATTTTGGTTTATGATAGAATAGGTATATAACGGTTCTAACAATAATTTATTTTTAATGATTGTTTATATGATGGAATGAAATGATTCAAGGAATGATACAGCATTTTTTATTATAATATTTTGATAGTTGTTTATAATGTTATTTTGTTTTTATATAGGCATTCTGGACAGCCTGCTAATCTCCGACGGTCTGCTTCAAATTTCGAATGATGGATTTTCTACAAAATAAATAGTTTTTAATTAACATAATAAACATGGTGTAGCAGTAGTATAGTATACAAAAGTATTATATTCATAAGCAATAGTTAAAAATATTGCGGTTACCATTTAGATTACATCAATTACTAAAAAAAAAATTAAAAAGTTGTGTTTCTTTATGACTTGTTAATGTATAATTTGTGTGATACCAATTTAATTATTGTTGTATTATTACTGGCAAAAAATTATAATAAATATTTTGAGTGTAGCTTTTCCAAGAAATATGTACAGTGCCAATTGAAAATGATGAATGATTTTTATAACTTTTTATAAATAATTATACAATGTAAATAATAGAACTGTGTTGTTAGTTTAGTAATCGATGGCAACCAAAAATGTTTTAGTAAATTGAAATAAATAAGCTTGATCAAAATCTGATTTTATGTTATATATTTAAAAGAAATTTGGAAATAATGTAACTTACATGTTTGTATTTTAAGAAAATTAATCTAATATTCACATTTTATTTATAGGTCTTAGGAGACAATAATCTAAAGTTATCATGCACATATAACGCCCTTATATCAAACTTTTAATCAGAGTTTAAGGTTCCTTTATCGACAGATATATCTGGTAAACAACTGCAATGATATCGTCATAACAAATAAATAGCTTTCATTTTAAACATTTGATATCTGTGTACCTACGTCATATTCTTCTCTTTTTCGACTGTCTTGTTTCTCAACATTCTCTACATGAATCAGTTTATGTGCACCAAATTGGTTACCAAGTGGTTCGATGAATTTATTTGGATTGGAATCAAATTTGATTGTTATCGAATTAAAAAATTAGTGAGTGATATAATGATGACGTCGCTAAAAATGCGGGCAGCGACCGTTTTGATATTCAAGGCATCGGATCAACAAATTTAATGCCTCAATTTGTTAAAAGACTTTCGTTTCGACACCTTATCTATACTAAGTTGAATATAATTTTTCGTCTATAATTTATAGGCTAATTTCAATACAATCTCTGAATAAGGGGTCGTCCATTAATCTCGTGATGTTTTTTTAGCAAAATTTTAACCCCCCTCCCCCCTAGTGATTTGTGGTGAGGTTTAAGTCTACCCCCCCTCCCTCAATATCACGTGTTTTTTTTTTATACAAAATATTTTTAAAATTTCAGAATATTATCTTTAAATATAGGTATAATCTAATTTAATTCTGGAAAATTAAGCACAGTGATAAAAATGTCCAGACACACAATAAGGTTGCAGGTTTATTCTCACTGGCATAAAAATAATAAAGGAAAGGCTTATATGTGAAAAAACATATAACTTAATAATTACGCATGTATTCGGCGCCAAAATCACAGTGTTACTGGCGACTGGCAAGCCGAGCCGGGTGGTTCATGTTGCGGTGGGCGGGGATATTGTTGCCTGGCTATGGCGAGTCAAGGTCACGCGTCGCTTTTCGGTTTAGTAGAAATCGCGCGAAAAAATAAATACACGTGATATCTCTCTACACCCCCCTCCCCCCTTGTGATATTTCGTGATTTTTCCCGACCCCCCCCCCCCCCCCTTTTTAGAGCCTCACGTGATTAATGGACGATCCCTAAGTGTATTCGCGCATGAATATAATGCATATAATTAAGTTATATTTTACTGAATTGAAAAGTGCGTTGAGTTAATTGAGATATTTTCAAAACTCAAATATAAATTTAATTAAAATTATTCAAATTAATGAAAAAAAAAGTGTGTAGATATTAAGGATTTAATTTATTGATAGTCTAAAGTTACTTTCTTAATAAACATTTATATTGTTTCGAAAGTTGATTCAATTTATTTGTATTTAATTAATGTAGGAGAAAACTCTTTCTGAAACCAGTGAACTTCAACTATAGACTAATGCCTCCATGGATATGACTCGCGCGCCACCATTATTTTTCGGACCATAGGAAAGGGGAACTGTCATTTTACTGGTAATTATCCGATACGACACGCGTACCGCCTATTGTAGGCCTACGTTATCTCACCTAGACAGTAGCCTTCCTCTTATTTCAAAGCTCAAGTATGCAAAATTTCATGGCGATCGGATGACCGATGCGTTAACAATGAAATTGCAAAGTATCATCAAGAATGATTGAATTCTGTTTTAAGGGTTGACTTTATCGAAATCTCACATAGACAGTGACCTTCCTTGTGTTTCAGAATTAAAGTGTGCAATGTTTCATCGCAATCGGTTGAATGGTTAAGAAGGCATAAGGGACGAACAAACAAACACACATATATAAATATAAAGTAAAAAAAAAAAAAACAGAAAAATCCTATTCAAGAAGATTTAGAATATGATGGACTAGGAACATTCAACTTCTTCAACTACAAAATGGTCGCGATCATGACACGTGTGATATTACATCACTTTCAAGGGATTGAATCCAATTGGATTCAATCACTTTCAAGGGATTGAATCCAATTGGATTCTAGACGTAATTTGAAGTAAATATGCTATCGTGTGAAACAGCATTTTACCTAGCGGAAGGTGTGTGTTTGTTTCCTTCGTTTCGGTGGGTTTGGTACAATCTTATCCGCATTCGTATCTCTCCCCCTCCTCCTATTCGCCCAAACACTTACTACCCGTTGCTACTCGATGCTGCGTGATTAGTGCCGCTTGCAGCTGACACCCCGCAGGGCTCTCTATCTCCTCCTCCCCTCCCTCACAATTCCTTTAGCATCCGTGACATTCGTCACTGAAGTGCGCAGCTGCCAGCGACCTCTACACTACTTCAAACTTCCTGCCATCGACCGGCGGCGCGTGGAACAAGAGCCGCCCAAGCGCCGGGAGAGACGTCTGTGGCGCCTTTGAATATATATACTGTATAGAAGTCGCGAGTGGATAGGATTTACTTTACGTTTTTCAAAAGCGTATGATGAGCAGCTTGGGAACTTCACCGCTGCAGTGCGCTGCCGTAACGTCCTGTATCGTCTTAGTTGTTATTTACACGTTAGAGCGCAGCTCTGTCGCCCGCTGTCATTCCCCGCACCCCTCACCAATCATTCACTGCAGCTCAAGTTCGTTCAACGGGAGGGGGAAGGGGTGTTTGAAGAGTTCGACACTTGTCCAACAGGGACCACCACGAGTCAATGCCCTAGAGATGGTGGCGATTGCGGCGGTGAATTAACCAACTACCTCAAAACCGTATTAGAAATTTTAACCTGGGCTGGCGACTTCTATACAGTATATATATTCAAAGGTGGCGCGATCTCTCCGCAGTCCACTGCCCATCCCTCGACCCAACTCCGACGAAATCTACCATTACCTAGATCTTTCCCATACCCAAGGCCCATTACCACATCAGTGCTGCCTTGGAGGGCCGGCTGTCTCGGACACTTTTTTTTTCCCCTAACCTAACCAAAAACTAAGTGTTTTTGGAAGGGGTCCGGGTTAGAGGAGGGACCTATGTGCGTTTCAGGCCAAAGCCTATACGCCTAGTCATGCTGGGATCAGCCATGCAGGGAGAGGGTCGCATGCATCGTGTGCTACTATGAGGGGATTGGCCAGCCATGGCAGAAAATGGCGCCACTGCTAACTCCCCTCACTCATAAATCTAGACTACAACTAGAGATAAGTTGGGCCCAGGTAAAAACCTGTATAGACACAGGGTAAAATCCTGGGCAATGTCTTGCGGGGCGCGAGTTTGCAAGTGCAGGAGAATACAAGAGACAGAGGATGGTCTGGATCAGGGGCGCAACAACTAAATTTCCAAAGGGGGGGCAATATACCTTCTTATAAAGAATCATCGATCCCCCCTATTGAAGCAGGGGGTCCGGGGGTCCTCCCCCGGAAAAAAATTGTATTTCAAGGTGGAAAATGGTGCTATTTAAGCAGTTTTATTATCTAAAAATTGATTACACAGCACTTTATTTGCCCCCGTTTGCCCCCACTTCAAGGTTTCAGAAGGGGGGGGGGGGGCAAAATACCCTCCCCCCCTGTTGTTGCGCCCCTGGACGGATGAAGAGTTGGACAGAGTAAAAAAAAGAGTCTACCACAAGGGGGGGGGGGGGGTGTTGGGCACTTGGACTCGTGGTCCGTTTTGGGTCTTATCCAGGGCTGGATTTAGTGACCAGGGATGCAAGCGCCCCTGGTGATGAGTGGCCACTCACTCCGCTTGCTGTCTTTGCGTGATATGGCTCTGTGTAAAAAAGCGATGAGTAGGGTAAAAGTCGCGAGACTGATTCACAAGCACGCCAGACATTAAGCTGGGTTCAAAATTAAAATTAAATTAGCGAGTGCACAGCTGGCCATGCACACATCTGTGCACTCGACCTGAGATAAATCGATTAACAATTGATATCTTACTTTTAATTTCAGCCAATGAAGATTCAAGATGTATCCGACATATTTTGGTAGTGTTGTTAAATAACTTTATTAACTACCAAAAGATTATCCCGGGAAATCTGACTAGTAATACGTGGAATCAGTTATTCAACTTTTTATATATTTTTTCGTTAACCATTCTAACCACGAAACATTTATTTTATTTTATTAATACTATCATTAATTGCTAGTGAATTTTTATAAGTAATGACATTAATTAATTTTTAAAGCAGAATTTACACCTGAGCATTGTAATAACTTGAAATTTTCTTGCCACAGTATGAGTGATAAATATAAACAATTCTCTAGTTGAGCCAAAATGGGATCACACACTACTCTCATTGACTGTTGCGTCATACGTCCGTTAAAGAAATAAAATATATTAATTTCCCTCCTATGCATACGACCTCTCTCCCATCGACAACGATGCGGTCAAATATTGTGCGCACAACCTCCTGCTAAGCCCCTATCACACGATGAAAGTTTCCTTGGAAGGTACTCCATGCCAGCAGGGATGGATGGTTCAGCAGAAGTATTAGCAGAGCGCTGGCCGTTTTCGTGGAAGTTTATATAATCGGTCGTGTTCGAATTTCTGTGGATTTCGTAGTAGAAGGTGGAAATTTTATTCAATCAGAATGAAGTGTTAAGTGTTCCTCTAGTGTTAAAAAAAATTATTTAGAGTGATAGAATTTATTTTGATTATTGATTTGAAACTCTGTTAACGTGTGGTCTGTTGGAGCAGTTACAGCACTATGCGACAATAATGACAAACATCCGTGTTAATACAATACAGTAAGTACTATCAAATAATAATAAAAAAAAACAATTATTTCAAATTGTATCCAAAAATATACATTTATAGAAAGCAGGTTTTTTTTTAATTTGGGAAACTTGTTGCTGTTTGTGCATTGTCGAACTTTCAATATCAGGGTCAATGGAACTTATAATTCTATCGCGTACCACCTTCATCCCCCGGTTGACCCAGCGGACAAAGCGTACACAGCCTAGCTCTCTGTGTTGCCTTACCTCTAGGCAGCTACACGCGTGCAGGAACTCCTCGGGGTTTTTGGACTGAGCAGTCCATACGGGTCATTACCACAACGCCGAATGCCAAATTGACCGCAACGCCGACAGCTAGAAAACTGCTGTGTACCACAACGCCGAAAAATGTACCACAACCTAACCTAACCTAGGCTAGCCTAACCTTACCTTACCTAACCTAACCTTTTTGGCAGTCCTTCAATGACATTTTTCGGCGTTAATGTATTTCGGCGTTTTGGTATACAGCAGTTTTCTAGCTGTCAGCGTTGTAGTCAATTTGGCATTCGGCGTTATGGTTTTCGGCGTTATTGTACGTTCAGCGTTGTGATATTTCGGCGTTGTGATGCGTACCTGTGGTCTGATTACGAACACTCGCGGGGACTGGCGGTATTCTCCACGTTGCAGTGCGTGGCTAGCGGCGAGCACATCCGGTAGTGTATCGGGGGTGGTCAGTGGCGCAGTTCGTTGGGATGCGCGGGGAGACTTATCCGACAGCAGTGTTGCCAGATGTACCCGAATTCGGGCACATATGCCCAAGTTACTATGTATGTGCCTGCTGCCCGAGAAGATCCGCTTGGGTACGCAAATGTACCCGAATTCAGGAAAAAGAAAAAAAAACAATATTCACTTGGAATGGAAAACCAATTAGGGCGGAAAACAGTCTTTGCCCTGACCGTAACGTACTGACATTAAACACCCCTGCCTTTTTAAAACAGCCTCCGCTACTCTATATTCCAAAGGATCTCTGGAGAACCACAGGATTAAGTTGCAGTGGGGGCGCGGAAGACTACCATAATGGAAAACTACCATAATTGAACGTAGTTATGCAAAAAGGAATCAACCCACATGAAACCTTTTATGAGTATTTTGAAGTTAAAGTTAATTATAAATTGTAATTCTCCTATTGACAATATAATGTGGGTATAATTTTAATGGTCTAGTATAAAAACTTATATGATAATAGCAACGACGGTACAATCAACATTGTACTATTTTAATTTATTTTCAAATAAAATATAATAAAATTGTGGGTTGGTTCCTTTTTGCATAACTACGTCCAAATGTGGTATTCCGCCTGGCCTCTTCGAAAAAGGCGGAAAAGTACCATAACGGAAAACTGCCATAACGAGGCGGAATTCTGCCATATCTTCTTATACACTCCATGGAATGAGTACAGCAGCATTGCTCTCGAAGAAGTGTATAGAATACTCGGTAGGTAGCGCTGTTAACCCTCTAGCTGTTTCTCAGGTTAAATTTAAAGCCTACAGATAACGCTTCTGACTGTCATAATTGCAATCAGAAATCACCGCATATATCGCGCAGTAGTAGAAACAAATGTTTCAAAAAATGTGTTATAGGGAGCTGTACTGTATTCTTATTACGACGATTTGTAAAAAAAAAAAAAAAAAAAAAAAAAAAAAAAAAAAAATTGTAGTTTTCCATTATGGTACTTTTACGTCGCCTCCGTCAAAACTTAAAAGGACAAAGGGGTTTTCTTGTGTCATGTTTTCATTATCAGGATCAGGGTGATAGAACACAAAAAAAAAAAAACTCAGACATTAAGGTTTTAAATAACCATATTAAATTATTACAGTCTACAAAATGTATTTTTAAGATGCTGAAATGCGAGGAATATATTTTTGTGTAGTATAGAAGTCACAGGTCAAGCAGCACAGGCGCTCTACGAGCGATATTGGCTCGTACATCGAATGTTGGTAGGCTTTGCACAAGCTTGCAGTCTTTCGGAAATAAAAATTATTTTTTATAATAGGAAATAAAAAATAGACAAAACACGATTGATAAAGTTCATGCTAACTAATTGGTTACTTTGGTTTTTACAAAAATCTTAAAACAGAAACTAAAATGGTGTACCTATACAAAATATATATGTAGATTACAAAAGTTTAAAATAACTTTTTGCTTAAGTTTTTTTATCAATATGAATGTTTCTAGATTATTCAAAAAGAGTTATAATGTTTTACACATTTTATAGTTACTAATGGTTTTTAAAGTGTCACTAATTCTGTAATTGCAAATTGGAATTCTTAATCCAAACCGACAAAAATGGTAATAAAATGTATATAACAAAAAGTGCATCACTGATTGAACGTCTAATAAATAGAAAATGCAAATAGTTTATATGGGAATGTAGCATATTCAAAATAATTTAAATGCCTGAAATTTTTAAATATTAATTTATGAACTTTTTTCTACATACTTTCAATTCTATTCTAATTAAAATTAGTTTATGCAGAGAATGTTATAAATGTAATCAGACCTAAAGATCTTCATGTGTTGCTAATAGTATTACCTACATACATTCAACATAACTCGAAGGTCTTAAAAAAGGACACCACGTTTAATGTCATTACTTACTATGTGAAAATTATAATTAATTGAATTAGTTTTTTTTTTTTACTAAAGGTTATACAATATATGCTATCGTAATTCAGAGACGTTTGTTAACTTGAAAATCAGATCTGGACAGCTGAAATATCTTGTTTAATTTTTTCACAAACATATTTCTCAATTATATATTTTTTTCATCAGTATCTTTACTTGATCAATTCTGATTACAGTTGGAATATCATTTAATAAATATTAAATAGTGGTTTACATAAACTACTACTTTGCGGAACACTTAATACCATGAAATTACATTTGCAAATTTGACTGAAAAGATAAGATAATTAAACATATATATACCACGCATTGCTTGACGAGGCCTTAAAATTGATAATTTTTTAATCATAAGATTGTTGGAAAGTATCAAAGGCTTTGCTCATGTTGAAATAAATAGAATATTTTATTTATATCTGGATGTTATACTGTACATATACACGTATTATATATATATATATATATAATACGCGTGTGTGTTAAAGACGATCTTCCTGATTGAAAACTATGTGGTTTTTCAATAATAATTTTTTTAGGAATAAAATTCATGTGCCTATAAATATTTTTTCCTCGAAAACTTCTAAAATACTACATAAACATCACTGCCTGATACACACTTAATTCAAATATTTTATATACAAAAGCAAATATATATATATATATATGTTGGTTTGAGCTTTATTTATAACATGGTGGAATGATAATGCCACAGTTACCAAAAACTAAAACGCTTCAAAACTAAAAAAAATATTTTTGCAAAACTCGGTTCCCCCGGAGAAACCCCCGGAATGGCCACCGCATGGGGAGCCCAAGAAAAGAAACGAGCTCCCCATTTGGAAGCCACCTGGAAGGTTATTTTCTGTTCCACCCACCGTTTCTTTGGGAGCCTGACTTGTTACAACGGATTGTATTCCTACCAAAGTAAATGCCACCATTTTGTCTGGGCAATCCGCCTTGGAGGAGCCGGGGCGCGAACCCGGGTCCTACAAGTCACAAGGCAGGCGCTCTACCCCAGAACCAGAGTGGTAGAGCGGCTACCTGCAGTCTTATTAACACTGACATGATGTTATTCCTCGAGTTTACTGTAGTTTCGTGTGTCACTAACACGTGCAGTACGTGTTGTAACATCTAACCTCGGTAATGAACAAATTTATGTGTTCTTATGTTGTTCGTTCAGCATGAATTATGTAATTTCATAACAGGAAATATAATTTGTATAACTAGTCTGGCAATTTTTTAGTTGTTTTCCTGCAAACAAACTTACAGTCCCGCTGTACAATAATTATATAGAAATTAGACTTGTAAAAAAAATATGTAAGAGCTTGCACTGTCGATAGTAAAGATATTTTGAAATAATTTTGAAAAAAATAAAAAATAAATGAAATTAAAAGACTGTATTTAGTTAAAATATGTGTGTGCTTACAAGCATGAATTTATTGTAAAAAAAATATTTATTTGGTTTTAAAGCCACAGAAAAGTTAACTTTTTTTTTATATCACTTTTGGCTTTCTTTTGTTTTGTCATGCTTAATTTGCGTAGCTAATACTGGGAAGCTATTTAAACAACAGCTTGCAAATAGGCGTTTTAAAAATCCTGATGGTATGATCCTGTTGGCTTTATCCTGTAGTACATGATGCTTGCTACTTTAGTTCAGTACGTCGAAAGATCCTGAACACATGATCCTGACGGCTTGATCATATAGTACATGATAATGACGGCTTGATCATATGGTACATGATAATTCCTGTTTTAGTTCAGTACGTTAGAAGATCCTGCTCATAAAAGAAATTGCGAAATAAGAAAGAATTGATAGCTATTGTAGGTTGAAAAAAAATCCTTTTTATTAGACACGATTTTAATTCATTATTATACTTTTTTTATGTACAGGATCTTTCGACATACTGAATTAAAACAGCAAATCAAGCCAACAGGGTCATGCCATCAGGATCAAGGGATAAACTTTAATATATGAAACTGAAGAATTAGCGTACCTATTTATAATGTAGGATAAATTTTTTTTAATTGTTTTCGCAAATTTGTAGGGATTACGAAACCGTGCCTTCGGAGTACATTTTAGGGACGTGTGTAGTGTGTGAAAATCATGTTTTCAGATTTTTTTTTCTATCCGTTCTAAAAAGCCGCGACGTCCGGTAATTACCAATACCTTTTTTTACATGTGGTTGGACCAGTAGCATTAAACGTTTACGTAATTTCCGTCCGCCCCCCCCCCCCCCTTCCCCCCACAACAGCTCAGCGACGCATTTTTTTTTTTTTTTTTTTTAAATCTACGCATGGTCAATATTGCGTTTAATCTATAAAAATGTAATGTTATCGCGCTATTATGAGATTTAACGTAACAGTGTATAAGATATTTGTATTAAATTAGACAGCAATACTTTGTGTATGTACCTGAATAGAGAACTTGTTGTACCCGAAAGTACCCGAATGCAGACGTGAGTGCACCCGACACGTGTGGACTGCGGCTGGCAACACCGTCCTGCGCAGGGTGTCCACAAGGAAAAAACTTAGGCAAGAAAAAAGTACTAGATTTGAAAAAGAAAAAAAAGTACTAAATTATAATTTGTCATTGTTTTAACCATTTAGGAAGTTATCATGACATTGCAATGCTCTAACTTAAATATCACACCACACACACATACATTCCATAGTTTTTTTTTTTTAAATAATTACGCTTAATAATAAAACATATTGGAGTTACTTAACATTATTATATCAAAGAAAAAAGTACTAGATCTGAGCGTAAATGTACTAGACCACTAAAAAATCTTATGAAAGTACTAGATCTAGTACGAAAGTACTAACTGTGGCATGGGCGTCGCAAGGATATATTTTTTTTTTTGGGGGGGGGGGGGGGAACTTCAATTGATTTAGTTGTTGAGGAATATCCATCCCCTGGAAAATAACGAGGGGTCCGGGGGTCCTCCACCGGGAAAATTTCGGGTTTGAAGGTGCAGTAAGGTAATTTTTAGGCATTTTTCT